>NC_058130.1:212544911-212591735 GCF_016433145.1 Gracilinanus agilis
GAAAGAGAGAGAGAGAGAGAGAGAGAGAGAGAGAGAGAGAGAGAGAGAGAGAGAGAGAGAGAGAGAGCGCAAGCAGAGGATGCTAAGAATTGGTCAACAAACATTTATTAAACACTCACAATAGGCTATGCACACTGCCTATACAAAGCACTGAAGATGCCAGGAAAGCCTCCCAAAATTGCCCTCACAGAGCTTGTCTTCTAATTGGGGAGACAATATGTAAATAATTAGTTACTTACATAGTAGATAAGAGGCGATCTGATTGGAGAAAGCATTAGTAGCTAAGTGGAGTGGGAAAGGTCTCCTATAGAAGGTAGGTTTTGAGTTGAATCTTGAAGGAAGCTAGGAAAACTACAAGGAAGAAGGGAAGGGACAGAGCATTTCAGGCATGGGAGGTGGTCAGGGCAAAGGTAAGGAGGTGGGTAATGGGATGCCATGTTTGGAGAATTACAAGTAAACTGGAATTGTTATGTCAAGGTTTGTGGAAGGGAAAAAGGTGTAAGAAGACTTGAAAAGTTGAAGAGTTGAAGTTACAAATTTGAGCTTTAAATGTTAGGGGACTTAATCTTGGATGTAATGAGGGTGATAGATGGCAGGACTAGAGATAAGATATACCAGTCAGTCTAAATTAGTTTAAGCTAAGTAATGTGGCTCCTATCCAAGCAATGAAGCCATCTTGACTAGAGAAGGAATCAGCAACTGTGGTTGGCTTCTCTTCTTCCTCCCAAGAAGCCTTCTGGGGCCTTTGGCTTTGCTGTTCTCAGTCATCATAAGACCTGTTTAATTTACTCCTCAATGATGAGATAATGGATAACAATAACGTGACAAGGAAAACAAGGTGGTGCCAATAGGATATTATCCTCCTAGGAAAAATTGTTCAAGGTCAAATCCTGGTAAAGCCCACAAAAGAAAACATAATTTTATCACAGGATTCCCTGAGGCTTGATATCCTGTGGAATAAGAGAATTTGACTTGGGGAAAAGACTTGAGAGGACATAGTTTCTGTTTGCAAGAATTTATAGGGGTTTGGAGCAGCTAGGTTGCATGGTGGATAGAGCCCCAGGCCTGAATTCAGGAAGATCTGGATTCAAATCTGACCTCAGACACTTCCTAGCAGTATGACCCTTGGCAAGTCACTTAATCCGATATGCTTTGCTCTTGTCCCTCTTCTATCTTAGAGCTGTTACTAAGACAGAAAGAAAGAGTTAAAAAAAAAATTGCAAGATTTCCAATTGGAAAATGAATTGAGCTCGTTTTGATTAGCCCCAGGAGGCAGAATTGGAAACAAAGATTGGAAGTTATAAAGAGGCAGATTTATGTTTGATATTAATAAGTATATCTTAACGATAACACTTGTGAAACATTTAGTACATAGTAGGTAATAATTATCATTATTATATATTATATTATTATAGCATATAATAATAATAACAATAATAATAATAAATACTTGTTCCCTTTTCCTTCCTAAGATCTACCCCCAAAGTGAAATGGGCTGCTTTGGGGGCAGAGTATGGTCATAATAATAGTCATAATAATGACTAGCATTTGTATAATGAATTAAGATTTGCAAACTGCTTTGCATATGTTACCTCGTTTAATTCTTACAAACATCCCATGAGGTAGGTGCTGTTACTATTCCCATTTTCCAGATGGGGAAACCATGGCTGAAATAGGTTAAGTGTCTTGCCCCAGGGTCACACTAACTTTCTGGGGCAGGACTCAAACTCAGTTCTTCCTACCTCCCACAGCAACACTCTAGCTAAGTACAGGTATCCCTTCTCCATTTTGACTTTCCCTATCACGGTGTTGATATATCATGGATTGGTATAAGAAATTATAATGGGAATTTGAGGGAAGCTTTGCAGAAGTCACCGATGGCATGTGAAGATCACCAGATGATGCAGAAAAGTTTAGAAACTTGGAAATGCATCAAATATATTTATAGTATTATATATATCAACATAGTGACCAAATACTTAACCCAAATGTTACAGCATGGTATTGTAAACATCCCATAAATGAAGAAGAAAAAATCCAGACCTGCTCTGCTACTAAAAAGTTTTACAGAGATTTTCCACATCACAGGGGCACCATATCCCTAACCTCTGTCATATGGAAGGGACACCCATAATGGCTACCACTTTCTGGAAGTCTTCTAACAAAAGCTAAATGACCGCTCATTGGGTATAACAGTAGAAGAGATTTATTTTATGTGTAGTATAGACTAGATGGTCTCTGAGATTCCTTTCGGTTCTGAGACTCTCAGGTTCTGGGATTCTAAAGTGAACAAAGGGGAGATGAAATAGCTTAGTCGAGCATCAAACAAATCATTCCATCAATCTTTGGAGAAGTTTGAACTCCAAATGCATGAACCTATTATGGCCTCCCTTTATAGGAAATCCTGGTCTATTTTTCCATTGTTCAAAATCTGGCTTCATCCTCCTTTTATCCAAGGTTGGCCTAATTCAAAGAATTATCAGACATTTATTGTTGGATAAAATGCATATTTACTAGAAGGATTCATAGGAGGAGGAGGGATAAGTGAAAGGGAGAGATGGGGAAGGATACGAAGGAGGAGAATCACAGACCAGACTTCCACTCTGACCAGTTGGTCAGGATCTTTGGCATTTACTTAGTCATCTCTGGGATAATCATCCAGCCCTTGATTCAACCCATTGTTATCTCATCTTAAAGGGCTGCCTTATTTAAAAAATTATCACATACGGAACCCAAAGGGTGCAAACCAAACTTGCATGCCTACTTCTGGCTTCCTGGTGAACCCCCTGCTATCTCCGTCAACCTACAAATCTGGAGCATCTTTTATCAATCAGTCAAGAAGCATATATTACTATGTGATTGTTCTATGCCAAGTGCTGAGGATACAAACAAAAAACAACAGTTGGCCCTGCCCTCAAAGAGCTTGCATTTTAACACAATAGACATGACCTGTGCATGCCCAAGTAGGCATATTGATGCAATGCAAGGCATTGTCTTAAATGGGTTTGTTGTTGAGTTGTTTCAATTGTGTCCAACTCTCCATGACTGTATTAAAAAAAAAATAACCCTTACTTTCCTTCTTAGAATCAATACTGTGTATTGGTTCTAAGGCAGAAGAGCTGTAAGGGCTAGGCAATGGGCGTTAAGTGACCAGGTCACAACAACAAGATCACACAGCTAGGAAGTGTCTGAAACCAAATTTGAACCCAGGACCTCCTATCTCTGGGCCTGGTTCTCAATCCACTGAGCCACCCAGCTGCCCCCTCCCTCACTTTTTTTAAACAAAGATACTAAAGTAGTCTGTCATTTCCTTCTCCAGCTGAGAAAACTAGGGCAAATAGGGTTAAGTGACTTACCCAGGGTCACATAGCTTATAAGTGTCTGAAATGGGATTTGAACTCGGGAAGATGAGTCTTCTTGATTCCAAGCCCAATGTTCTATCTAGTGACACTTAGCTGACTTTAGATATACAATTATGATGTATCTGTATCTAAATGGGTATATTTCTATAATACAATGTATTATGTGCTTTTGTTGTTGAGTCACTTTAGTTGTATCTGGCTCTTTATGACCACATTTGGGGTTTTCTTGACAAAGATACTGGAATGGTTTGCCATTTCCTTTTCCATTTCATTTAAAAGATAAGCAAACTGAAGAAGATATGGTTAAGTGACTTGCCCAGGGTCACACGGCTGGGAAGTATCTAAGGCCAGATTTGAATCTGGATCCTCCCAATTGCAAGCCTGGCACTCTATCCACTGTGGTACCTACATGCCCCTAATCCCGCTTAATTCTGGTGCCTTCCCTCTGTTAATAATTTCCTATTTCTCCTGTGTATAGTTTGCTTATTATATATTTAGTTGCTTGTTGCCTCTCCCATTAGACTGTAAGTTTCTTGAGGGTAGGGACTGTCTTTTGCCTCTTTTTGTATCCTTAGTACTTGGTAGATTGCTTGGCATATAATGCTTAATAAGCCTGTATCGATTGATTATTATCATTGCTACCCACTAACTCTTAGGTTTTTTGTTTTGTTTTATGGATGGAAACTGATTTCATTCGTGTAGGGAACTCCCAATTAGCAACATCCTGTAATGATGCAGGTCTGCACAAATTAGGTCTTTGCTGTTTAGTTTTAGATTTGCTTGAGACACCAAGAGTTTGGAATTTATCCAGTCACATAACCAGATATGTCAGAGGCAGGATTTGAACCCAGGTTACACTGAGTCTGAAGCCAAATTCTCTTTCCACTACCCATAATACCTTCCCCATGTTTATTAGAGTTATTTGCCTATTTGTCACTAGTTGGCTGTGGGCTTCACAAGGGCAAATACCTAGTCTTATGGAAATTTTGGTCTCTTCCTACTACCTATCAGAGTATTCATTATCCAGTTAGAGATTAGTAGACATTAGTTGAATTTGTACTATTTTATTATTTATTTGTTCATTACTTTATTATTTGTATTACTGTCTGTAAGTAACTGAAATGGAAATGTAATGATGGAAGGATATATAAGAAGGACACCCATGCTTCTGGGAACTCCAAAGCTAAGAGTCAGAGGAATTGAGGGATGGGTAGAAGGGACCCATTGGGAGGACTAAGATGATCCCTCTGGTTTAGTCTGCACTGCACTCTTTGGGTTCCATTTGGTACATCTTCAAATTAGGTAGAGACCTCCTCCATGAAAAAACATGAATTACATCCAAGGTTGGACAATACCGAACCCTGGCTGGTCAGAGACGGCTTCATGGAGGAGGTGGGCTTTCATTTGGACTTCAAAGTAGATTTTGAGGGATTACAGAAAGGCATTCCAGGGGCAAGACAGCAGTAGGAGCCTTGAGGTACAGGAGAGTCAATGTATACCACCATATCAAGGGGTGCAAAATGGGACAGCTAATTGGCATAGGCAGGAAGACACTCACCTTTCAGTTCAAATCTGGCCTCAGACACTTGATAATCCTGGGCAAGTCACTTAACCCTGTTTTCCTCAGTTTCATCATCTGTAAAATGAGCTGGAGGAGGAAATGGCAAGTCACTCCAATATCACACTTGATAATCCTAAGCAAATCACTTAATCCTGCCTTCCTCAGTTTCCTCATCTGTAAAATAAATTGGAGGAGGAAATGGCAAACCACTCCAATATCACACTTGATAATCCTAGGCAAGTCACTTAATCATGTCTTCCTCAGTTTCCTCATCTGTAAAATGAGCTGGAGGAGGAAATGACAAATCACTCCAATATCACACTTGATAATCCTGGGCAAGTCACTTAATCCTTTCTTCCTCGGTTTCCTCATCTGTAAAATAAACTAGAGGGGGAAATGGCAAACCACCCCAATATCTTTGCCAAGAAAACTCCAAACGGGGTCACCAAGAGTCAGACACAACTGAAAGGAGAACAAAGGACGGCTCTGGAGTTAGGGAACCGGAGTTCGAGTCCTGCCTCTGACCCATACTCGCTGTATGGCAAGGCCTGTTGCCTGAAGCTCTCCTGCAGCCTTGGCAGCCTCCTGCCTCTCTAACCCCAGCGGTTCATGCTCGAGGGTAGCCGGGATTTTCTAGCAGCCCTTCTGTGCTCGCCAACCTTTGGTTTGTCTCTTCCCCTTGTGCTGGCCGGTGCAGACTGTTTAAATTGGAAATTATTTGTATTACTGTCTGTAAATAATAGATGAAGGAGTGAAGTGGAGTTTGGTAGCCCTTCCATAAACTCCTCCTCACTTTAATTAGTGCGAAACAGCCTGGTGAGAATGCGAGGTGCCTTGATGCTGGTAATTAAAATTGAAACCACTGCAAAGCTGCTCTATTTTTTATCGAAGCTGCTGTTAGGAGCCCAGAGCCCGCAGACGGCTCTGCAGTAAAGAGTGATAATGAAGGTGTGAATTCCCCCGGGGGGAGGGGCAGCTGCAGCGATGGCTGAACTTACAACAGATGAAAATGCAGGAGCAATTAGAGGTGGCTGTGTACAGGCTGGGCATAGGAGATTAGTTGGCATCTTGGGAACGAGGCAGGGAGGGACAAGGAACGATCGTGGCGGGGGGGGGGGGGTGCGGCGACTGAGGAGTGGAGGGGGAGATGGTTGTTGGTTGGCTTTTTTCTCCCCCTAATAAAAAGAAAAACTGTCAGGTTGACAGTTTGAGTCGTTTTCTTTGAAAAGAGAGGAGGCCCTTTTTTTTCTTAGCTTCTCCGAACTCAGTGAATCACAGGTGGCAGAGCTGGAAGCCTGGAAACCTCCTGAGGACAGGACTGTCTTTGTTCTTTTTTCATTGTATCCCTAACACCTCAGCAGAGTGCCTAGCACAAAGTAGCTACTTAGTAGAGTATATATAAACTATAGGCAGTACAGCAGAGTAACCACAAAATAATTCTGTAGTAACTATTAAGTAGGCACTTGGTTGACTGATCTTAAGGATTATCTAGTCCAGTGATGGTGAACCTTTTAGAGACTGCATGCCATGCCATGCCATGCCCCATCCCCATCCATCCAGAGACCTCGTGCTGTGCCCCAAGCCCCCCAGACTGAGTGCACCCCATCCCTGCCCATCCATCCACCCCACCCCTTTACCCCCACACAGGGGAGGGAGAAAGCGCACCCATTGGACAGAGGGGTGGGTGAAATGAGGAATGTCCTCAGTCTCAGTGGAGAAGGGGAAGGGAGTAAGCATTCCCATTGGGCTGCTGGGCAGAGGGGTAGGTGATGTGAAAAAATGTCCTCAGGTGTGGTGGTGAGGGGGAAGGGAGCAGCTCTGCCCAAGTCCCTCTGCCTGTCTAGTAATGAACTCTGGTGGGGGGTGGCATACATGCACACAGAAAGTGCTCTGTATGTCCTCACTGGCACCTGTGCTATAGGTTCGCCATCTTGGATCTAGTCCCACTTCTTTTTCTTTTTTAAATGCTTACCTTCTGTCTTAGAATTGAAACTAGGTAAGCAGAAGAGTGGTAAGGGCTAGGTAATTGGAGTTAAGTGACTTGCCCAGGGTCACACAGCTAGGAAGAGTCTGAGACCAGATTTGAATCTGGTTAAAATTGAGAATACTGAATATAATAATAATAATATAATAAGCTAATTATAATTATAATAAGCTAATAATCTTATAAAACCAGAGCCCCAAATCATATACCCAAATAAACAAGTGATAAATCATTTGTTTTCATCTGTATTTCTACTCCAACAGTTCTTTCTCTGGAAATGGATAGATTCTTTTTCATAAGTGCCTCAGAATTATCCTCCATCATTGCACTGCTTTTAGTAGCAAAGTCTATCACATTTGATCATCCCACAATGTTTCAGTTACTGTGTATAATGTTCTCCTAGTTCTGCTTATTTCATTCTGCATCAATTCACATAGGAAGTGACCTTAATTCTTGAGCTAGTCTTTCTTTTTTTAAATTCAAAGATATTTTATTTTACTAATTACATGCAATAATAATTTTTAACATACATTTTTCAAAATTATAAGATCCAAACCATCTTCCTCCCTTCCCTCCTCCCCACTTGTAGATGGCAAGCAACTTGATCTGGACCATATATGTATTATCAAGCAAAATATACTTCCATATTAGTCATTATTGTAAAAGCACACTCATGTAAAACCCCAATCCCCAAATAAAACCATAAATACACGGAGGTGAAGATAGTATGCTTTGATCTGCTTCCATCCTTCTCCAACAGTTCTTTCTCTGGAAGTGGAAAGCATTCTTTGTCATAAGTCCTTCAGAATTGTCCCAGATCATTGGATTGCTGAGAGTAGCCAAGTTTTCACAGATGATCATGGTACAATATTGCTGTTACCGTGTACAATGTTCTCTCAGTTCTGCTTATTTTGTTCTGCATCAGTTCCTATAGATCTTTCCAACTTTTTCTGCTTCCATCCTGCTTATCATTTCTTATAGCACAATAGTATTCCATCACCAACATGTACCACAAATTTGTTCAGCCAGTCCCCAGTTGAAGGACATCACCTCAATTTCTAATTCTTTTCCACCACAAACAGAGGTGTTGAGCTGGTCTTTCTGCTATGCCATGTTGTATCCTTTGATGGCTTCTCACGGTCAGTACACATTTGCAGATGTCCCTGCCTTCTTAACATCCTAATTAGAGGGTAAACTCTTTAAGGGAAGAAACTATGTTTTCTGTTTTACCTATATGCCCTTCTTGCCCTCTAGCATTTAGTACAAGGATAGAACACAGGACCTTGAATCAAAATTGCATTTGTGGAATTGAGCTGAATTAAATTATAACAACAATAATATTTACTTCATTTATATAGCACTGTCTAAGTACTTTTATTATCTCATTTGAGCTTCATAGCAACCCTGTAAGGTAGATATTACAACCATTCTGGGCCAGGCCTAATCAGGCTGGCCTGACGGTTCAGGCTTGAGATTAAAATAAAAAGACAGTTGGTGCTAAGAAAGAAGTGGAATTTGGAACAACTGGGGGTTATTGAGTTCCCCAGCAGGGGAACCTCACCTGAAGAGGCAAAGACACCCTCAAACAAACAGTCCACAAGGTTTATATGGGTTTCAGGGAGAAGCTGGATAAGGGGGACCAGTCAAAAGTTGATTTGTCAAGGTCTCTGATGTTGCGACTTGAAGCTGATCTCACACAATAATCCTTTTATCAGTTTTGGGGTTAGGAGTTTGGGCATAATAGGGTGAGGGGGGCCTAGGTCATTTCTCAGAACAGTCTACCCAATGGGCTGGCTACTGTGGTGCCGCCTGTTTTTAGTTAGTTGCAAGCACTAATAGGAGAATATACACACATATGTGTGAACAAAATGGAGTGATTCTCCAAATGGAGTAACTCTGGATCAACAACCCTGACATTTAATAAAAGGAAGTTTACTCAATAATGGAAAGGATAGTCAGTAAATATATAGCATGAGTTCAGGTGCGCCTGGCTTCCCTCATCTTGGAATTTGCCCATATGACAAGCTCAGTCAGAAGGAGGTCCGTCAAGTCTGAGAAGCCCCAACTACTAGCGGGCTGGGCTTCTGGGTCTCTGCTAACAGTTGTTACCTTAGCTCTCTCGGCTACCTTGTAGGGGAAAATAGTCTATGTAGCAATGATCTTCCATTTACTACTATGGATTTCAACTAGACTAATAATAGATGGTTCTCCTATCCCATCTTTTAGGGTGCTATGCTGGAGTGAAATGCCTAGAAGTATTCTCCCAGGTAGTAAGGTAACAAAATTGATAGAAAGCACCAAACTTGTAGTCAGAAAGACCTGAAATCAAATCCAGCCCCACAAATTAGCTG
This sequence comes from Gracilinanus agilis, assembly GCF_016433145.1. Taxonomy (NCBI): domain Eukaryota; kingdom Metazoa; phylum Chordata; class Mammalia; order Didelphimorphia; family Didelphidae; genus Gracilinanus; species Gracilinanus agilis. The sequence continues at coordinate 212,554,170 of NC_058130.1, forward strand.
TCTGACCTTGGGCAAGCTGCTTAACCCTGTTTGTCTGAATTGAGCTGGAGAAGGAAATGAAGAACATCTCCAGTATCTTTGCCAAGAAAACCCCAAATGAGATCCTGAAGAGTGGGATACAACAGAAACTACTCAAGAACAGTAACAATTCCCCCAGGTGTAACCATGCCACCGCCTTATTCTAATTATTATGTGTCCTCTCAGGCCATCGTGAAGTTCTAATTACTCAGCAAGGACTACTGGCATGGGTCCCAACCATATTAGCAGTAGATACTGAACCTATCTCATCCCACCCCTCAGAGGCAAGGTCCTTAAATTCATCAAAGGGACTTTAAACTGTTTAAATGGTTTTAGGAATATTAATCCCTAGTTCTGAACAATCCTTACCTCAAAAGTCTAGAGAGGGTAGCGTTAGAAGAGGAGATACAAAAAAAAAAAAAAAAAAAAAAAAAAAAAGAATGAATGAATCCCAGAAGAAACCAAGACCAGAAACCTTAGGCTTTGCCTCCTTTCCATATCTGAATGATCTGGTCCTTGGTGAGGTGGGTGATGTTTGCTAAGTAGTAATAATTTTTAAAGTAATAATTTATTAAGTAGTAATAATGAGCAGGAACTATACCAGTATCATTAGGGTCACAGTGCAGATAACACTTTTGGCATAATCAACTATTCCCAATTACAGGGCAGTAGCATCTGTAGTAAGGAAATTAAGTGATCATATCCTTCTTGCATGCAAACTATCCTAGGACCTATGTCAAAACTGAATCTTCGCCCTTTGTATCACCCACTCAGTTTTCCCTGACCCACCAGCCTCAGAGCACCAGTGGGAGTAGAAGGGGAGAGGATGATGCCAAATCTTTGCCCCTTTAAAGTTCTCTATCATGGGACTTCCTCCTTCTTCCACAGGGCTGGGAAAGGATTTCCCCTTTATCTTTAGTGCAAAACTCATGATTACCACCAAGTTGGCCAAGGGATCCCCTTTTTCCTGGTGAATTCTCATGGTAATTTTGCAGTCAGTTTTACCTCACCTATTTTCTTAGAAAGCAAGGGATCTTCGTTCTCCAAACCCTCTCTGGGAAGAAATTGTCTGTGAGAAAAGATCTGCCAATTGAAGGAAACTTGATCCATTTTCAAGAATGTATGGGGCCCTCTGAGGGAGCAAGGACCTTAATATCATGAGATCTCCCCATATAAGGAAGAGCCATCAAGGGTCAACCAGAACTGTCTAAAATCAATTAGTTCTCAGGAGATAAATCTTCCTGAATTCCAGAATCCATGGCACAAGAGATCTTGCCTTCTTCCTAAGGTAGCAGTTATTCATCAAAGATACTGCTTCTGGGAGTAGCTAGTGGTAAGTGACGTATCAAAGACTCCTTAGTCTGGGCCTGATGAATGAAGACTTCCAAAAACATGGGCTTCAGAGGGTGCTATAAGCCCAGAGAGAGAGGGATGGTTGAACAGCCACTTTTAGGCCCTCCAGGGGGGACTATTCCAGACCCCACTCAAAAGAGGTGACTTATGGGCAGGGGTATGCTTAAGCCAGCTCTCAAGAGCCAATTGTTAAATTTTAAGTATGCACATTCATGCCTCAGAAATCAGAAAATGCCATAAAGCAGAGCTTCATTTATTGTTTTGTTGATTTCTAGGCTTAAGAAAGTTCTAGAGAAAATGTTAAAAAAATACAGATTAAACTTAAAACTGGGGTATATCTACATTTTTTTAAGAACTAGTAAAACATTTACCAATACACTGCTGTTTGTGGGTGGGAATCAGAATATTCAGATGGAGAATGTGGATTCTTTAAGACCCAAAGGGCCCAATAAATCTCTTTGTCTACTTTTCTTAGTTTGGGAGGATGTAAGCATCATATGGGTTCTTCCAACCCATTATATTCCCTAAAACTTAACTGAGCAGACTGGACCCTGGGCTCTCCTTCCACCACCACCCCCCATCCTTCATATGGAGCATGTAATGAGAAGGTCTGACTTGGGCCAGTACCAAAATGAGACACTCATTTCAATCAACAGTTAACAAAAGGAAGTTTAGCCATAAAATAGAAGAGATTTTCAACAAGGACTCTCAAGGACTTAGCTTAGGTAGACATATCCCTGTTTCAATAAGGAAATGTGTCTGATCAGCAGAGTAGGGGTTGGTGATTCACAGAGGTCTTGAGACGTCTGACAAGTCTGAATATCTTTAACAGAACCTGGGTGGACTTCTTACACACTTAGGTGACAGACCAGCCACCAGTCAATATGGCCAAAGGCTACCAGGAAGCTGAATAGGGAAATGCAGCTTGGGCCTTAGCCCACTAGACTGATCAAGTCCCAGGGAGAGCTTTGCTGCCTTTCAGCTAAAATTAACCTAACCCATGTTTTAGCAGGAAGGGATGTCACTGGTAGATAGTGGTCCTATTATGGGGCGCCATCCAATCTCTGGCCTCATCTAGTTCAGTCAAGATTATTTCATCAATGTAATGATGGGCATCAATGCAGAGTGAATTCCTCCCTCTGCTCCTTCCCCATACATCGAATTGGAATCTCTTTCAGGGCTCTATCATATTGTGGAAGTATGAAAACAAGTTCAAATGGCCTTGGGGAAATATATTAAAGAAGGCAAACTGCTCTTAACTAGTTTCAACCACAGAAACAGAAAAAGAAAAAAAAAGACCAATGACAATTCCACTCAGAACCTAAGCTATTAGGCTTATCATCTCAACAAAAAGAAGAATCAACACAGTGATCCATGTAACAATTCTGTGATGTGTCCTGTAATCCAGGTGTATGTCAGGTGCCATTTGCCTTCACCCACCCTCAATCCACTGGTGAATCTCAGTACTCTGGCCTCTTTCATCCCCATCAATAGGGAAGAAATACTATTCATCTCTTCTAGGATATAGTTTTATTTTGTGTTAATTACATGGGATGGCTTGGCTATTCTCAGGGTTTCCATTGGCCACATATACAATAGTCTGCATAAAGATTACCCATAAGCACCTATAGAGATACTGATTCCCAAGAGCTCATTATATCAAATCCTATAACATGTTCATTCTGTTTGACCCTCCAATGTATAATCCAAGCAGAGGTTTTCCAGTGGAATAATAATCACATTGACTTTATAGGCTTGTTGTGAGGTTCAAATGAGATAACATGTGAAGCATTTCGTATACCTTAAAACACTACAGAAGTATCATCATCTTAATGATGATCATCATTACTTGATGATGCTCTTTACTTGAGTGTTCAGTTCATTGAAACTACTGATGAAAATTGAGGTGCCTCAATGGATCCATTGGGAGTCCTCTGTCTTGGCAACCAGTTACCATCATCAGCTCCAATTAACTTTGGCTAATGGAATCATGCATATTACATATTATATTGTATATATCATGTTATTATAATTATGTTATATTGTGTTCTTCTGTTACATTTTAATTGATATTATATTGTATCTTACCAATATTATATCACATATATTACTAGAGTCTATTTATTATTGTATATACTGCTTTCTTAGATCTATTTACTTTAATTTGTAGCAGTTCTTTCGAAACTTCTCATGCTTTATATTCCCAAGTTCTTATAGTACAGTGACATTCTATTATATTTATCTATCATAATTTGTCTAGTCTAAAAGTTAGCAAACTAGAGGGGTAGCTAGGTTGCTCAGTGGATAGAGATTCATACCTGGAGACAGAAAAGTCTTGCGTTCAAATCTGCCCTCACATATTTCCTAGCTATATGATCCTGAGCAAGTCACTTAACCCTTCCTACTCTTCAGCCTTGGAACCCATACTCAGTATTTATTCTGTCAGAAGGTAAGGATTTTTTTTAAGTCAGAAAATGTTGGCCTGTGAGCCAAATCCAGCTCATTGTACTCTTTTGTAAGGCCTTTTTACATTAAAAACTTTTTAAATTAAAAATTTTTTAATTAAAAATTTTCCTTCTGTCTTAGAATCAATACCATGTATTGGTTCCAATGTAAAAGAGTGGTGAAGGCTAGCAATGGGGGTTAAGTGGCACTTTTTACATTTAAAAATAAAGTTTACTTTATTTTAAAGTGTAAAAAAAAAATTCTTAACTAATGAGCTGTACAAAAACTGATGGTAGGCAGGATTTAGCCCTTAGGCATTAGTTTGCTGAATCACTGTACTAGTCATTTCCCATTTGATGGCCATCTACTTTGTTTCAAGGGATTTACTAAAGCAAAAAATGTTGCCATGAATATTTTGCTATATATAGGACATGAAACATAGAAGTGATCTTTCTTTGGCCTCTTTGAGCCATATAGCTAGCAGCGAGTTTTCTAGGTCAAAAGTTAGAGACATTTTTAGTTAGCGTTTCTGCATAATCACAGTCCTTTTCAAAATGGTCCAACCAATTCACAGCTCCACCAATAACATATTGGTGTGCCTACCTTTCTGCAGTCTCTCCATCATTGTGTATTGTTCTCTTTATCAGCTTTGCCATTAGCTGGGTAAAGCTAAAAATCTTAGAGATTTTTAAAGGTACGTTTCTCTTATTATTAGTAGTTTAGAGTAATCTTTCATATTATTGTTAATAATTTACAATTCTTTGGAAAATTGTTCATAAACATTGGCCAGTTATCATTAGGGAATAGCAAGTGGCATATATATGTGTTACATATGTATTTATACATGTTAGTTCCTTAAATATCTTGGTTATCAGACACTTATAGAAGGTATTTGATAAAAGATTCTTTTTCTCAGACTATTTGCCTTCTTCTTGTGTTGATTTTGTATCAGAGCTTTTTAGTTTCATGACAATGAAATGATGTATTTTATTTTTTCTGATTACCTTTATTCCTTGTTTGAATAATAATTCTCCTTCTAGCCATAGCTACAAAAGGCACTTGATCTAGTTGTCTTCTATTTTTTTATGGCATGACTTTCCATATTCAGATCAATGAACATCTACTTGTATTTTCAGTTCTTTAGTATCACGGAAAGTATCTCTGTGATTATTTTGGTGTAAGTAAGAAAGCAAGCAAAGCAAGACCTTTCTTTCTGTAGTTGACTTTCTTGGGATCCTTGCCTAGCAGGGGGATCTGTGGGTAAAAGGTTGTGGGCATTTTCTTTACTTTCTTAGCATGATTCCATTTTACTTTCCAGAGTAGCTGGACTTATTCACAGCACCAACCGGGTACTAGCATGTCCATCTTCCTACAATCCATCCACCATTGACTATTCAACATCTTTATTCATCTTAGCCAATTTGCTGTAGATGAGGGAAACCTTAAAATTGCTTCTGTTTACAGTTCTCTTGTTACTAATGATTTGGAACAATTCTTCATGTGGTTGTTAATAATTTGCAATTCTCCAGAGAATTGTTTATTCATATGCTTTGACCACTTATCCATTGGGGAACAATAACACTTACTATTAGTAATACTTATGATAGTTGTAGAATCTCCGAGTTGAGAACACATCCTACCTTGTATTGTAGATAATACATTAAGTATTATCTAGGTTTATATGGGTCTTCACTCCAAAATAAGATTATAAATCCCTTAAGGGCTGGGGAAATGGCTGCTTTACTATATATATATATATATAAATGTGTATTTATATATATATATGCTATATTCACTATATTTCTAGCTCCACTCCGCAGAGTAGGAGTCCAATAAATATTGTATGTAATTGCCCTGGTCTCCACCTCCTGATCCCTGAACCTGTTGCAGTAGGTACTTACTTATTCCAGACCACTGACATCTCCCAGTCCTCTCAACTCCATTTTGTTTGGTCCTTCCTGATTCCTGATTTAGTACAACACCCTGATTGCTGTATATATGTTCCTAGTGGGAAACCCTATAATTCTTGGTGTTCAACTGTGATGGAATGGGTGCTAAATTCTTCATTGCCTATTGGTTTCCCTATGAGATTTTTTTTCAAAGTGCATTGATACTGGAAGGGTCATTCGAGGTCATCTGGGCCATCCTTGTTATTTTATGGATATTAGAAACTGAAGAGTAGAGAAAGGAAGTAATTTACCCAGAGTAACATAACTAGTTTAGGACAGCTAGGTGATTCAGTGGATAGAGCATTGGGGCTAGAGTCAGAAAAACTCCTCTTCCTGAGTTCAGATATGGCCCCAGACACTAGCTATGTGACTCTGGGCAAGATACTTTAACTCTATTTGCCTCAATTTTTTCACTATAAAATGAACTGGAGAAGGACATGGCAAACCACTCCAGTATCTTTGCTAAGAACATCCCAAAGAAGAGTTGAACACAACTGAACAACAACAACATCGGCAAAATACAAGGTTATTTGGATATGTAATCGGTACGGTTACTACCTTTATCAATACAGATCTCAATCCCTCTTTCCTTCAGGAGGTGGTTTTTGTGAGTTGTTTTGGTACAAATTATCATCTTGCCACAAAAATGGTGATAAGCCTCTCTGACCTTCTCTAAGCTGGCCCACAGATGACAGCGATACATCTCATCACCGTACTTTATTACAGGCCATTTCTAGCTTGGTAGTTCCTGCCAAAGCTTGTGGTCTGCTTGCACAGCTCCCCAGAGCCCAGAGTCACCTCCATGTTCCAAAGAGGCAATCATTCACAGGATCCAGGCACAGATGTTGACCTAGACAGGATCTCACAAGTCAACTAGTCTCACCTTCTCATCTTACAGATGAGAGAACTGAGGCCCAGGGAATTTAATTTTTCACCCAAGGTCACATAAGTTGTAAGCATCAGAGAGAGAATTTGAACCTAAATTTGACTCTAAGACCATTGGAAGAGCTTTCATTAACTTTGGAGAAAAATGTTAGGAGATGGGAGTGGGAGCAGGGAGTCACTGAAAGATAGCCCACGCCTATACTCCTCTAAGGGATGGTCCTGCCTTCTTTTTTCCACTAAGGGAAAAATCCTTCAGAAAGGATACCTGACTTTGATATGCTACTAATTTAATGTTTATCCAATAACAAAGGCTTTGCAAGCCCCCTTACCTTTCCAGGAGCCTCAGGTAACACTGTCTACTCATAATTGCTCTGATCCCTTTATCCTATGGCTTAATAAATAATTTACCGGAATTATTAAAATGAAAATTTCAACATTATTAAAAATTAACCAACTTAAATGAGCCAATAGTAAATAGCTGGGGTGGCTCTTCCTGAGGAAAAGATGGCCAGAGACAGTAAGGTAAATAACCCAAAATGATTTCAGTGCATTTGACATCAGATGCTGCATACATAACCACCTACCTACTGGGGCTGAGAGGGAGACCTCCAAAAGAGAGGAGGAAAAGGAGGGATGGGCAGCACCAGGGAGAGCCAGAAGGTTAAATAACTCTGAGGAGGGACCTCAGAGAAGGTCTCAGCACCAGGGCAGTCACTATAGGGAACCACAAAGGAATCTTTTCCTTCTAGTAGGACACTGACCCTGACTGGGGATTGGAATGTATGGACACTAATAGTGTCTAGAGGAGAACACAAGGGCACAAAGCATGATGGGAGCTGGTTGAGAGATATTGAGCTAATGGATTTGAATGGTTTTGAACTGAAGGTTCTTGAAACAAGGTTCTATCTATTTCCATGTGCAGGCTGAACAAATTGGGGAGTGATTGACTTGGAAAGGAGATCCACTGTTTAAACTAAAAATGTGGGTTTATTTATTTTATTTTTTTCTTGTTTTTTGAGTTATTTCAGTCAATTCTGATTCTTTGAGATCCCATTTGAGATTTTCTTGGCAAAGATACTGGAGTGGCTTGACATTTCCTCCTCCTTGCCAAGGGTCACACAGCTAGTAAGTATCTGAGGCCAGATCCGAACTCAAGTCTTTCTGACTCTGGGCCAGGCACTCTATCCACTGTGGCACCTAGCCGCCCATCACAAATATAATTCTAACCCAGTACTCCTCTCGGAGACCTAGCTGCCCCCTTTTAAAGTTTGTTTTACTCCTACAACTAAATAATAATGTATATTAAGTCCAAATACTGTAAATGTGAAAATTCTACCTATCAAAATGGTGAGAAAAACAGATTTATGTTAGTTCCACATCGGTATGTCTGTACTGGAGACCCAAAGAAGTCTTTCTTTCTGCTCCTCAGAAGCTCACCTCCCAGTAGACCTTAAGATCAAATATTTGCTAGAACCAGTTCATACCAGTTAAATTTTCTCTCTGTGTGTTCACACCTTGGATGTAGGCAAAGATACAAATTAAGGTTTGATTTATTGTTTCACTTAAGAAGGTGATGGAGAAAACGTTAATAATGCAGATAAAATATAAAAGTATATCCTGCGTATATGTCTTTTTTTCTCTCCCCCCACCTCTCTCAAGCCAGTTGTTAAATATTTACGAGACAGCTAGGTGGTGCAGTGGAAAGAGCACTGGAATCAGGTATAGTCATCTATATAAGTTCAAATCTGACCTCACTGGGCAGGTTACTTTACCCTGTTTGCCTCAGTTTCCTCATCTATAAAATGAGCTGGAGAAAGAATAGCAAACCAATCCAGTATCTTTGCCAAGAAAATCCCAAATGAGGTCACAAAGAGTCAGACATGACTGAAAGGACCAAACAATAAGCATTTACCATCACACTACTAACAAGAGATACCAGCATTCCTAGCTATGGCCCCTCCATTACTAGAGAGTGAAAGAAATTAGTTAGAGCCCAAAAGAACTCGTCTTGACAAATGTGAATTTAAACCAAATGGAAAGTTAAGGATTTGCAGTTCTAGTTGGGTAGGCAAAGTTGCCTTCCATCATGAGATGCTATATCCCTATGACTCTTGGATGTCAACTAGGGATGAGGGTAGGACTCAGCTTGAAGACAATAGAGTTGCAGCATCATAGAATTCTGTAGATAGAGCCTTATTGATCATCTGGGTTTGTCCCATCACATTACAAAAAGAGAGAATGAGGACCTAAGAGAAGTGATCATAGATTTAGAGATGGAAAGCATCTTTGAAGTCATGTCATCTAATCCTCTCACTTTACATTAAGGAAACTGAGTCATAGAAAAGATTAGTCACTAGCCTAAAGTCACAAAAATAGTAAGGGGCAGAGTTAGAATTTGAATATAGGTCCTCAGACTCTAAAATCAGTATTTTTTTTCACTATTCCACACTGCCTCTCTTTGCTCAAACTCATAGCAAACTACAATGCTTAGACTATAACCTTTTCTTTTGTCATTCAGTCATGTCCAATTCTTCATAACCCATTGGACCACAGCTATCTGTGGGGTTTTCTTGGCAAGGATACTGGAGAGGTTTGCCATTTCCTTTTCTAGTAGATCCAGGTGGATCCTTTTGTCAGGCTATCAGAGGCTAAGTGACTTTCCCAGGGAAGTGACTTGCCTAGGAAGTGACTACCCTAGAAAGTAACTGAGGCTGGACTTGAACTCAGGTCTTCCTGACTCCAGGCTTAGCACTCTATCTACTGAGCCACTTAGTTGCCTCAGCTTATAACCTAGGTTGCTCAATTCCTAGTCTGTGTTTTTTAAAATAAAAATCTCTTGAAATCTATCCACAAACTCAAATTACATGTAACTTAGCTTAAAAACATCCAGAAAGGGGGAATCACACTAACAGGCTCTCAAGATGGCCCATTCTATTTTTTTCATTAACTGGTTACAAAGTTTTTCTTCATATTGTTTCCAACCTAAAATTTTTCCCATGGTTTCTCATTCATTGCTTTGAATTTTAGCCTTTGAGACTAAAACTCTCTTTCTCTGCTAGCCCTTTAAAAAATTCTGAAGCCAATTATCATGTGTCCTCTAAGTTATCTTCTCAGGGTCACCATTCCTAATTCCTTCAGATGGTCGTCAGGTGGCAGAGGACCTCCAAACCTCACTCTGCCTTGTGTGACCTTGGCAACTGACCCAGACCTCCCTTTTCTGATCTTTAAAATGAGGGAGGTTGAACTGCATGCCTTCTAGTTCTAGATCTATGATCTCATGAAAATATGGATCCTTTCACCCATCAGGGTGCCCTTCCGGCTTGTCAATATCCCGCTTGAATCATGGTGCTCAAAACTGAACACAAAGCTTCAGCTAACTCATCAGGACAGAGTGCAATGGCTATCAACTCCCTAATCTCATATGCAAGGGGATCCATTGGAGTAGGAAATGGCAAACCATTCCAATATTCTTGCCAATTAAGCCCCTTGGAGGGGATAGCCAAGTGGCTCAGTGGGTTGAGAGTCAGGCCTGGAGGCAGGAGGAACAGGGTTCAAATCAGACACTTCCTACCTGTGTGACCCTGGGCAATTCACTTAACTTCTGTTGCCTAGCTCTTACTGCTCTTCTGCCTTAGAATCAGTATTCTAAAATGGAAGGTAAGGGTTTAAAAAACAAACAACAAAAACATGGATAGCTATGGTCAACGGGGACACAAAGAGTCAGACAAGATTGAACAACAACAATAATCTTGTATACTAAAACTCTTTTAATTCAATCTAAAATCACATTAGTTTTTTTTTTTGGCTGTCATAGCACACTATTGACATATATTAAGTTTGTGGCCCACCATGACCACTAAATTGTTACCTCCCTCCCTCTCTCCTTTTCTCCTTCCCTCCTTCCCTCCCTCCCTCCCTCTTTCTTTGTTTCTTTGTTTCTTTGTTTCTTCCTTCCTTCCTTCCTTCCTTTCTCTTCTTTCCTTTCTCTTCCTTCCTTCCTTCCTTCCTTCCTTCCTTCCTTCCTTCCTTCCTTTCTCCTTTTTGTTTATTACTGTTTTTTATTAATTTTTTAATATCCAGTCTTAGGAAATCAGTAAACATTATAATTAGGGCTTGTTTTTTGTTTTGTTTTGTTTTATTGGTTTTTAGACTTAAGAAAGTGAAGTGGAAAATGTTAATAATGCAAATTAAAACGAAAAGTATGTCATGGATACATTTCCCCCCCTAGGAGAACTGATTGTAAAAAATTTACTAACACCACTAGATTGAGCTATCTTCTTTGGAAAAGGCTTCATAGGAAGACCAACCAGCTGGGGTTTGTCTTCCTAACCTTTTCCCTCAGACTTCAGTAGTTTCTCATTCATTACAAGAAACAGACTAACCTTCTGTCCTAGAATCAATACTGTGTATCAGTGTCAAGGCAGAAGAGCAGTAAGGGCTAGGCAATGGGAATTAAATGACTTGCCCAGGGACACACAGCTAGGAACTGAGAGTACATTTGAACCCAGGATCTCCCTTCTGCAGAGTTCAGAGAAGTACCTTGGAGCTACCTAGCTGCCCTTAAGGGCCAGGCAACGGGGGTCAAGTGACTTGCCCAGGGTCATGCAGCTGGGAAGTGTCTGAGGCCAGATTTGAACCTAGGACCTCCCGCCTCTAGGCCTGGCTCTCAATCCACTGAGCTACCCAGCTGCCCCCACTAATATTTTTTAAAGAAACATTTTTGTTACTGTTACAATTGTTTGTTACAATTACTGCCTCTTCTAATATAACTTCTCATTATTACAAAGAAGTTCGGTTCATCAAACAAATTAATGTGATCATTCCTGGGAAAATATGGCTCATTTTTGCACCTATAATCCACTATCTCTCTGCCAAGAAGGCAGAGGTATTCATCATTGGTCCTTTCAAAGTCACAATTGGTCACTTTCAGATCTTTTTCTTTTCTTTTTTTCTTTTTAAACCCTTACCTTCCGTTTTGGAGTCAATACTGTGTATTGGCTCCAAGGCAGAAGAGTGGTAAGGGTAGGCAATGGGGGTCAAGTGACTTGCCCAGGGTCACACAGCTGGGAAGTGTCTGAGGCCAGATTTGAACCTAGGACCTCCCGTCTCTAGGCCTGGCTCTCAATCCACTGAGCTACCCAGCTGCCCCCAGATCTTTTTCTTTTTTAAACCTTTACCTTCCATCTTAGAATCAATACCGTGTACTGGTTGCAAGGAAGAGGCATAACAAGTAGTAGCTAGTCACTGGGGATTAAGTGACTTGTCCAGGGTCCCACAGCTGGAAAGTGTCTCAGGACAAATTTGAACCCAGGACCTTCTGTCTCTAGGTCTGGCTCTCAATCTACTGAGCCACCCAGCAGTCCCTACCCTCAGATCTTTTTCAAATAAACTGTCTTCCCCAGTTGAATTAAAGCCTGGAGATTAAGGATATAGAATAGTATAGTGCAGTGATGGTGAACCTTTTAGAGACCAAATGCCCAAACTATACCCCTCATGCCTCGTATGAGCCCCTTCCCTTACCCCAGACAGGGGAGGGAGGAAGTGCTCCCATTGGGCTGCTGGGCAGAGGGGAAGGTGAAGTGAAAAAATGTCATCAGGCATGGTGGAGAGGGAGAGGGGAGAAGCCCCCTCCCACACATGTTCCTTAGTTTTGTCAACATGATCATAGTGAGTATGATTGGATTTGGCATTGGATTTGGAGTTAGAAGACTGGAGTTTAAAACTTAGATCTGTTCCTTACTAGCTGGGTGATCTCTAAGCTCTTAATCTTATGAATCCAACCACATCCTATAGGACTTCACATATGGCTGAACTTAAGTAGCACTTAATAAAATATTTATTTACCAATTAAGCCAGGGGTATGCTGGAGCCAGTTCAAACAGGTTCCCAAACTGATTGTTAAATTTTCAGCGTGAGCATTTATACCTTGGAAATCAGCAAACGGCATAATTAGGGCTTAGTTTTTGTTTTGTTTTGGTTTGTTTTATTGATTTCTAGACTTAAGAAAGTGATGAGGGAAATGTTAATAATGAAATTAAAGTGAAAAGGATGTCATAGGTATATTCCCTCCCCCACAAGAGAACTGAGTTTTAAAAATTTATTCTCATACCACTAGATTGAGCTCTGTTTTCTTTGGAAAAGCCTTCATAGATAGACCAACCGACTGGGATTTGGTATTCCTAACCTCCTCCCTCAGTCGTCAGTAGTCTCCCAGTCATTATAAGAGGTAGGCTTCTCTTTATGATACCTCTGTATATGAAAGCAACATTTAAATAGAATACTTTAATAATCTATCTTGGTTTTTCCAGTGACACATTATCAATCACTCAGTCAACCAGCTAACATGTTTTAAGCTCTTTCTATGTGCCAGGCACTATATTACGCACCAGGAATTCAAAGAAAGGCAAAAACCTGATCTTGGCCCTCAAGAATGCTACATTCTAATGGCAGGGGATAATGCAAAAAAAAATATGGATGTACAAAATAAATATATACAGTATAAATTCCCTTCAGAGGGAGGAAGGCAATAGAGGTGGGGTTGGAAGTGGAGGGTTAATGACAAGGGGGAGGGAAAGGGGAGAACCAGGAAAGACCTCTTATAGGATAGTATTTAGGCTGAGTCAAATTGACAGCTAGGTGGCACAGTAGCTATTACAATGGAAATCCTATCAGACCTAGACTCAGACACATCCTAGCTGTGTGACCCTGGGCAAGTCATTTAACCCCAATTGCCTAGCTCTTACTGCTTTTCTGTCTTAGAACAGATACTAAGACAGGAGCTAAGTGTGACCCTGGGTAAGTCACTTAACCCACATTGCATAATCTTATTGCATTTCTGCCTTGGATCCAATACACGGTATTGATTCTAAATGGAAGGTAAAAAGGAAAAGACATGTTATTTTTACCTTTTTAATTTATCAGTAAATAAACACTTATTAAGCACTAAAAAAAGACAAAAGCTACGGGTTTAAAAAGAAAAATAAAGAATGGAGATACTAGTTAGAAAGATTTGATTTTAAAATACTGCCTCAGACACTAAGAAGTGTGTGACCCTGGGCAACTCATTTTATTTCTGTTTGCCTCAGTTTCTTCATCTTTAAAATAGAAAAATAATAGCAACCTACCTCACAGGGTTGTTTTGAGAATCAAATGAGATAATATATCACATGTCCCCAAAGTCTTAGTGCTATTTTAAGTTCTGATTTGGGGGACACGGTATATAAAACACTTTTCCAGCTTTAAGATGCTTTGTCAGTGATGACAAATCTATGGCACAGGTGCCAAAGATGCCATGCAGAGTGTTCTCCATGGGCACACAGGCCACTCTCCCCTCTAATGCCACCCTCCCCAAGAGTTCCTTACTAGAAAGGTAGGAGGACTTGGGCAGAGCTGCTCCCTTCCCCCTCTCCACTATACCTGATGACATCTTTTCACATCTCCCACCTCTCTGCCCAGCACCCCAATGGGAGCACACAGGGGGTAAGATGGGTGGCTCACAGGTGGCAGAGCTGGAGGGGAGCAGAGCACTTGTACCAGTCCCCTTTCCCTCTCTACATACACCTCTCATCATCCACCCCTCTGCCCAGCAGCCCAGGGGGAACACTTCCTTCCTCCCCTGTCTGGGGCAAGGAGCGCAGCACTCAGTCTCTTGGGGGGCAGGGCGTGACACTCAGTTTCTGGTGGGGGGCAAGCATGGCATTCAGTGGGTGGGGTGGGGGGGTCTGGCACTTCATCTCTAAAAGGTTTGCCATGACTGTGCTAAGTTGAGTCCTGAAGGGGGGTCAAGAAAGGCAAGGAGGTGGAGGTGGAGGTGAAGAGGAGAATTTATCCTAAAGTGGTGACTGCCAGTGAAAAGGAAGAAAGAAGAAATGTCATGTGTGAGAAACAGCAAGAAGGCCAGTGTCCTGGACTGTGTAGTACAATGGGAAGGGAAGACAGTAAAGTTTAAGAAACCCAGAAAGATGAGATGAGGGACAGCTAGGTGGCTCACTGGATAAAGCATCAGGTCTGAAGTCAGGAGGACCTGGATTCAAATCTGATCTTAGATACTTCCTAGCTGTGTGATTCACAAGTCACTTAACCCTAATTGCCTAGTCCTTGCAGCCCTTCTCTCTTAGACTTGATACTAAGACAGAAGCTAAGGGTTTAAAAAGAAAAAGAAGGGAGATCCTTGAGTTAGAAAGATTTGATTTTAAAATTCTGACTCAGTCACTAAATGTGTGAACCTGGACAAGTCACCTAACCCTGATTGCCTAGTCCTTGTTGCTTTTCTATCTTACAATTGCTACTAAGACAGAAGATAAGAGTTTAAAATTAAAAAGACAGGATGGGGCCAGGTTCTGCCAAAAAGAACATTTTCTATTTGTTCCTGGAGGCAATGGGGAGCCACTGGAGTTTCGGTGACATGGTTAGTCCTGGACTTTAGGAAGATCACTTTGGCATCTGTGTGGATGGTAGAGAAAACAACCAACAGGCTATGATTACAATAGTCCAGGCATGATAAAATGAAATGAGTCCAGGGTGGAAACTGGGTGAGTAGAGAAGATGTTATTAAGCTGGAAATGATGAGATTTAGCAACCAACTGGATATGTAGGACGAATATACCTGAGATGTTGAGGATGACAGCCTGGGAGCCTGGGAGAATGGAGGTACCTG
The DNA here is from genome assembly GCF_016433145.1 of Gracilinanus agilis. Lineage (NCBI taxonomy): Eukaryota > Metazoa > Chordata > Mammalia > Didelphimorphia > Didelphidae > Gracilinanus > Gracilinanus agilis. Next base: position 212,569,476 of record NC_058130.1, read on the forward strand.
GGATAGTAACAGGGACAGTTTGGAACCGGGAAAGGTTTTGGAGAAAAGATAATTCTGAATTGTGTTCCAAATTGGTCCAATGGCTGGACCAGTCCACAGCTCCACCATGTACCTGTTTTCCCACAGGCCCTCTAATATTTGTCATTTACCTCAAAGTTCCCTTAATTTGCATTTTTCTAATTATTAGTGATTTAAAGCATTTTTTTCATATGATTGTTGATAGTCTGGATTTCTTCCTTTTAAAATTGCCTGTTCATATCCTCTTGCTATTTATCTTTTGGGGGCTATCTCATGTATTTGAACTGATGCACTAATAATTCCCTGTGGGAAAAGTTACCAAGCGATGCATATCCTTTTCTCATTTATACCTCCACTGGGCCTGTACTCCAAAGAGGGAGGAAAATGATCCATATGGACAAAAATATTTATAGAAGCTTTTTCCACAATGGTACAAAATTAGAGACTAAGGACCCATCCTCCTACTGTGGAATGAAAGAGAATGTTATTGTACCATAAAAATGGCAAAAGGAACAATTTCAGAGGAAACTGTGAAGACTTTTATAAACTGATGCAAAGCAAGGTGAGGAGAACAATTTGTACAATGATAATGACAGCAAGGCGGCACAGTGGATAGAACTCTGGGCCTGCAGACAGGAAGACATGAGTTTACATCCAGCCTCAGACACTTACTACCTGTGTGACTCCGGGCAAATCACTTAAATTTATGAGCCTTAGTTTCCCTATCTGTAAAATGATCTGGAGAAGGAAATGACAGATCACTCTAGTATCTTTGCCAAGAAGATCCTAGACAAGGTTATGAAGAGTCAGACACGACTGAAAGCAACAGAACAATGATGTTATAGACAAAAAATTTTGAAAACTTTGAGAACTGTTATCAGCCAGTCCAAAAGAATAAAGATGAAACACTTTAATCTTCTCTTGACAGAGATGACAAACTTAAAATGCAGAAAAGGACATAAATTTTCAGATAATAGCTAAATAAGTATTTGTTTTGCTGGTCTATAGAAATCTGAATTGAGGAATATGGTTTTTGGTTTTTAAAAATTGCTCAATAGGGATAGTGGGAGGGACATTAATGAAAATATTAGAATCTGGCCTCAGATAGTTCTTACCTAATTTACCCTGGGCAAGTCATTTATCCTCTATTGCCTATCCCTTATTGCTCATCTGCCTTGGAACCAATAAACAGTATTGATACTTTTTTTTTAATTCAAAGATATTTATTTTCCCAATTACATGTAATAACAATTTTCAACATGTGTTTTCCAAAATTATAAGATCTAAATTGTCTCCCTCTCTTCCTTCCCCCCTCTTGGAGAAGGTAACCAATTTGATCTGATTTCTACATGAATTAGCATGCAAAACATACTTCCTTATTGATAATTATTATAAGTGAATACTCATATAAAACCAAAACCCTAAAGTAAAAGTATAAATAAACTAATGTGAAAAATAGTATGCTTTGATCTGCATCCGACGCCAAACAATTCTTTCTCTGAACCATAGTATTGATTCTAAGTCAGAAGAAAAGGTTTTAAAAAATATGTGTACAATGATCCAAGACACTTCCAAAGGATCATGATGAAAAATGCTATCCACCTCAAGAGAAAAAACTGATAAAACTCAGGGCAGATGGGAGCATCTTGTTTCACTTTCTTTATTTTTCTTGGTTTTTTTTTTTTTTGGCTTGTTTGTTTGCTTTTGTAACATGGCTAATAAGGAACTACGTTTTGTATGACTTCACATGTATTATCAATATTATTTTGCTTTCTTTTTCAAGGGGTAAGGAAGCAGTGGGAAGGAGGAAAGATTTGGAACTCAAAATTTGTTAAATGATGTTAAAATTTTTAAAAAGTAATTAGGAAATATTTGACAAAATAAATAAAAATATATTTTAAAAAACCCTTGTTCCTTGAAAAAAGTTTTAAAAGAAAGACTGCTTTTCATCAGAGATGGAGGAGTTGTAAAAAAGATTACTTTGCCCCTGGGAAATATTTAACAAAACCAATAAAAATATATTTTAAAAAATACTTGTTACTTGAAAAGATTTTTTAAAGAAAGTCTACTTTTCATCAAAAGGAGGAGTTGTAAAAAAATATTGCCTTGCCACAGTGAGGGCCCACTTAGGATTATATACCCTGAAACTGTTATAGACCCAGTCAACAAGCGAACATCACAGAATCACAAAATGTTAAAACTGAAAAGGCTTCTAAGATCCCACCCAGTTCTAAATCTGTGTACTTTATGATTGTGGCAATGTGGAAAGAGTGCTAGACAAGATACAAGAGTCTTGGGTTCTAATCCTGACTCTGATATCAACCTTGGGTAAGCGATTCATCTCCCTGAGATTTGGTGTCAAACTCAAAAATGCCTCGACAGCATACTGACTTAGAAAACCAGAAATTAATCTTGTCTTTGTTGTATGGTTTTAAAATTTATTTTATTAAACATTACCCAAATACATTTTACTCTGGTTCCAGGCACGTTCTGTCATTGGTCTGGGGCCAGAAGGACTTGAATTGAACACCTCTGTTTTAAAGAATTTCTCAGATGTCTCTCAGTTATCAATGGTTTTCATTTTCATTTTCAGTTGTGTCCAAATCTTGGTGACCTCACTTGAGGTTTTCTTGGCAATGACACTGGGGTGGTTTGTCACTTCCTTTTCCAACTCATTTTACAGATTGAGAAACTAAGGCAAATGGGATCAAATGACTTGCTCAGGGTCACCTATCTAGGAAGTATTTCAGAGCAAGAAAAAGGAGGAAGAAAATGAGAAAGATGAAGAAGACAAGGAGGATGCAGATGATAATAACAATGAATAAATTGCTTCTAGGGCAGCTTTTTTCTTGCCTATAGAGCATTTAACTCCTTGTACACAACTCACTTCTTTAAAAGAACAAAAAATTGAAATGTAAGGCTAAGATTTGTTTTTAAACTGTACCATATTTTTTTTTTGTATAGTTAACACACAACTGAATGTGTCTTTAGATAGCCCTGTCCTTTAGTGGTATTTTGAAAAGCCACTAACCTTGCCTGGTATAATATAGGGGTTGTAAATTAGCATGGAAATTCAATGCAGGTTCTTGTTGGTGCACAGCACAAATTATATATGAGGACGTAGTTCATTTTCATCTTCAGTTGTCTTTGATGCAGCACATGAAATAATTGTTGTTCTGTTAACTGAATTCCACTCTGTAATTGCAAAAAAAAAGTTGCGGCTGTTTTGTTGACATTCTGAATGCTTCTGATACAATTATTTTATTTTTCTTAAACCCTTACCTTTCATCTTAGAATACTCTGTATTGGTTCTAAGGCAGAAGAGCAGTAAGGGTTAGGAAATGGGTTAAGGGACTTGCCCAGGTTCATCCAGCTAGGAAATGTCTGAGGCCATATTTGAACCCAGGACCTCCTGTCTCTAGGCCTGGCTCTCAATCCACTGAGCCACCTGGCTGCCTCCTCAATTTAAAAAAAAAAATTTTTTTTAAGGTCAAATTTAAACCCATCTCCAAGCCTGGCTCTCTATCCATTGAGCCACCTAGCTGCCTCCAAAATAAAACTTTTTTTTTTTTAAACCATTACCTTCCACCTTAATTGGTTCCAAGGCAGAAGAATGGTAAGGGCTAGGCAATGAGGGTTAAGTGACTTGCCCAGGGTCACACAGTTAAGAAGCATCTGAAGTCAGATTTGAACCTAGGACCCTTCATCTTTAGGTTTGACTTTCAATCCACTGAGCCACCCAGCTGCCCCCCAAAATAAGCCTTTTAAAAGCAGCTATGACCCAGACATTGCCCCCCCCAGTGTTCCATGGGTAATAAGAGACATGTCTAGAATTTGAACCCGAATCCTCTGACTCCAGACCAAGCCTGCTTTCCTCTGAACCTAATTGCAACTCCTGAAAATCAGAAAGTGGGCCAGAGCAAAGAAAAGGAGGTAGGGAGTACCCAGAGGCATATTGGCAGTCTCAGGTTTGGGAACCTCCCCATCCCACACCAGAGAAACGGAGGGAGAATTTAATTAAATACAGACCAGCAGACCACCTGGCCAAGTAAAATCTGACAGCATCAAATCCACCTGGCCTGTGATAAAAGGGAATGGGAGCTCTTTAACCTGCGCTGGTTTTGATTTTAAGTTAATAAAATAATAGATAACAATGATGATAACGATGACCCTGTGAGCCAAATTTCCTCCGAATTTCTGAAGGCTATTGATAAGGCCCCTCATAAAAGATTATTAAGGAAAATAAATAACAGTGGGAATATGGGGGAAGTCTCCCGGCAGATGAGAATCAGGTTATGAGACAGAAAATAAGGAAACCCAGAGGACAGCTGCTTCTTGGAACGGAGAGAGGTGAGTGCTGCATGGGGAACCCAGAGGCCAATGTTATTTAATTAATGAAAGAGAGCAGAGTAGCAGGGAAGTTTGCTCGGAACATTTTAAGTTGTTTCTAATGGTGATAAACACTTTTAGTGGGCAAGCGCCCAAACTGGGCTCCCCTGGGATAATTCTTGGGAAGAAATAGAGAGAAGGCTTAGGTTACATCCTCTTTGGCAGGGGTTCTTAACCTGGGAGTGCCTGAACTTGGTTTTCTAGAGGTAAATAAGTACTGCATCTATAATCTAGATTTATATATGGATGCGTGCTTATCTGCATGATATTTTGAAGTGGGTCTATATATTATATACATTTCAATGGAACATATTTTAATAGATTTGGGGTTTTTGTCATCTATTTTATTTTATACATTTAATAGCATTCTTGGGGGAAGCTGGGTGGCTCAGTGGATGGAGAGCCAGACCCAGAGACAGGATGTCCTTGGTTCAAATCTGGTCTCAGACACTTCCTAGTTGGGTGACCTTGGGCAAGTCACTTTAACCCCCATTGCTTGGTCCTTACCGATCTTCTGACTTGGAACCAATACACAGTATTGATTCTAAGATGAAAGTAGAAATAAACAAACAAACAAACAAACAAATAAGTGAATGAATGAATGAATAAATAAATAAATAACATTCTTCTGAGAGGTACCTAGATGGTTCAGTAGATGGAGTGTCAGGCCTGGAAGTGGAAGGGCTCAAATCTGGTCTCAGGTACTTCCTAAATGTGTGATCTTGGGCAAGTCACTTGACCCCAGTTGCCTAGCCCTTACTGCTCTTCTGCCTTGGAACCAATACTTGTAATGATTCCAAAATATAAGGTAAGAGTTTAAAAAAAAACACACATTATTCCAAGGAGTCTATAGGCATTATTGGGTCTATGTTATCATAGTCAGTAACACCAAAAGGGTTAAGAATTCCTGCTTTATGGGATAAAGATGTCACCCAAGCTTATTCTTTGGCTGAAAGTCAGCTGTTTATGCCATTACTTCCTGTGGAGAAAGTAGTAGGGGGTGGGGAAGGGAAGTCCCAGAGGCAAGCATGAGTCCCTAGAACAGGGGCATTACGTCTCGAAAGAAATAGGTGTAATGAAGAAAAAAGCTAAAACAAGTTAATTGCATAACCAAGATATTCTGAACCTCTGGGTCAAAGAGAAAATTCAGGTTTTGGATTTTTAAGACAAAAACAAAACAAAACAAAACAAAAAAACAACAAGGAGGAAAACAGAATTTATTTTTATTTTGTTAAACTCTTACCTTTCATCTTAAAATCAATACTGTATTGGTTCCAAAGCAGAAGAGTGGTAAGGGTTTGTACAGCTAGGAAGTATCTGAGGACAGACTTGAACCCAGGACCTCCCATCTCTAGGTCTAATTCTCCTGAATCACCCTGGAAACAAAGAATTTAGACATGAGTATAGGGGTTAATTGTCCTGAGGTGATATCTATCAGGTTTCAGATAATAGCTTCCCATTTCATCTTTCTCTCATGGGGTTGGCTTAGGAGGATTCTGATTCTGTCATCTGATAGGTCTTGATCCACGAAATGAAAAACTTTCACTTGGAAAGTTCATGGTTCTCATAGTAATTTTTCCTCCCCTCCTATGTAGCTTCATTCCTTTTTGCTTCCATCTTCTTTCCTGTGGTCCTAGTCTCTAGACTCCAACAGTTATCTGGTTATGACTCTGGAACCCTGAAAAAGAACCCCAATACCTAGAAGAAATTCATCTAAATGAGATCAATGGCCACTCCTCTCTAGGATGCTGTCATGTTGGGAGCCATCTTCCCAGAGGGTCTGACTCTCTCCCCTACAGGGGCTTAGAGGGAGGCTCATGGTGACCTGGGAGTGGTTGAAAATCATTTAGCATTTAAATATCCTTCCTAAGGAATACAAGATAAGGTAGGGAAGGAAACACCCTCATCCCCATTCAGAGAGAGAAGGAAGTCCATTTTCCAAAAGTCAGCACCCTGGACACAGATCTTTTTTGCCCCTTTTATTTATGACTCTGTATGACGCTAAGGCCCAGAAACATGGTCCGTGACTGGTCCCAGCATGATGGCATTCCCAGGACACTTTCAGAAGGTTACCCTCCTCTGCCTTCCATCTGGGCTGGAAGCCTCTGTTGATATACAAGCAGCCTGGGGAGAAAGAGTATATGCTGCCCACTCAGAACAGCTAGCTTGCCTGCTGTCGTTTCAGGATCTGGGTGACTTGTTTTCTTAGAAAATTTATTACCATCTACAGCTTTTAAAGGAACATGGCTCTGTTATTCTTAATTGAAGGTTTCAGTGCTAGAGTTGAAACACTTCATCTTCTCTCCTGTCATTCTGCCTGCAACCCCTGCCTTACAATTATCTTCCCACTTTCCATCTCTCCTCCTTTTTTCCCCCTTCTTCTTAAGAAAGCAATACCAAATGAGCTTTAAAGAAAAATTGTGGAACTTAGAAACCAAGCTGTGACAAGGATCTACTGGCATTTGCTAGGAATCAAGACAAGAGACCTTGAGTTAATCACCTCAACTCTCAGAGATTCAGTTTTCTCATCTGTCAAATGGGAATACTAATCTTCGCTCTGTTTACTTTACAGGCTGTCACGAGTATCAGATGAAGCCATGTCTAAAGCATAAAGAGCAATATACACACATAAAGTGTTATTATCAATCTGTTTCTCCTACTCCAGGACTAAGGCTCTGGATCGGAGCTGGGACCAAGAGTAGGCAATATGGGCAGCTACCCAGGGTACAACATTCAGAAAAGGCACAGGGGATACTCCTCATAAATGCATAGATTTTTAAAGCTAAAAAATTCTGTTGCATATAGCACACAAGTATATATTTTGTGACAAGTCAGGTTACATGTGTTACAATGAAGATATGGTGCTTCTTGGGGATAGTAACATAGAGGGAACATAATATTTAAGTTTGGGGCACTAAGAAAAATATGAATGACACCTACAAGGTCTACTCAGAACAGACAAGGGGGCAAGTGATTTCTCTATCCCACATGCTTTTGAGAGTTTTTTCAAGCCACTTAACTTCTTCCTGCCTCAGTTTCCTCAACTGTAAGATGGGGATCATGAAAGCACCTACCTTCCAGAGTCATCGTGAGGATCAGATGAGATATTTGTAGAGTGTTTGGCACATAGCAGGAGTTAATAAATCCTTCTCTCTTCCTTGTTTCATTTATACAACAATTTTGTGAGGTGGGTGTTATTCCTCTTTATAGATGAAGAAACTAAGGCTGAATGACTTGTTCAGAATCACACAATTAAGCAGAATTTGAACTCTGATCTAGCCAATCTAATCCAATAAATATTTATATTAAAGGCTGGGAAAACAATGAATAAAAAAGATAGTCCCTGCCCTCAGGAAGCTAACAATCTAAAGAGGAAGATAATCTAAAGGGAGAGAAAAAAATCAGGGTGGAGGTGGAGACAGAACATCAAAGGATAACCAAAGGCTTCTTGTTTTGTGTAGTTGAAACCAGGTAGAAGAGAAAATGCAGAGGGATGTACGTCTAAAAAGTCTGTTTCTGATGTCAATAAAGGATGGCATTGGGAGGAATTTAGAAGTTTATCTTCCACTCCAGTCCTCCAATTAGAGGGGAGAGGAGAGGGAGGTGATATCAATCAAAGCTTGAGTTAAAAAGTATAGTAATGAAATTGGAGGTGATAAACTTGACTGGGGAAATAGAAGGGAGGAGATGCTCTTGTTTTATGGAGTTAAAACCAGGCAAACCAACGGATGTAGAAAGAGGGGTTCCAAGCCTAGCCTCTATTCATTAAACCACCTAGCAAATAGGTAGCAGTCCATATCCATAGCCCCCCACATCTCTATTAAGAGAAAGGATTGGGGGCAGTGGGGTAACTCAGTGGATTGAAAGCCACTTTAGAGATGGGAGGTCCTAGGTTCAATCTAGCCTCAGACAATTCCCAGCTGTGTGATCCTGGGCAAGTCACTTAATCCCCATTGCCTAGCCCTTACCACTCTCCTGCCTTGGAACCAATACACAGTATTGACTCCAAGATGGAAGGTAAGGGTTTAAAAAAAAAGAGAGAGAGAGAGAAAGGATGTGTTTCATTAATGATCCAAGAAAGATCAATGTAATTTGTCAGGAAATGCCTTATTTTCCATGTGATTTAAAAAACATATATATATATATATATATGTGTGTGTGTGTGTGCATTTGTAGATGAGAGACAATGTAGCATAGTGGGTAGAGAGCTGGCTTCAAAGCCAGGAAAACCTCAGTTCAAGCTTCACTTCTGACACATACTATTTGAATAATTCAGGGCAACTCACTTAACCACTCAGTATTCTATAGCAATGATGGTTGGCCTTTCAGAGATAGAGTACCAGGCCCACCCCCACTCCACCCCCCCAGACCAAGTGCCCTGCCCCACCCCTCCTTATTCCACATAGGGGAGGGAGAAAGAGCTCCCATTGGAGCAGGGCAGAGGAGCAGGTGATTGAGGAATGTCCTCAGCAAGTGTAGAAAGGGGAGGGAAGTGGCCCAAGCACTTTGCTCCCCTCCTGCTCTGCCATCTGTGAGCAGCCCACCTTACCTGCTGTGTGCTCCCATTGGGCTGCTGGGCAGAGGGGCAGGAGATGTGAAAAAAAGTCATCAGGCACAGTGGAGATGGGGAGGAGAGCAGCTCTGCTGGAGTCTCTCTACCTTTCTAATAAGGAACTCTGGGGGTGGGGGGAGGGTGGCTGAGTGCCCACAAAGAGTGCTCTGTATGCCATCTTTGGCACCCATGCCATAGGTTCACCATCACTGTTCTAGACCATAAACAAAATTGTATATAAGGATCCCTACAGGCCACATATTGATTTAGAAAACTATATATTAGCATTATTTATGTATTATTGCATTGTTATTTATTTTATTAATTTTCTCCTAATAACATTTTAATATGGTTTGGGCCAACTCCAGTGTTTTACCCATTTTACCACCATTTAAAAAATTTTTTTAAACATTTATTAATATTCATTTTTAACATGGTTACATGATTCATGCTCCTACTTTCCCCTTCACCCCCAGCACTCCCCACCCACCCATGGCCAATGCACATTTCCACTGGTTTTAACTTGTGTCATTGATCAAGACCTATTTCCAAATTGTTGATAGTTGCATTGGTGTGGTAGTTTCGAGTCTACATCCCCAATCATGTCCACCTCAACCCATGCGTTCAAGCAGTTGCTTTTCTTATATGTTTCCTCTCCTGCAGTCCTTCCTCTGAATGTATGTAGCATTCTTTACCATAAATCCCTCAGAACTGTCCTGTGTCATTGCATTGCTGCTAGTACAGAAGTCCATTACATTCTATTTTACCACAGTGTATCAGTCTCTGTGTATAATGTTCTTCTGGCTCTGCTCCTTTCACTCTGCATCAGTTCCTGGAGGTCTTTCCAGTTCACATGGAATTCCTCCAGTTTATTATTCCTTTGAGCACAATAGTATTCCATCACCAGCATATACCACAATTTGTTCAGCCATTCCCCAATTGAAGGGCATACCCTCCTTTTCCGGTTCTTTACCACCACGAAAAGTGCAGCTATAAATATTTTCGTACAAGTCTGTTTATTTAGGATCTCTTTGGGGTACAAACCCAACAATGGTATGGCTGGATCAAAGGGCAGGCATTCTTTTATAGCCCTTTGGGCATAGTTCCAAATTGCCTGCCAGAATGGTTGGATCAGTTCACAACTCCACCAGCAATGCATTAATGTCCCAGTTTTGCCACATCACCTCCAACATTCATTACTCTCCCTTTCTTTCATTTTAGCCAATCTGCTAGGTGTGAGGTGATACCTCAGAATTGTTTTGATTTGCATTTCTCTGATTATTAGAGATTTAGAACACTTTCTCATGTGCTTATTGATACTTTTGATTTCTTTTCCTGAAAATTGCCTATTCATGTCTCTTGCCCATTTATCAATTGGGGAATGGCTTGATTTTTTTATACAATTGATTTAACTCCTTGTATATTTGAGTGATTAGACCCCTGTCAGAGTTTTTTGTTATAAAGATTTTTTCCCAATTTGTTGTTTCCCTTCTGATTTTGACTACATTGTTTTTGTTTGTACAAAAGCTTTTTAGTTTAATATAATTAAAACCATTTAATTTACATTTTGTAATTTTCTCTAACTCTTGCTTGGTTTTAAAATCTTTCCTTTCCCAGAGATCTGATAGGTATACTATTTTGTGTTCACTTAACTTATTTATAGTTTCCCTCTTTATATTCAGGTCATTCACCCACTCTGAATTTATCTTGGTGTAGGGTGTGAGATGTTGATCTAAACCTAATCTCTCCCATATTGTTTTCCAAGTTTCCCAGCAGTTTTTGTCAAATAGTGGATTTATGTCCCAAAAGTTGGGCTCTTTGGGTTTATCATACACTGTCTTGCTGACATCATTAACCCCAAGTCTATTCCACTGATCCTCCCTTCTATCTCTTAGCCAGTACCATATTATTTTGGTGACTGCTGCTTTATGTTGTTGTTGTTGTTCCTGTTGGCTCCTAGAGGAGCATAGGGCCGCAACCATCTCATGCCAACGGACTCTGTTCTGGGCAACTTCCCCCAGCTGGGCCCATGTCATTCTGACGGCCTCTGTTTCGTTTTCGGCAGATCTTCGAACTTGTGGTGTAATCTGCCTGAAAGGTTGTTGAATGATTTCAACTTAGTTCTAAAAGTTGCCACCAGGAGTTGATGGTCCGAGGCCACATCTGTACGTCATGGACTCTGTTGGAGAGCAATCTTCCAGACTAGGCGATCGTTGGTTTTGTTGGTTTAATGAGGTTGCTGTTTCTGTAGCAAGTGAGACTTTTTACAGGGTGAGTTTGCTAGCCCCATGCCCAACCCTCCTCCTTTTTCAGCTGGGCTTGGGACCATCCTTGGCGGAGTCATAGTATAGTTTAATATCTGGTACTGCTAGGCCCCCTTCCTTCACATTTTTTTTTCATTATTTCCCTTGATATTCTTAATCTTTTGTTATTCCAAATGAAATTTGTTATAGTTTTTCCTAATTCAGTAAAGAAGTTTTTTGGTAATTTGATAGGTATGGCGCCAAATAGGTAAATTAATTTGGGTAGAATGTTCATTTTTATTATGTTAGCTCGTCCTACCCATGAACAATTAATGGCTTTTCAATTGTTGAGATCCAGTTTTATTTGTCTGGAAAGTGTTTTGTAGTTGTTTTCGTATAGTAGCTGTGTTTGTTTTGGTAAATAGATTCCAAAGTATTTTATATTGTCTAGGGTGATTTTAAATGGTGTTTCTCTTTCTACCTCTTGCTGCTCTAATGTGTTGGAAATTTCTGCTTGTTTGCATTTGTTTGCAATGGTTCTATGCCCTATAACATGGTCAATCTTTGTGAATGTGCCATGTGCAGCTGAAAAGGTGTATTCCTTTTTGTCCCTATTTATTTTTCTCCACATATCAATTAAATCTAATTTTTCTAGGACTTCATTCACCTCTCTTACCTCTTTCTTATTTATTTTTAGTTTGATTTATTTAGATCTAAATTTGTTTAGATCTATTTAGATTTATTTAGATCTCTAAAGAGGAGTATTTAGATCTCCCACTAGTATGGTTTTACTATCTATTTCCTTCTTGAGCTCTGCCAGTTTCTCCTTTATCAATTTGGATGCTATGCCACTTGGTGTGTACATATTGAGCAGTGTTATTTCCTCATTGTTTATAGTGCCTTTAATCAGGATGTAATGACCTTCCCTGTCTTTTTTAATCATACCTATTTTTACTTTGGCTTTGTCAGAAATCATAATAGCCACTCCTGCCTTCTTTTTCTCATTTGACGCCCAAAAGATTTTGCTCAAGCCCTTAACCTTAAACTTGTGTATGTCTACCCACCACATATGTGTTTCTTGTAGACAACATATGGTAGGATTTTAGTTTCTAATCCACTCTGCTATTTGCTTCCGTTTTATGAGCGAGTTCATCCCATTCACATTCAGAGTTATAATTATCAGTTGTGCATTCGCTGACATTTTTATATCCTCCCCTAGTCCTACACCTTCTTCTTACACTATTTCCTTTTAAACCAGTGGTTTGCTTTAAGCCGGTATCCCTTATCCCCTCCCTTGATTGACTTCCCTTTCTACCCCCTCCCTTATTATTCCCCTCTTTTTATTTTTAAAGGCCTAATAAATTCCCTAAAAAAAAAAAAAAAAAAAAAAAAAAAAAAAAAAAAAAAAAAAAAAACCTTGGTTTATCCCTTCTGACTTTCTCAGTAGGGTTAGATAGAGTTTTATATCCCAATGGATAATGTAGCTACTCTTCCCTCTCTGGGTTGATTACGCTGAGAGTAAGGTTTAAATATTACCTCTTAATGCTTTCTTCCTCTCCTTCTTTTAATAGTATTTGTCCCCTCCCCTTCCCGTGCCCTCTTTGTGGGTAATAGAATATCCTATTTTTCTTATTCACTCAAGTTTCTCTTGGTGTCCCCTACTATTCACCCCCCTTTTTCCCACCCCCCCATATCATCTTAGACCATTTAGTATTCTACCCTCTCCCTATGAATTATTCTTCTGATTACTATAATAGTGAATACTATAATAGTGAATAGAGTTCACTACAGAGAATTATACATAACATTTCTCCACATAGGAATACAGATAATTAGATCTTATTGAAGCCCTTTAAGAGGCAAATTCAAAAATTATGAGTTTTCTTTCTTTCCCCTCTGTTTCTTATTAACCTTTTCATGTTTCTCTTGATTTTTGTGGTTGGATATCAAACTTTCCATTTAGTCCTGGTCTTTTCTGGGCAAATACTTGGAAATCTTCAATTTTGTTGAATGCCCATACTTTCCCCTGGAAGTATATGATTAGTTTTGATGGGTAGTTGATCTGTGGTTATAGGTCCAGTTCTCTTGCCTTTCCGAATATCATATTCCAAGCTTTGTGGTCTTTTAGCGTAGTGGCTGCCAGATCCTGTGTGATCCTGATTGGTGTTCCTTGATATTTGAATTTTCTCTTTCTGGCTTCTTGTAAGATTTTTTCTTTTACTTGGAAGCTCTTGAATTTGGCTATTATATTCCTGGGCATTATCTTTTCAGGGTCTAGTGTAGAGGGTGATCTATGGATCCTTTCAATGTCTATATTGCCCTTTTGTTGTAGAACTTCAGGGCAATTTTGCTGAATAATTTCCTTTACTATGGTGTCCAAATTTCTATTAATTTCTGCTTTTTCAGGAAGACCAATGATTCTCAAATTGTCTCTTCTAGCCCTGTTTTCTTGATCTGTCAATTTCTCATTGAGATATTTCATGTTTCCTTCTATTTTCTAAGTCTTTTGACTTTGTTTTATTTGTTCTTGCTGTCTTGAGAGATCATTAGCTTCTAATTGCTCAATTCTAGCCTTTAGGGACTGGTTTTCAGTTATAATCTTTTGGTTTTCCTTTTCAATCTGGTCATTTCTGGTCTTCAGTTGACTTGCCTCACTTTCTAATTGTGAAATTCTGCCTTTTAAGCTGTTGTTTTCTTGCCAGATCTCTTCCATCTTTCTCATCATCTCAGATTTGAACTCTTTAATAGCTTGTGACCAGTTTTCATTATTTTGGGAAGGTTTGGATGTGATTACTTGTTTGTTCTCCTCTCCTGTTTGCTCTGCTGTCTGGACTTTCTCTGTGTAAAAGTTGTCAAGTGTTACAGATTTCTTCTTGATGATCTTTCTCTTTTGGGGTTCTTGAGAATAGCTTGTCATTGTTAGCCCTGCGCCCTCTCAAGTTTTTCCTCACACCCAGAGTCTGTTTGCACTCTCTAGGCTCCTGAAGTCTCAGATCTCATTGTTCTCATGGTCAAGCCTCTTGGTGGCCCCTTTGTTTGTTCCTCTGTCTGAGGCACCTTTAATAGTTTCAGGGCGCTGTTTACACAGTCGTGCACCCCTCTGCACTGGGTCCTCACTCAAGGTCCACTCCTGTGCTCAGGATCTGAGGCCGCTCCTGTGCTCAGGATCCATGGACTCAAGAACCTGCGCTTGAGCCTGCGCTCAGGGTCTGCATTCAAAATCCGCGCGTGTTCTTTAGCCTCTTGGTGTCTTAAGTCTTGCTGCTCTCAGGAGCAGGCCCTGGTGACCCCAGATAGCTGCCAAGGACTTAATGGGTGTTCCAAGCTTGCTCTAGCTCTTGTGCGCTGGCTTTGGCACTGTAGGTGGTGTGGGGTGGGGGAGGGGGTTGCTCAACTTGCGTTTTAGTGAGAGCTATTTCACCCCCTTATAGCATGGAAACGCCCCAATTCCACGTACCTTCAATGCTGTGCCCTGTTATAGATTCCCTTCATTCCTCTGGATTTGTTTTTATGTCTTTTTGAGGAGTCCTATATGTTTTGGTTAGGAGAGGTTATGCAGCTGCTTTTTACTCAGCCCCATCTTAACCAGGAAGTTCTCTGTATCTTTACCACCATTTTTGACATAGTGAGGAGAAGGAATTTCCTCAAATGGGAATTCCCTATATCAATGAAATATCAGGTCCAGTCCCTACCTTCTATTTACCTCATGTTTTGTTTTGTTTTTGCATTTCTGTTTTTGTATCATGCATGATATCATGCAAGTCTTCCCTTATTTCCCTGAATTTTTGTATTTGCTATTTTGAGGTGTAATAATATTCCATTATTATCATATATCATCATTTCTTTGGCCATTAAATTACATCTTTATATAGAGGTTCAGTGGTTAATTTGTCCAAAGGGTTAAGAGTTTGAGGCTCATGAGACTAAGCCTCCTCATTTGATACTTGAATGGACCAATTAACTTTGTTTTCTGGAACAACAGTGCTTCCCAGGCCACTGGCCCAGCTTCCTTGTGGATATTACTGAGAGGGAAAACCCTTATGGAAAAGAGACCACCATCCCTGGCACTACCAACCCCAACTTCTTGGATTTCTATTTGTACATGCAGTGCTTACTTACCACAGAGATGTCAACATAATGGATATACTGTTTATCAAATGCTTTTCATTTATCATTCTGTTCCTTGGCCACAGTTAGCATCACTAATTCTAGCCAGATGTTTTCGTTTGTAAAATGGAAATGATAATAGTACCTACCACAAAGAGTAGTTGATCAGATCAAATGAGGTGACGTGTGTGTGTGTGTGTGTGTGTGTGTGTGTGTGTGTGTGTGTGTGTTTGGAGAGAGGGGGGAGGAGAGAGACAGGAAGAGAACAAGCATTTATTAAGCACCTACTAAGTGCTAAGCACTTATTTGATCTTTGCATCTCATTTGATCTTTACAACTCTGGTAGGTAGATGCTACTATGATTCCCATTCAACAGTTGAGAAGACTGAGGCAGATAGTGGCTTGGCCAGTCTCGTATCTGGCTTTGAACTCAGGCCTTCCTAACCTCAGACCCAAGCACTCAATCTCCTCCTTGTTATATATTGTTATAATTAACAACTCCTTGCTCCCCATTGACACTTCCAGGTTCTCTCCCTATCTCCATCATTCAGTAACATTTCCTTCTTTGAGATTCATTCTGTTTAACTCTTCCACCCAATCAAAGTCCTGGTAGCCCTTGTCTACAAGCCCCCAGGTCACTTCCTTTCCTTCCTAAGTGAGTTCAACACCTGACTCACAAGCTTTCTCTCCTCCCCAACTCCAGCCCTCATACTTGAGGACTTACTATACATACTGATACTCATTCAAAGTCCCTCATCTCCCAGGACTTCAAGCTAGTCATTTTCCATGACCTATTCCTTCACTTTCTACCCCAACAAAGGGAATAACTACCCTAGATCTTACCATCACCTTGGACAAATGTACCCCCTCTATGTTCATGAAATCTTAAAAATTCCTTCTCCAATTAACTTCTCTTCCTGCCTTACACTTTTCATCCATGCCATGATCCGATCCATTCCCTCCTCAGTTCTCATCCAATCCATCACCCCTGCACTAGTTATACTCTCTTTTTCCTATATTCCCCTGGTTGAACCCGTTTAATGGTACTCTGTCTCCTTCTCTTCAATCTTATGCCCCCTTATCATATCACTGATTGCTAACTGCCAAGCCTTGGTCTTAGGTTCCTTCCTCTATCTGCTGCCTTTTCTCCTACACATGTACTGCTGAAAAAAGGTGCAGAAAATCATGGCAACCATCTGAATGGATCCAATACAAATTTATTACATAACCTCAACTCAGCCCTCACTGCTACAAAGCAGTCCTTCAATAGCAACCTAATTAACCCATAATTCCCCTCACTTTGGATCTTCCAAATCTTTTCATCCCTCCTCAAATCTTGCAGGGTTCTCCCTCCTCCCATCCTCTCAGCTGAGAAATTTGTCTCATATTTTACTGAAAAAAAAAATGAGGCCATTCTTTAAGAGTTTCCTCTTCTCCCATCTTTCTCATCTCATATCACGCTGGCACTTTCTGCTACTATTTCTTCCTTTACCCCAACCCACACAAAGAAGTCGCCTTCTCCTCACCCAGGCAAACAACTCTACTTGCACAAGTGATGCCATTAAATTACATCTTCTCCATCCAGCAGATTGTCACCTCTATCAGCTCCACTTTCTCATTTATCTTCAATCTCTCCATCCCCTGGCTGTTTCCCTACTACATACAAACGTGCCTGTTTCTCTTCCATCCTCAAAAAACCCTCACTTCCGTTCCTATCATTTTACCTTTTGTAGCTAACTTCCCCGAGAAGGCCGTCTACAATAGATGTCTCCACCTCTCTTCTCATTCTCTTTGTAACTCTTTATACTGTGGCTTCTGACCTCATCATTCAACTGAAACTGTTCTTTCCAAAGTTACCATTGATCTCTTCATTGCCAAATCCAACAGCCATTTCTCAGGTCTTATCTTTCTTGACTTCTCTGCAGATTTTGGCACTATTGGTCACCCTCTTCTCCTTGATATTCTCTTCTTGCCAGGTTTTTGGGACGATCCTCTCTTCTGGTTCCTCTATCTCTAGGACCACTCCTCAGTCTCCTTTACTGAATCTTCTGGCAGGTCGTGCCCACTAGCCATGGGCATCCATCCTATAGTGCTTTGTCCTGGGTCCTCTTCTCTTTTCCCTCTACAATACTTCATTTAGTTATCTCATCCGTTCCCATGGATTCAATTATCTCTGTGATGATGATTCTCAAATCTACTTATCCAGCCCTGAACTCTCCACTGACCTCCATTCTCACATCTCTAACTGCTCGTTAGGTATCTTGAACTGGTTGTCTTATAGACATCTTAAACTCAATATGTCCAAAATGGAACTTCCATCTTCCCTCACTCCCAAACTTCCCTGTTAGTGTGGAGGGCCACACCTCATCCTCCCAGTCCCCCAGAACTCACAACCTAGGTATTGTCCTTATCGCCTTACCTCCTCTCCCCATATCCAAACTAGTGCCAAAATTTATTACTTTTTTTTTAACCTTTGCAACATTTCTCGAATGCACCCCCTTCTCTCCTCTAAAATCAACATCATTCAGGCACAGGCAACTGAGGTAAAGTGACTGGCCCAGGATCACACAGCTAATAAGTATCTGAGGTCACATTTGGACCCAGGACATCCCATCTCTAGGCTTGGCTCTCAAAACACTTGAGCCACCTAGCTGCCCCCTTTATAGGTGAGGAAACCAAGACAAACAGCTTGTTACTACAGCTTAATAAGAGTTACCTCTCTGAGCCAGACCTACAGATGGGAGGTCCTAGGTTCAAATCTGGCCACAGATTCTTCCTAGCTGTGTGACCCCCATTGCCTAGCCCAGTGGTTCCCAAACTTTTTTGGCCTACCACCCCCTTTCCAGAAAAAATATTACTTAGTGCCCCTGGAAATTAATTTTTTTAAATTTTAATAGCAATTAATAGGAAAGATAAATGCACCTGTGGCCATCACCGCCTCCCTGGAGGTGGGGTGGTGCCCACTTTGGGAATCACTGGCCCAGCCCTTACTGTTCTGCCTTGAAACCAATACACAGTATTGATTCTAAGACAGAAAGTAAGGGTTTTAAAAAAAAAGTTCTCCCCTCTGTGTCTAATTCCAGTAAAACTCCTCAGGAGTTTGCTTCCTGTGTAATGCAAAGTGTGCCCGGATGCCCTATGTGAAGAGCATTTCTCAAATGGATGGTTACTGTGGAAAGTCAGATATACTCGTGTGTCTTATTCACACAAGCAATATTTCCTCCCCTAGCCATGGGGGCACTCCAGCCACTGTTCCAGGGGGTGGATGAAGGGACAATAGAGGAGATAAAAAGCTCCTCTGATTGGAATCTAGAAGCTGGACATCAGAAACTGGACTGGTTTAGGGGCAGAAACCACCGTAGCACCTCCGACTCGTACCCTGGCCCAGCCTGTAGAGTCTTAGCTCCTTCCCCTCCCCAGTTTTCAAGTTTTCAAGCTAAAGCTGACAAGGCCTTGCAGACAGAGACAATGAAGAGACACCACGTTCGCTGAAAACAAAGGCTCCTTCTCCCAGGGGACCTGGGGAAATATTGACTTCCAAGCTCCTGAGAGGTCCTTTCTAACATGGACGGAGCTGGTATCTGAATTAATCTGGATTTTAACCACAATTAAAGAGGTAATCAGGGTCAGCAGCTCCTTTCAAACACAGTTTAGCACAAAATCCTAATGCAGGAATTACACAAATTGATATTGTCAATATAATGGATTCACACCAATTTCACTAAACAAGGTTGTATAAAGTCTGTGCTCTGTGTTAGGCAAGGGCTAATTCTTTCTAGCAGCATTGGAAGCAAGTAGAAAAACAAGGATACATCGAGCCTTCCAGATTCAGATTCATTACCGGGGAGCTTGTAACACATTTCAGAGAATTCATTAGGGAAAGAAAACAGTAAAATTTGAAGTTATTTGTAAAACCGACAGGGAACACATGCATCCTTCCAGGAAAGAAAATGTGTCGATTTCAAATGAAGACAATGTTGGAAAATATGGAGAATGAGCGAAAGCAAGCCCAGTGACATGGGAAAGGGAGGGGGAGGCGGGGATTTCCTCTCACCGAAAGCCAAGTGTCCGGCCTTTCGATGACCAGTGGCGATGGGTCATCGGTGAAATTCCTCGATAGAAAGAATAATGCTTTTCACTAAGAATCAGCTAGGAAAGGACCTTATAATCACTTTATTTTATAGAGGAGAAGAATGGTGACCGTAGTAAAAACAATTTACTCTCCCAAGGTCACACAACTAGAGGTGGGACTAGAGTCAGGCTTCAACTTCTAGTATAACTCTTTCATCTACTTTCCTTATAAGAGTGGACAAGAATCTGAGGCTCTAGACTCAGAAGGCTAGAGGGCACTCTGGTATTTGTGTTTTAAGTGAGGTAAAGGCATAGAATCATGAGTTTAGAGCTAGAAGGGACCTCAGAGTCCAATCCCCTGATTTTACAAATGAGGAAACTGAGACCCAGGGGAATTAAGCAACTTGCCCAAGGTTGTGCAGGGAGTAAGTTAAGTGGGAGAGGCAAGATTTGATATCTACTACTCTTTCTTCCATGTCACATTTCCATTTAGGCAGACCTAGAAGACTATGAAAGGAGACTTCATCCTATCCTATCTACATGTAATTTATATATCATATGGGGTTTATGGAATTTTCTTTTTTTTTTAACTCTTCCCTTCCATATTAAAATCACTACTGTGTATTGGTTCCAAGGCACAAGAGCAGTAAGGGCTAGGCAATGGGGGTCAAGTGATTTGCCCAGGGTCATACAACTAGGAAGTGTCTGAGGCCAGATTTGAACCCAAGATCTCCCTTCTCTAGGCCTGGCTCTCAATCCACTGAGCCACCCAGCTGCCCCCTTTACAGGGTTTTCAAGGAAGACTTACATTTCTGGTGCGAAGGCTTGCCAAGTCTTCTCAGGGCTGCTCATCCTCCTTTGGGATCCACTTGCCACCTAGCTCTCCCTGTGACTTCAAGGAGCTGTAGCATGCACAGTGGCCATACTCTGTTTAAACTGTCATGGTAAAGGCAGATGGATTCAACCAGGTTGAGGGTAACTGGCAGGCCTCAAACCTGTTGGTTAGGGAGGTGACGATCTCAAGTATGTGAAGTCTTCCTGGACAGAATGGGTGGATGTTAACAATTTGTTCCAGGGGGTCAGGAAGCAGCAGAAGCAAGTGCTGTGAAATACTTCCAAAGATGCCAAGGTCATCCATTGCATCCTGGGCCACTGCCAGTCATCTTGACTTTTGTCTTTGATGACTGGAAGAGAGAGTGAGGCTGATGTTTTATGCGACTCTATCTCCCTGAAATCCAATTTAATGGGCAAGACAAAAGACATCTCCAGTGATGTCATTTTGGTCATCTTCAGGTATGTCATATATAATTGAGAATCTATATACTCACAGTAAGTAGCCATACCTTCTTCTGCAGGAGATTCTTTTTCAAATTTGGTTCTTCATTTTGGATTGACATATTCTACTTTGAAATTCTGGTCATTGATGGATGGGGTGGGACATAGATGAAGAAACTGGCCCATTTGCAAAGAGGCAAAAGGGATTTGGCCAAGTAGGGGAGACAGAGAAAGAGGAGAGTGGACAAAAATATTGATTCAGGTTTTTAAAAATACCCCCAAACTGAAAAACCATCGACCTTTTAAATTGAAAACATTAAGTTTAAAAGAAATATATTCTTAAATCAAACCTTTACTGAATTATTATGTTTTTAAGCAAAATACTTAATTTACATTTAAAACTAGTAGTAAGTCTGATTTATGAACTGAAATTTCTTACATTCAGGGTTTTTCCGCTCAATAAAAGCATTTTAAAATTAAATTCATTGGATTTTAATCCCTGAGTCAAGCTTTTCCTCTGTATTCATACAAATCCACTTGGCAAATTTTACAAGTGGCCCCTTTTCTACACATGAGTCAGAGGCACCTTCAACAACCCTCTTTGTTCCTTGGCAAATTCCTTGGTATGAACTTGACCAACTTCTTAATTTTGTCTTGGTCTGTCCAAACCAAGCATTTCCCACTCCATTAAACATATAAATGATATCTCTTTTCTACTATACTTTTGTGACTTTCTAGACAAGAAACTCAATTAGCAGTCAGGGGACCAGGGTTCTAGTTCTGCCTCTATGATTAATTACTTGTATAATTCCACCCTCCTGTACTCCTCTGATGTCTTCATCTTGTCCCTGTCCTGGGTACCTTTCCTACCCCTCCCCTTCCAATTCCTTTTGTGCATCATCTTCTCCTCTTAGACTAGAAGATCCTTGAGGGAAGAGTCTGTCTTTCATATTTGTATTCATAGTACTTAGGACAGTGCCTGGCACATAGTAGGCACTTAATAAATGATTATTGACTGACTGACTGATCCTAGAGAAGTCATTTGCCTTCTTTCCTTATAAAATGAAAGAGTTATGACCTTCTAGACACCTTCTGGCTCTAAAATTCTCTGATTCTATTCTACTAACTCTATACCCAAAGTAGGACAAGGAAGAAGAATTCATTTGACCTTGTGGATGGGAATCCCTATAAAGATGCCATATGACTTAGTCACAGGTTCATTTAACTGAGCACCTTGTGTGGATGGTAGAAGCTTTTTCAGCCCTTGGGACTGTGTGCCTACACATTCTGCTCAACTGAATTAACAGGTCAGGGCTGTCTAAACAATTAAGTAGCCAGTTGGAGTGAGGTTTTGACTTGAATCAATTGAACTGATTGTATCCTCAGATATAAGACTGGGTGCCAGTCCCAGTCCAAATCTCTCCCCGCCCCCCAAACTGCTACCACAATTCAGTAAACGTTTAAGTATTTACTATGTATAAGGTGCCCTGCCAGGCTCTGGGGAGGCAAAGGAAGAGAGACAGAGAGAGAGAGAGAGAGAGAGAGAAAGAGAGAAAGAGAGACAGAGAGAGAGAGAGAGAGAGAGAGAGAGAGAGAGAGAGAGAG
>NC_058130.1:212601698-212616231 GCF_016433145.1 Gracilinanus agilis
AGAGAGAGAGAGAGAGAGAGAGAGAGAGAGAGAGAGAGAGAGAGAGAGAGAGAGAGAGAGAGAATGAGAGAACTAAAAGGCAATGTCTTGACTTGGCAGTGAATTAGGTCTGAGTGAGGCAGAGTTGCACAAGTTATGTCTCACTCCCTCTTCCAGAGTCATCCAAGTCCAGCAGTAAGACAGAAGTCAGGATCGATTGGTGATGGTTCTAAACGCTCCACAGTGCCTGCTTCTGTTACTTTTGTGACCACTGGAACAAATTGCTCTCACTCACCCATTCTGCCATGGGAAGTCTTTACATGACATCCAACCAAATGTAAACCGCCGGAGGGCAAGAGCCGGTTTTGGTTTTGTCTTAATATCTCCAACTCCTTGCCCAGTGCCTCATCTGTAGTTGGTGTGATAAATGTTGGCAAATGAATAAAATGAAAGAATGCAGAAGGTACATTTCTGTTTCTGCAGCTGTGGAGAATTCACCCACTTTGAAGAGGATTTAGGTTCTTCTCTCAGTGTCCAACAGGTGGGAACCAATTTGGAAGAAGAGCCTTGCAGCTGAGGGGTGAGCACTGGTGGGGGCGGTGGGGGAGGAAGGAATGCTTCTAATAATAAAACAGGGAGGAGACCGGTGGGCAAGACTCACAGCTCAGCAGGCCTTTTATTGAGTGTGCTGCCAGGTAATGGAAGGTGCCATAAAGCCGACTTGGAGTAAATGAGACAAATGTTGTTATATTTCTATCTATCTCGCCTAAATTTATGATAACAAATTGGAGGCTGCACTATTGAACTTTCAGATGTGCTGGTTACAGAGAGAAATTAAGAGGAGGGAAGCCCAGGGGAAAGGGAGAGCCTGGAGAAGGCAGACACACGAGATTTTAATCCAAGACAAGGTGGTCATTGTCTCCCTGACCCCAACATGGCATCCTCTGGGTACCACTGGAGCCCCACCTTTCTTTTCTAGCCTTATGACTTCCCTACATTTATCTGAATTCAATTCAACAGTATATTAAGCACTTATTTTAGACTGAGAACAATGCCAAACCCTTGGGTATATAAAAAAAATGCTGAGTAAAACATGCTCCCTGCTCTCATGGAGTTTACTAGAGGATGCTGGAGTGGAACTAATTGTTCAGTTTTCAGTGTGAGCATTTACACCTCAGCAACTGAAAAAAGCTACTAATTGAAACTCAATTTATTGTCTTATTGATTTCTAGACTTGAAAAAATGTAGATTATTCAGATTAAATTTAAAAGGGTGTCATGGATACATTTTTTTCAGAGCAGGTTGTTATATATTTACTAACACACCACTGAATCAAGCTCTCTTCTTTGGAAAAGCCTTCAAGGGGCAGCTATATGGCATAGTGGATAGTGCACCAGGTCTGGAGTCAGGAGGACACAGGTTCAAACCTGACCTCAGACATTTCCTAGCTTCGAGACTCTGGATAAATCACTTAACTCCAATCACCTAGCTGTTAGCACTCTTCTGTCTTAGAGTTGTTACTAGGACAGAATGTACAGGTTTAAAAAAAAGATTTCATAGATTAGACCAATAAACTGGTTTTAAGTATTCCTAAAACCTCCTCCCTCAAACTTCAGTCATCAATTGCCAGCACACCCCTAGAATCGGACACATATGCAATGACTCTAATAATTAGAGGTATCACTAGGAATTGTTTTCCTAGGACAAAAATAGTTGAATGAGTGGCATCCATGGGATGTGTGGTGGCAGGTCTGATGACACAGCAATATTGGGAGGAGATGTGATCCATCTCCCAACCCTGCATCCCTACCGGACTGTGGATGGGGAGGTAGATCCCAGGAGAGGCACACCATAGCAACCAGACCCTGGGCATGGGGGTGGGGGGAAACTGAGCTGATGTACAGCCATGGTGGTCACCAAAAGGAAGAAGAAGGATGCCCCTGTAGAAGCAAAGCCCTGTTTCCCTGTGCTACTTGATGGCTCTGTCCAATATGACATGTTAAAGGGAAATATGACATTAGGGAAATGAAAGCAGAGTGCTATGTGGAGTTTTGGGGGTGAGGGGGAGACCACTACTGCCTGAAGGGGACCAGAAAAAGCATCATTAATGCTTTGAGGTCATCACAGTGATTA
This sequence comes from Gracilinanus agilis, assembly GCF_016433145.1. Classification (NCBI taxonomy): domain Eukaryota; kingdom Metazoa; phylum Chordata; class Mammalia; order Didelphimorphia; family Didelphidae; genus Gracilinanus; species Gracilinanus agilis. The sequence goes on from NC_058130.1 coordinate 212,603,811, forward strand.
CTGACTACAACCCATCCATATGAAGAAATTAAAATACATTCTACATTTTAGCCAGACCAGAAGAGATGTCAGGAAAGAAGACAAAACAGAAAGTTATTGCAAAGTCCAGGCAAGAGTGGGTAAAGGCTTAAATTATGTAAATGGAGAGAAAGGGACATAAATGAGAAGTTATGGAGATAGAAAGCGCAGTGAGGTGGCTCAGTGGATAAATTTATTTCCTGAGTTCAAATATGGCCTCAGACACTAGCTGCATGACCCTTGGGAAAGTCACTTAAGTTTGCCTCAGTTTCCTCACCTAGAAAATGAGCTGGAGAAAGAAATGGCAAACCAATATCTTTTCCAAGAAAAGCTCTAGTGGGGTCACAGAGAGTCTGACACGACTGAAAAATGAGTGACAACATCAATGGACAAACAAGAAGATTTGGCAGTTTGTGCGAGGTGAAAGAGAATTAGGAATGGAGAAAGACAAATTAGAAACCTGAGTGACCAAGAGGATGATGGTGCCAACAAGAGCAGAGGAGTTTAGAAGAGCAGAATTTCTGCAATAAAGATAATTTTTGGACATGGTGAGCTAGAGATGCTCCTATGGGATCCAATTCAAAATGTAGTTCAATGCTGGAATCCTGAGACAAGTCAATGAGATGAAACTTTTTAAAGAATCCCTTATCATCTCTCTTAGAACCAGTCCTGGGTTTTGGTTCCAAGGCAGAAAGCGAAAGGGCAGACAATGGAGGCTCAGTGACAAGGGTGAACCATTAGGAAGTGTCTGAGGCCACATTTGAATCAAGGACCTCTTCTCCAGGTCTGGCTCTCCATCTACTGAGCCATTTAGCTAGCCCTGAATGAGATGATATTGAGCAGGTAGAAATAAAGCCTTGCCTTAAATAAAAAAAAAAACACAATAATAATAAATTGCCCCAAGACGGAATGGAAGAGGCTGACTTGGCAGAAGCTCATATGAAAAGGTCTGGGGATTTTAGCCGAAGACAAACTCAACATGAGTCAACAGGGTGATGCAAGGGCTCCGTGAACTAACGCAATTTGAGAATGAACTCATAGAGGGACGATATCCCAGTCACTGATGTAGTCACCATGTCTAGGGGGTTGTCCTTGGTCCTGATCACCTGTTTTTAAAAGGGGATCTTGACGTGCTGACAGTTGATAAGACAGTGGAGGGTCTGTAAGCATTGTCATGTGAAAAAAGGTTGAAAAATTTTGAAGAGAAGTCTGAGACAAGAGAAATTTGGAAGAAGGATTTCTGGACCTTCATGGTTCTACTTCCAGGTCTGCTATTGAAGGAAGAAGCCACCTGATTCCTGTCAGCCTCAAATTCTTCACTTCCAAAATGAGAGGGTTGGGATCCAGGGACTTCTCGGGTCCCTTCCTAGAGGCAACGAGGTAGTGCCTGGAATCAGGAAAACAACGAGAGCATTGTGTCAAGAAGAGCTGAGTTCAAATCCAACCTCGGAAACATAGCAATAATAATAATAGCATTTCTAATAACTTCCTATATGCCAGGTATTAATACTAAGTGCTTTAGAAATATTGTTTTAGAGGCAGCTAGATGGCTCAGGGGATTGAGAGCCAGGCCTAGAGAGAGGAGGTCCTGAGTTCAAATCTGGTCTCAGACGCTTCCTAGATGTGTGAACCAGAACAAGTCCTTTAACCCCTATTGCCTAGCCCTTACCACTCTTTTGCCTTAGAACCAATTGATTCTAAGATGGAAAGTAAGGGTTTAAAAACAAGAAAAATATTAGCTTATTTTAGGCTCACAACAACTCTGAAAAGTAGGTGATATTATTATTTCCATTTTACAGATGAGGAAACTGAGATAGAGATGATAAATGACTTCTCAAGATTACATAGCTATTAACTGTCTGAGGTAGGATTTTAATTCAAGTTTTCTTGACTCCACACCCAATACTCTATCTACTCTGCTACCCAGCTGCCAGTTTATTAGTTAGTTATGTGACCCTGGGCAAGTCCCTTAATTTTTATCTGCCTCAATTTCCTCAAATGTAAAATGGGGGTCATAATAATAGCACCTCCCTTTCAAGGTTCTTGCGAGGATCAAAATAGATAATGTTTGTAAAGTGCTTAGCACAATGATTGGCACATAGTAGATATTTAATAAATGCTTATTTCCTCCGCTTCCTTTTCTCCTCCCTCCCTTCTTTTCTTTCCCCTTCTTTCTCTCTTTTTCTTTCTTTCTTTCTTTCTTTCTTTCTTTCTTTCTTTCTTTCTTTCTTTCTTTCTTTCCTTTCTTTTCTTTCATTCTTTCTTTTCTTCTTTCCTTCCTTCCATTCTTCCTTCTTTTATATTCTGATAGATGCATTTTAATAACAGTTCTGCCACTGAATGATCTTGGACAAGTCCCTTAGCTTCTGTTTGACTCAGTTTCCTCAACTATAAAATGAGAAATTTTGATTAAATCACTTGTTTTTAATATTTTTGTATCTGGACTCCTTTGCCAGGCTTAGGAACCCTAAGGACCCCTTCTCAGAATAATACTTTAAGTACATAAAACAGAATATGTAGGACAACAAAGAAAACCAATGCTATTGAAATATAGTTGTCAAAACATTTTAAAAAACAAGTTCACAGATTCCTTGTGGGATCCATAGACCTCAAGTTACTCCAGATTAGACAGTCTCCCAGGCCCCTTCCATGGCTCTGCCATAATATGAACCCAGAATCCTAAGCTTCTATATGGTAACAATCTCTCTTTGAAGACTTGTCATATGTGGAAGAAGTTGTATCTGTGTATCTCTAGAAGGAAGAACTAATGAGTGGAAGTTGTAGGGAAGAAGATTTTAGCTTAAATTAAGGAAGAATTTTCTAACAATTAGAATTATCCCACCACAGAACCTGCTGCCCTTACAGTTAGAGTTCACATAATAGGAGATGGAGACTGAATGACCATCTGTCAGGAATGCTGCAGAGATGATGCCTATATGAGGCTGGAGGTCAGGCTAGAAGGTCAGGAGGAAATCTTCCCTCTTAAAGATCTGTAGGTTCTCCTGGCCACCATGGTGGGTAGCCTCATCCCTTGCCCCCAAAGATCTAATGGGAAAGACAGGTCAACCACATGCAAAACCACCTAATGACGCTGACAAAGTGAGTGAATCGATACAGCCAAATTAATTTATGTTGTTAAATCATTCCTCTATGAAAAGCTCTCATTCTGGTGTAGAAAGGAAACTGCGTGTCCAAAGGCTAGGCTACCTCAAGCAGAATACAGTCTCTAATGGCTTCTACCAAACTGGAAATACTTCAAGGCCAGGCAAGGCTACAGGCTATTTGTCTGTCATCCTAGGGCCGGTCACCTTCAGTTTGGGAAGGAGGGTGGTCACCAGGCAAATTTTCCCGTCTTCTGAATCTGGTCTATTGAGGTTCGACAGATTTGCAGTCTGCATCAGGGAATGCCCATAGTGTTGAAATCATGGAATTTTGAAAGATAAGTTCTCTATATGTGCATACATATTCAGTGGATAGGATGCTAGACATGGAATCAGGTACACCTGACTTGAAATCCTGCCTCAGAGAGTGGCTCTGGGCAAGTCATTTAACCTACACCTGCCTCAGTTTTTTCAACTGGAAATTGGGGATAATAATAGCAGCTACCTCCTAGGATTGTTTTGAGGATGAAATGAGATAATATTTGTAAAGTGCTTTGGAAACCTCAAAAGGCTATATAATTTTGAACTATTATTTGTACTTATGGAAAACCAAAGACAAAGATCCATGAGTATTCCTTAGCCTTGTGGAGTCTCCAGTAACTCAATCGGTCAATTCAAGTTTCAGCAGCATAAAAATAAGATTCGAAATCTCCAAGAGCTGTGGTCACATCCAGTTTGAATCCCAGTTCCAGTTCAATGAGGCTTTGAAGGTCTGTATTTCCTTCAAAAATTCAGGTTCCAATTTATTCTTCACTAATATGAAGAGGGGAGGAAGATGAGAATGTATCTAAATATCTCCCTCCTCCAAGAACCAACCAATGTATTATTTGAAGAGGTTAGCATGGAGCAAACATACCTTCTAGCCTTCCCTCCATTTTTTTTTCTCCTTTGTTCTCCCTTCTCTCTCTTCTCCTTCCCATGAATCCCAACAAGGTTTTAGAGTAGGCAATGATGGCCAGGATTGATGGCCAAGGAGCAATTCTTCTCCCCTGTTTCCTTAACTCTGTGAAATGCTGTGAAAAGGGCTGCCTCTAATTAGACACAATTCTTTCTTCCCATGATCATTCCCAACTGTCATCCTCCCTCCTTGAAACCAGTGAAGTCGGAGTTTCTTCCTACGATCTCTTTCTGGGACCTTCTGGAGTAGCCACCCACTAAGCATCCATTGCATTCTGCAGGCAGATTTTTAATTAAGCCTGCGTGTAATTACCTATCTGCATCCCTACTTAATAAAACTCTGGGGAGTTTTAATTTTTTTTTTTTAGTTTTAGTTAAAAATTTCATTGGCGCCCTTCATCATGGGGAGAGAACTGTCAGGCCCTCTTGGGCAGCTTCACTGAGTCTCAGAAGCTCAGACTCTCATTAGAAATGTCCCCAGCTCATGCCACCTGGACAAAGACTGAAGCAGAGACTTGGCGCTTTGCCTACACCCCCATCCCATTCCTAGCTCCCTGGCGCAGCCACGTTGGGTACTGGAGGCCCCAGATGAGGAAAAGGAATGACAAAGCAAACATCTTAGTCAGGGGCAAAGGAAGGGAAGTGAATAAGCATTTATATAGCACCAACTACGAGCCAGGAACTGAGCTAAGCGCTTTACAAATATCTAACTTAATCCTCACAGCAACCCTGTGAGGTAGCATTATTATCCTCATTTTACAGATAGGGAAACTGAGGCAGGAAGAGGTTAAATGACTTGGCCAGGGCCACCCAACTAGTAGGTGCCTGAGATTATATTTGAAAGTGAATCTTTCAGACTCTGGATCCCGGTTCCAGGGAGAAGACTGATTCAAGGATGAAGAAGAGTCTCAAGTTGAATAAATGTCCCAAAGTGCCTTGGTCACCCAGATGAAGTTTCTAGTATTTCTGCCATCTATTTCTCCTCATATTACCTCATGCTAAAGAGGACAGGCTTCCTTGAATGTCAGATAGCAAATACCTTTGAATGTCTTAATTCCTTAATTCCTCAGTTATGCATCCTTTTAATATGAGGCATTGTTGTATAATAGAAACAGCAGAGAATACCTGGGTTCTTGTCTGTTTTCCCCCTTAGGGCAAGTCCCTGGGTCATCATCTCTACGCTTCAGTTTCCTCATCTGTAAAATGGGTGCAATAATAACTACGCTACCCATGTCACAGAGTGGTGATGAAGAACGTGTTCTAGCCATACGTGAAGTATTATTATTGTGATGGTGGAGGGGCAGGAGGGCAGGAAAACTAGTCTGAAGGCCTGCTCCCCTTGACAGCAGATACATGTAGATTAATGGGGTTCAGAACCAGGGAATTAATCAACCAGTTGACAAGCATTTATTAAGTGCTTACAATGTGCTAGATAAATACAAAGTGGGACCATATCATTATCATGTAATTTAATAGACAATCGTATCTGCTGATATATTATGTCATATATCCTATAATCATGTAATAAAAGCCAGGTGGCTCTCTAAGATTCTAGGTGACCTGATTGCGTGTGTAATGTTTATAGCAGATTACTTGCTGTCTCAGGAAGTGTGTGGATGGGAGGGAGAGAAGGAGAGAATTTGGAACTCAAAAAAAATTGTTTTGTTTTTAAACCCTTCCCTTCTGTCTTGGAGTCAATACTGTGTATTAACATCCTTGTAATAACAAGGATGGAACCCATCAACAGTTCCTATTGCCCTTATCACCTGCCCTATGGATGAGCAGACAGTGCTTGGTTTCAGAGCAGCTGCCATATGGGTACTCCATGGAGGAGAAGATGCCCACCTTATCTCCACCATCAATAACTACTGACCGATGGCCACCAACAGGAAGATGAGCACCAGAGCCCTGGAAGTGGCAGCAACCTTTAGGCTACTGGTCCTGCTTCCAGTCTGGCTCTTAGTGCGTATCATCCAGGGAGGCAATTCCTGTGCAGGAGGGACCAGCCATACCCATCAACTCCCAAATAACTGCCATTCACAGGACACATAGGCCAGTCTAGCTGAAGCAGTAGGGTATGTCCAAGGTGGAGAAAGGAAGCAGTGTGTGTCACCCACCATCTTGGACCCTGATAGAAACAGCCCAGGATTCTGAACCCAAGAGCCATTGGGAAAGCAATACTTCCTCATTGCCCTCAGCCATCATCCTGGGAAGAGACCCCTGTGGAGAAGTAGCCTGGCAACTGCTCCTGAAGGTGCTACAGCCACATCTATTGAAGTTTCAAAAAAAGAAAGTTGTTATTATCGATGTCATTGGCACTGTCAAATGGTCCAACATCAGAAATCGATGATTTTGTAAGTGGAAATGGCATTAAAGAAGTGACATTAGGGGCAACTAGGTGAGTCAATGGATAGAGAGCCAGGTCTGGAGATGGGAGGTCCTAGGTTCAAATCTGGCCTCAGACAAATACTTAGTTTCAATTCTAAGACAGAAGGTAAGAGTTTAATAAAGGAAGGAAGGAAGGAAGGAAGGAAGGAAGGAGAAAGAAAGAGGAATTGTACCTGTTTATTGCATTGATTGGGATTCTTTGGTCTTCCTAGGTTGTTTTTCCTTACAATGTTGTTATTATGTAAATTGTTCTATAGGCTCTGCTCTCTTTACTCTGCATCAGTTCATAGCAGTCTTCTCAGGTTTCTCTGGAACCATCATTCCATTTGTCATTTCTGAACAGCACAGTAATATTCCACAACAGTTATGTGGCATAATGGATAGAATGCCAGACCTGAACGCAGGAATACTCCTCTTTGTGATTTCAAATCCAGCCTCAGACACTTGTTAGTTGTGTGACCCTGGGCAAGTCACTTAACCCTGTTGGCCTTAGTTTCCTCATCTAGAAAATGAGCTGAAGAAGAAAATGGCAAACCACTTCAATATCATTGCCAAGAAAACCCCAAAGTGTTGGACACAACTAAAATGATTGAACAGCATTTCATTCCATAAATCATAATTTGTTCAGTTATTCCATGATTCTAACACTTGACTTTAATTCAATAACAATTCAGTCAGCACTTATTAAGCAGCTCCTATGTACTTGGTCTTGTGCTAGAGACATAGAGACAAAATTGGCATTGCCCATGTCCTGCTTTTTCACAAGGGCAGGTCACCAAAGTATCTGTGTTGTGTATGTGTCAACATGCAAAAGGATAAGTGTGTGCTGACATCTATCCTCTGTTGTAGTTGGACCTTCATCCATAAGTTGAAGTAGGTGTCAGATGTGGACCTATCAGAGCTTGGATAACTCAAGCCCATAGTTCAGATGAGCAGTGGGAAGTGCGAGGTGACAAGGAAAGAACATATAAGGGTTGAGTAATATTAGAGAATGGAGACTAGAAAAGCAACTTGGACATAGAAGGGAAAGAAGAGAATTTACTTTCTCATCCTAATCTGTAATTTGTTGGCTACACCTTCTTTTCTACCACCCCCTATTGGAACTAATGGAGCATCAGGAAAAGGATTTATGGAGATGATAGCACTGGAATTGAAGGGCAGCCAGGTCTCATAATGCATAGAGTGGTAGGTCTGACGTCAGGAAGGAGTTTTAAATTTACTCATTAGAAAAAAAAAGCCGTACCAGTCACCTCTTAACAGAGAGGTAATAAACTTAAAAAGCAGAGAGATGTACTTTTGGACATGGCCAAGGTGGGAATTTACTTTTTGAAGTATGTGAGCTTGAGAAGGGATTTTTTTTAATGGGAAAGGCTTTCAAAAATGAATAATATGGAAGTATGTTTTGTGTGATAATACATATATGACCCAGATTGAATTGCTTGTCAACTCCAGGAGTGGGGAGAAGAAAAGTGAGGGCAACAACATGAATCATATAACTTTGGAAAACTTACGTGGAAATCCATTGCTGGAATAAAATCAAGATAATTTTTTTTAAATGGGAAAGGAAAAAGACACAAAATATGAGAAATTAGGTGAATGAAGGTTTAGGGGAAAAGATAAAAAAGATAAAAACCCAGTTCTGTGTGTCAAATTTGAGATGCCTCAGAGATATCCAGGTGGAGATGCTCTGGAAGCAGATAGAGACAGATTTCAGCAGACAGGTCAGGGCTAGATTCAGAAGTTATCTGCATAGAGGGGGTCAACGAAGTTATGAGAGTGGATGGACTTCCAAAGGAGAAAGAGTGATGGGAGAAAAAAGTCAAGAAGAGAACTTTGGAGGTTAGGATGTCATTAGTGACTTTTGAGAAAACCATTTTCTTAGAACAAGGAAGGTAGAAGTCATACTGGAAAGTCTTGAGTGATAAGGATTGAAGAGAGATGATGGTGAAAAAAATGTAGATGTTGAGTGGAGTTAACTCTGTCTAGGTGCTTAGCATTAAATAAGAGATAGTCAAAGCTAGATGGAGTAGAAGGGATAGAGAAAACTTTTTTGGATTGGGGAAATAGGACAGAGACAGTGATACATTGAAAATAAGGAACAATGGGAAGAGGCATGTGTTCTCTATTGACTAGGACTTCTCTTTCTCTCTTTTAAAATATATTTTTATATATTTTGTTAAAGATTTCCCAATTACAGGTAAAAATTTTAACATTAATTTTTTTATGTTAGGGTCCAAATTCTCTCTTACCCTCTTACCCATCCCCCATCCATTGAGAAGACATGCAATAAGATGTCTATTATATGTGTGAAGTCATGCAAAACATATTTTCATAATAGGCATGTCACAAAAGAAAATACAAGAAAAATAAAGTTTTTAAAAGTCTGATTCAATCTACACTCAGAATCAGTTCTCTCCCTGGAGGGGGATAGCATTTTCATCATGGGTCCTTAGGAATTGTCTTGAATCATTGTCTTGATAAGAGCATCTAAGTTCTGATCATCATTTTAATATTGTCCTTACTGTATACAGTGTTTTCTTGGCTCTGCTCACTTCACTCTGCATCAGTTCTTATAAGTCTTCTCAGCTAGTTCTGAAAGTATCCTGTTCATCATTTCTTATAGCACAGCAGTATTCCATCACAATCATATACCACAACTTCCTCAGCCATTCTCTGACTGATGGCTAGGGCTCCTCATGACCCTGATACCTTCCTACTTGTCACTTAGGGATATCCTTATGTCAGAACCAAGCTTAATAGCATCATCTTTTTTTAACCCTTCCCTTGCATCTTAGAGTCAATACTAAGTATTGGTTCAAAGGCAGAAGAGAAGTAAGGGCTAGAAAACTGGGGTTAAGTGACTTGGCTAGGACACAGAGCCAGGAAAATCTGAGGTCAGATTTAAACCCAGGACCTCCCATTTCCAGGCTTGGTTCTCTATCCACTGAACCACCTAAATGTCCCTGAGCTTGATAACTTCTTAAAGATAGGAATTGCGTTGGAGACTTTCCATGTAAGCTCCTGTAGCACCTCAAACAAGGCAGAGCATACAGTAGATGCTCAATAAATGTTCACTGATTTGATGACAAGTTTACTAAAAACCACCTTCTCACTCTTCACCCATGATTCTTAGCCCTAGAAAAAGAACAGGGTGCAGTGGTAAAAGTGAGGTTTTGAAGTCAGAAGATGTTACCAACAAGAGCTCAAACAAGTCACTTACCTCTTTTATTTCTGTAAAATGGGCAAGATGATATCTACTATTGCCTAGCTCTAAATCCATATTCCTAAAATACTAGGAAGAGGTAAAAGATTATGGTTATCTATCAATCAATAAGCACTTATTAAACATCTGTTATGAGTCAGACTCTGTATGATAGGGATGCAAAAATGAAGTAGTCCTTTCTTTCAAGGAGCTTGCAGATAAGTGTTTGTTGTATACATCCTGTATATCTGTCAAGCCCTAAGCTAGACATTATGAAAATGAGCATCAGATATTTTCTCTGTTTTCAAGAAGCAGACTTGGTTGGGGAACAAAGACTGATAACATAAAACAGTCAGAGAATAATTAGGAAGTCAAGTGTATGGTATAAACAATATATCTAATGGCTTAGAGGAAGAAGAGATCCCTTTGATTAAGGGCATCACAGTGGATAGAGTGCCATGTCTGGAGTCACAAAGACTCATCTCTCTGAGTTCAAATCTGGCCTCACACAAGATGTGTGTCCCTGGGCAAGTAATTTAACTGTGTTTGCCTCAGTTTCCTCAGCTATAAAATGGGCTAGAGAAGGAAATGACAAACCATTTCAGTATCTCTGCCAAGAAAACTCCAAATCAGGTCACAAAGAGTTAGACAACAATAACAACATGGAACTTAATCTCAGCCTTGAAGGATAGCTGAGTTTTGGGCAGGTAAAAGAAGGAGGAGAGCTCTCAAAGGGGATCAATGTTAGTAAAAAAAAAAGCCTAGAGATAAGATTGTATATGGCATGTATCACACAGAGGGAAAGGTCTGACTTTGGTTGAAGTAGATGGTAGAGATTGGGGAATAGTTTGTGATAAAGAGGGAAGGTGTGACCAGATTATGGAATTCTGTGATAGCTAGGCAGATGGGAAAAATGGAAAGTAGCCTGGCAGAATATAGATTTAGATCAGCATCATACATCTCAAAAACTAAATGGATTCACAAACTAAATTAAAAGAGGTCAACAAAAAATAATTAGAGAATACATTTCAGTTCTACAGTTAAGGAAGGAATTCTTAGCCAAGTAATGGACAGAAGCCATCATTAAAAAAATAAACAATTTTGATTACATGAAATCTGATTACAGGAAAAATTTTTAAACAAGCAAAATCAATGCAACTAAAAATAAGGAAAGAAATTGACAATTGGGAAACTTTTTTCTATCAAATATTCCTGATAAAAGTCTGATTTCCAAAATAAATAGTATGAAGAAAGAATTTGACTCTCCGTTTATTTATTTTGTTGGTTTTGAAGCCTTATCATTTGTTTGTTTGTTTATTTGTTTTTATTTATTTTTTAGAAAATTTTCCATGGTTCCACGATTCTTGTTCTTTCTTTCCCCCTCAACAGCCCCCTCCCCGTAGCAACACACAATTCCACAGGGTTTTACATGTATCATTGATCAAGACCTATTTCCATATTATTTTTTTAAACCCTTAACTTCTGTGTATTGGCTCCTAGGTGGAAGAGTGGTAAGGGTGAGCAATGGGGGTCAAGAGACTTGCCCAGGGTCACACAGCTAGGAAGTGTCTGAGGCCGGATTTGAACCTAGGACCTCCTGTCTCTAGGCCTGACTCTCAATTCACTGAGCTACCCAGCTGCTCCCTATTTCCATATTATTGATAGTTGTACTGGGGTGGTTGTTTAGAGTCTACATCCCTAATCATGTCCCCATCAACCCATGTGTTCAAGTAATTGTTTTTCTTCTGTGTTTCTACTCCCACAATTTTTCCTCTCTCAGTTTATTTTTAATGAAATCCATCAGCAACCTTTAGTTTAATCAAATCAAGAACTTAAAGTACACCTATTTAGCACCCAACTAACCATTAAGTAAAAGAGTTCATGAGTCACTTACTGGAGAAAGCTCACACATCCAAAGACCACTGCCCTTCCCTGACAAGTGCTAGGCAAATTGGGAGGCTGTGATTGGTTCCCATGAAGTGGGGGGATGACAGGAAGTGATGTCAAGAAAACTGCTTTGCAAAGGCCAGCCTGAGCATTCATATACTCTCTCTGCTTGATGGTGAGCCTGGCTTGAGGAAGACTCTTAGATGCGGTCACATTGTCCCAGACTCATCCTTGACTAGAGTTTTCTACACTGGAGAGGATTGCTGGATGAGTGACTCAGCCTGAAGTAAGAGGCTGGCACTGGTGGATTCCTGGCTGAAGATGCCATCAATACTTCCACGTGGAAATTGGGATTGGAGGGAGTCCTTGCCAGGGGCTGAGTCCAACTTCACCGGATCAGCGCTTAGGCTGGTAGACTAGACAAGGTTCTGTCTTCTTCCTATATTTCCCACTTTCAATATCTCTACCTTGTTGTAAATAAAAGCTGCTAACAGTCATTTTTTACTTAAGGGATAATATTTTATAAATGGCGACCACAATCTCACTTTTATAATTCTCATATTGAGTCAAGCCTAATTTTAATTTCTTACAATAGGATATTGATATAATTATATAAGATCCAAAGACATTAACCAATAAACAAGTGGCAAAACATAGGAACAAACTATTTTTTTTCTTTTTTTTATTTATTTTTAACATTTATTAATAATCATTTTTAACATGATTACATGTTTCATGCTCCTATTTTCCCCTTCACCCCCCGCACTCCCCCCACCCATGGCCGACGCACTTTTCCACTGGTTTTGTCATGTGTCCTTGATCAAGACCAATTTCCCAATTGTTGGTGGTTGCATTGGTGTGGTAGTTT
>NC_058130.1:212621231-212659353 GCF_016433145.1 Gracilinanus agilis
TCCTTCAGCAGTCTTTGGGGCTGCTTCCACAGCCACGCTCAGGTCTGCACCGGGTCCTCACTGGAGGTCCAAGCCTGGGCTGGAGATCGTTATTCAAGCCTAGGGCACTGCCTTTGCCTGGGCTGATGCTCTTAGGGCCCTGCCTTCACCCCCACAGAAGGTAGTGAAAGTCCGTGGGCTGGAGATCTTTATTCGCCCCTGAGGCGATGCCTTCAGTGCTTGGGAAAGGCCGAGTTTTAGGGGCCTTTGTCTGGGCCGGAGGCGGTGCCTTCACCCACGTGGGCGCTCAGGGAGAGTCCCAGCCACCTGGGGTCCCTCGTCTTGCAGCGCACAGGTACGGGCTCAGGGGCTGCCAGTGATTTTCTGGTTGCCCCAGTCCTGTTTACCCGCTTGTGCGGTGTGGGGGGTGGGGGAGGGGCTTCTTCCTCTCGTGTTTTAGTGTGAACTGTTTCACCCCTTTAAAGTGTGGAAATGCCCCGATTCTGCGTACCTTCAATGCTGCGCCCTGTTGTGGGGTTCCTTCGTTCCTCTGGACTCGTTTTTATTTCCCCTTGAGGGGTTCTGTGTTGTTTCGGTCAGGAGAGATCGAGCAGCTGCTCCTTACTCTGCCGCCATCTTAACCCAGAACAAACTATTTTTAAAAGATGAAATGCATGCTGTAACTGTATGTGAAAAATACTCAAAAACATTAATATAGGGGACAGCTGGGTAGCTCAGTGAATTGAGAATCAGGCCTAGAGACGGGAGGTCCTAGGTTCAAATCCAGCCTCAGACACTTTCCAGCTGTGTGACCCTGGGCAAGTCACTTGACCCTCATTGCCCACCCTTACCACTCTTCCACCTAGGAGCCAATACACGGAAGTTAAGGGTTAAAAAAAACATTAATATAAAAAGAAATCTATTCTAAAACATATTATGGGGGAAGCTGGGTGACTCAGTGGATTGAGAGCCAGGCCTAAAGAAGGGAGGTCCTAGATTCAAATGTGATCTCAGACACTTCCTAGCTGGGTGACCCTGGGCAAGTCACTTCATTCCCATTGCCTAGACCTTACCACTCTTCTGCCTTAGAACTAATACACAGTATTGATTCTAAGATGGAAGGTAAGTGTTTTAATAAATAAAACATATTCTATAAGCAAAATCCTGAGGTTTTGTCTCATGTTCATCAAATTGCAAAGATAATAAAAGAGGGAAATAGTCAGCCTTGGAGGGGCTGTGATTTTAATACACAAATAACTAAATTTGTCCAACCATTCTGGGAAACATTTTGGAATTGGACAAGAAAAGTTACTAAGCTATTTATACTCTTTGACCCAATGATCCCATTACTAGAATCAAGGAGGTCAGAGACAGAAAGAAAGGTCTTACACATGCCAAACGATTCATTAGCAGCACTTAATTTAGTAGCAAAAGCATTAGAAACAGTGCCAAAGTATTGGGAAATAGCTCAACAAATTCCATTATATGAATGTAAGAGAATCTGATTGTACAAGTGTCTATGAAGGATTCAGAGAAATGTGGGAAAGGGTTACAAATTGAAGCAAAATAAAATAATCTGAAATAAAAGAGCACTATACACAACAGTTTCTGTAATAATCTGAACAAAACAATACTAAAAGGTAAGGAAGAAATAGGCATCTATTAAGCACCTACTACATAACAGATGCAGTGCTAAGCATTTACAAATATTTTCTCATTTGATCCTCATAACAACCCTTGGAGATTATTGCTATTATGATCATCATTTGAGGAAACTAAGGCAGCTAGAAGAAAAGGAACTTGCCTGGGATCAAAAAGCTAGTAGTGTTTGAGGTCAGACTTGAACTTAGTTCTTCCTGATTCCAGATTAAGTGTTTTATCCACTGTTCCACTTAATTGCCTCTGCAATCAAATTCGGATTCATTGAAATGATCAGTCTTGGTTCCACGAAACATACCTTTCTCCTCTTGGAAGAGAGGTGGAGGTCTATGGGTGGAAAATGTCACCTACACCGTCAGACTGTAGGGTTTTGTTTTGTTTTGTTTTTGCTTATTTTAAAAATCAGTTTTCCTCTTTAAAAAGAGAGGATTTAATGGAGTGGAATAAGTGATGAGGGTAGTTTCTGAAATATATCAATAAAACAGAAAAAGAAAAAAAAAAAGATTTTGGATTTGATGAGATAGCTGATAGGGAGCTACTGTTGTCTCTTGAGGAAGAAATTTCCAAGATGAAAGTGAGATTTTAGGAAGATAAATCAGGCCACTGTAATCAAGAAGTGTGGTATACAGTGGTAATGACCTAGATTAGGCTGGTAGGTATGGGAATAGCGAAGGATAGGTAAATCATTAGGATATTTCAAAGGAAGAAACCATGGGATTTATAATAATGAGAAGAGCTAGCGCTTATAAAGCACTCTAAAGTTTGCAAAGTGCTTTTACATTGTCTCATTTGATCTCGTTTTAATTTCACAGGATACGACAGTTTTTTAAATCACAAAATTAAAAATTGAAAATTGAAAATAACTTATTTTTTTTAATAGGAGCCAGTCACTGCTTTTGTGAGAAAGGAGAGTTGTCAATAATAGAAAGTTTGAGTAGAAAGGGACATTGGAGATTATGTGGTCCAACTCCTTCGTTCAACAAGGAGAAAACTGACTTAGACAAGTTCACGCCGCAGTTGGGGCAAAGCTGGAAGTGGATGGAACCTGTGCCCCTTGACTCCCCATCAGGCCTCTTTGCACACACACAGCCTTTGGGCTGCTAAAGACTCCTCTGAACGTCTCAGGTCATCTGTGCCTTCCAGATAGCCGAAGGCCCAGAAAGGAAGGCAGAATCAGTGGTGGGCATCGAGATGGGCACCTGAGCCAGAATAGGCTAGACTGCATTTCCTTCCTGAGAATTAGTCACACCATCTTGTCCATGAGAACATGGAGAAGCCCAGAGGGGCCGTGGAACCTGGCAGGCCCTGTTACACTCAATGCCCAGCTGGCTCTGATGCCCACCTGTTGTGGTAGACATTGGGTTAGGATCTGGGTGGGAGCCAGGAGTTGGTGCCAGGGGCTTGGAGCAAGGAAGATCCTTGCTGTAGGAAGAAGGCTATGTGTGTGTATGGAGGGGGAGTTGGAGGATGAGCACTCTGGGGCACCAAAGAGGAGAACTCCTTACCTCTGCCAGCCGTGGCTCTGATTCTAGTAAAGCTCCGAGACCATGCGGTGGAGCTGCCATCGCTGGCTTGGCCAGTCACCGTATCTGTCCTTCACTCCATCATCATGCTCTGGTCTCTGGGTGCATCTCCCTGGCTGGATCACGGCACGCTGCTCAGCCAAAGGAGGGACAGATAATGCCCCCCTTCCCCGTGGCAGCAGCAGCAGGCATTAAACCAGGGTCTTGCGGCCACCTGTCCCTCTCTCTTAGGGAAGGGGTCCTGCTCTTGGATACCTGACTGGCCAGAGCCTCTCTACCCAGAGTCCCACTCTTGAAGCCAGCTCCAGAGACAAGCTGGAAAATAGATCTGGCCAGAGGCTTTCACAGCTGGCCGCATCTACCATTCCAGAAAGCCACTCATTTATTAGGTGGGGTGGGTTGGGGACCAGAGCCTCCTACTGGGGTGAGGCTGTCCTATTAGTGGCAGAGAAAAAAAACCTCATAACTTGCCTGGGCAAGAGTAGTAAAGACTAGAGGCCAACCCCACGGGAACTCGTGAACATGCCCAGCCTTCTTGGATGAAACGGTACCCAATCTGGCCCTTTCTTTGGCCAGGGAGGCAAGGAGTGGTGGAGTCAGCACAGCCATGGCAGGCTGCAGACGTACGCTTCCACCAGAGGGGACCCTGTCCCCAGGGCCAGGAGTCCATCAGAGTGCAGAGGTGGGGGGAGAGAAGGGGAGAAAGAAGGCTTGGACCAACAATAGCCATTTATTCCCATCCTTCCCCTGTATCCGCGTCTGTCCAGAGACCCTCACGCCTGACAGATTGACATAGCAGGTTAATAAGTACATTCTCCTTCTCCTAAAGGCTAATTAAATATTAATCCACCTGGTGAGGTCAGCAAAAATAACAAACAGTTGGCAGAGTGAGATGCCTTTAATTAATTCTCCTGTGGAGGGTTTTTGCAGAAACACCTCCTTTCCCCTGATGCTGCCTCTGCCCACACCACTGCCCACACTGCCCAGGCCCCAACTGCTGGTGATTTTCCGCTGCCAAGTTAAAGGACTCTTCTTGATGGAGCAGAACTGGAGAGGCCTTCCAGTCCCAGGCAATGAGGGGAGGTAGCTTCTTTGGAGGAGGCTGGTTTGGTGGGCTTAAGATAGATTAATGTCTTGCCCCAGAATCTGCTCCTCCAAATCCTAACCTCTTGTCCAGTGGCAGGGCAAAGCTCACCTCCTCCAAGAAACCCTTCCTCCACTACCCCACCTTCCCTAGGACTTTTACTCAAGGGTCAAAAAATGTGGTGTACAAACTTAATTTAGCACTTTATTGCATTCTGCTTTGGGTGGGTCTCTAATCACTTGCTAAACAAATATCAACTATTATTATGTCCATAGCACAGTAGATATAATGCCCACCCTGAAGTCAAGAAGACTCATCTTCCTGAGTTCAAATCCATTCTTGGATACTTATTATGTGTGACCTTAGCTGTGTGACTCTGAACAAGTCATGTAACTCTGTTTGCCTCAGTTTCCTCATCTGTAAAACGATCTGGAGGGAAAAAATGGCAAACCACTCCAAGATCTTTAGCAAGAAGACCCAAAGGAGGGCAGCGAGGTGGCTCAGTGTGTTGAGAGCCAGACCCAGAGATAGGACTTCCTGGGTTCAAATCTGTGCTTAAATGCTTCCTAGCTGTGTGACTCTAGGAAAGTCACTTGACCCCCATTGCCTAGCCCTTACCACTCTTATGACTTGGAACCAATACACAGTATTGATTCCAAGACGGAAGGTAAGGGTTTAAAAAGAAGAAGAAGAAGAAGAAGAAAACTCCAAATGGGGTCACAAAGAGTTGGGCACAACTGAAAAGATCAAACATTAATTTCATTAATAAAGGCAAATCCATTTGAGAAAGCACTCTCTAGCAATACAGAGGTATAACTGTTTTGCAACTTATATTCTTAGAGCAACAGTTTTCAAACCTTTTGATCTTGTGACTTTTCCACTCTTAAAAATTATTGAGCTTTGGACGGGAGATCCTAGGTTCAAATCCGGCCTCAGACACTTCCCAGCTGTGTGACCCTGGGCAAGTCACTTGACCCCCATTGCCTACCCTTACCACTCTTCCACCTATGAGTCAATACACAGAAGTTAAGGGTTTAAAATAAAAAAAAAATTATTGAGCTTTGGTTTATGTGGGTTTAGCTAGAGAGATATGTAGCTATTTGCATATGTGTCAGCATTTTGTATTTTGTTTAGTCATGTCCAACTCTTTAAAAAATGTTTTTAACCCTTCCCTTCCATCTTAGAGTCAATACTGTGTATTGGCTCCAAGGCAGAAGAGTGGTAAGGGCTAGGCAATGGGAGTTAAGTGACTTGCCCAGGGTCACACATCTAGGAAGTGTCTGAGGCCAGATTTGAACCCAGGACTTAATCTACTGAGCTATCCAGTTGCCCCGTAGTCATGTCCAACTCTTAATGACTCCATCTGGGGTTTTCTTAGAAAAAATACTGGAGTAGTTTGCCATTTCCTTCTCCAGCTCATTGTCTGTTCCTTGTTTCAAAGAGGACCATTGATATCATGGGGTGATATCCTGACCGGTGTGTGAATTAGATTTAAGTGAGGCAGAGTTGTGCAAATTCATCAACCTCATCCTTTCTTCTAGAGTCACAACACGAGTCTAGACCAGTGATTCCCAAAGTGGGTGCCATCGCCCCCTGGTGGGTGCTGCAGTGATCCAGGGAGGCGGTGATGGCCACAGGTGTATTTATCTTTCCTATTCATTGCTATCAAAATTTAAAAAAAATTAATTTCCAGGGGGCTAAGTAATATTTTTTCTGGAAAAGGGGCAGTAGGCAAAAAAAGTTTGGGAACCACTGGCATAGAGCAAAGCCTTTGGCTGATTTTACTGTATTTCCACCTTGACTTGGGAAAGAAAAAAAAGACTATGTTTTATTTTTTTAAAAACCCTTACCTTCGGCCTTAGATTCACTACTGTGTATTGGTTCCAAGACAGAAGAGTGGTAAGGGCTAGGCAATGGGGGTTAAGTGACTTACCTAGGGTCACACAGCTAGGAAGTGTCTGAGGCCAGATTTAAACTTAGGACCTCCTGTCTCTAGGCCTGGCTCTCAATCCACTGAGCCACCCAGCCTCCCTCAAAGGAGGGGGGGGAATTTTTAAATGAAGACAGCTGCTTGTCTTATGAGCATAGTGGTAAGAGGGCCAGACTTAGAATCAGGAAGACCTAGGTTCAAATCCCACCTTGGACACCTAATTCACCATGTACAAGTCACTTGACTTCTATGACATTCATTTTCCTCATCTTTAAAATGATGGGGTTGGGCCTCTAAAGTCCCTTTAAGCTTTCAATCTAGGAGCCTATCATTTTGGCTCCAAGATGGTACTGTGATAGGGCCATTACCATGGACAGGTCACTCACTACCTTGTCTCTGAAGCTCAGTCTTTAAAGAAGAGAGGCCCTAGCCCTTTGCCTCACAAGGACACTGGGGGACTAACTAGCAGGTAAAAAATGGAAGTTGATGGGCAATAGGATTGAAGCCTATAAAATCACTAACAACACGGCGAGGGACCAGTTCACCAAATCCCCCAATGCTAGACTAAGGCAAGTCGGAGCTTGAGAGACATAAATGTAGCATAAGGAAAAGCCCGCAGTAGACTTATGGAACTTGTTACCTCAAAGCGGGCTACAGACTGCAAAGGCAGTTTATCATCATCACTGTCACAGACCTATTTCCCGGCTCAGGACTGCTCCATATGGTAATAGGAGGGAAAGCCTCAAACTGACCCAACTGGAGAAGGTGCTAGGAAACAGCCCACAGCCAAACTCATCTCGCAGCCTGCTTCCCTCCGAACCCTGAGAAAGGTGGGTCGAGCTCCGGCTCACCCCCACAATCCAGGGACAAACGAGACGAAGCTGGTCCCCGTCCTGAGGTCTTTGTTCTTGCCAGCATCCGCTCAGAGGACTCTCCCCGCCTGCTTCCTAACACTGCAGAAGACAGAAACAGAGAGGAAGGAAAGAAAGCCCAAGGCCTGCTCGGCTACAGCAGCTCCGGATCTCCCCCGGCGGTCCAGGCTACAGTAAGGACAGAGACAGAAAGCCATTGCTGTGGGAGAGTCTAATCACCTCCACCAGCCCATGGCAAAGTGCACAATTCTGAAAGATCACCGGCAACAGCCCCTGCTCCAGCATTGCCTTAAATACTGCTCTTCCTAATGAGTAATCACAGAGTCAGAGACACTCTGGACTTCTCCACTTCCTTGGCCTTGCACTGAGTACCCTTTCTTCCCCTCCTCTCCTTTCTTATTTCAATAGACAGACAAATAGACAGACAGACAGACAGACAGCTAGACAGACATGCGGATAGATAGATGGATAGATAGATAGATAGATAATGGATGGATGGATGGATGGATGGATAAAAAGATAGATAGATAGATAGATAGATAGATAGATAGATAGATAGATAGATAGATAGATAGATAGACAGACAGACAGTCAGACAGACAGACAGAGATGATAGACTGGCAGAGAGAGAGGTACACATTTACAATAGAGAGACAAGGGAGAAGAGAAAACATACACACATGAAATAGAGAGACAATAGAGAGGGGGAGAAAAAGAGAGAGAGAGAGAGAGAGAGAGAGAGAGAGAGAGAGAGTCTATATTAGTATATAAACTCCTCTAGGGCAGGAACTGTCTTGCTTTTTGTACTTGCTTTTTGTATTCATATCCTTAGCATTTAGCATAGTACCTGGCACATAAGTACTTAATACTTGTTTTTTCATTCTTTCATTCAAAGAGATAGAACTAACTACCTCATAACCCTTTTCCCTTGTAGGTATCTCTAATTGATAGAAGAGCAGCTAGGTGGCATAGCGGATAGGGCACTGACCTAGAATCAGGAACATCTGAGTTCAAATTTGACCTCAGACACTTATTAGCTGTGTGATAAGTCATTTAACCTTGGTTGCCTCAGTTTCCTCATCTGTAAAATGAGCTGGAAAAGGAAATGGCAAATGACTCCAATATCTTTGCCAAGAAAACCCCAAAATGAGGTCACAAAGCATCAGACATGGCTGTAAAATAACCAAGCAACCACAAACTGACAGGAAGTTTTCTCTTAAATTGAGCCTAAATTTGCCTCCTTGTAACTTTCACCCTTTGCTCCTAGTGCTCCCATTTGGGGTTAAGAAGATCAAGTCAAATCCTTCTTCTGCTTAATAGTCCTTCAGATATTTGAAAGTCATTGTCATGTCCTACTAGTGCTCCTCCTGCCCCGCCCCACCCCACCTGTGGTCTTCTTTTTAAGCTGAAAATTCCTAGTTCTTTCTTATTTTTTTAACCCTCACCTTCCATCTTGGGATCAGTATTGTGTATTGGTTCCAAGGCAAAAGAGTGGTAAGAGTTAGGCAATGGAGGCTAAGTGACTTGTCCAGGGTCACCAGGCCAGGGCCCTGGTATCTTCCCTATAATCATATTACCATCCCTCTAGGAAGAGTCTACTTTTCATACCTAACTTCCACAGAAGGAGTTACGCTTTTCATTTTTTAGTGAAGAAAAATGTCTAACCTTGAGTGCTGATTTCAACCTCACCCTGCTTCACTGTTAATGAACTCACCTCCTCTCTTCTCTGCCATTGCTGAGAAACGACATACTTCTGCATGGTACATGCAGTGCCCCCTGCTTCAATCCTCACTTGGGAAGGTGTTCCTTCTTGTGGTCTCCTTAAACACAGAGACCCCAAGCACTTCTCACCTTCTTCAGTTTTTATCTTTTTCTTCCTAGTAATCATCATCATCAACAAATATTTATTAACTATGCTATTTAGAGCAAGGTATGTATGAGATATAAATATAAGACATGAGAAGAATAAGACATGGATAAACTTTGCCCTCAAGGGGCTTATCTTATAGTTTTGAGGCAAACAGGGATGTGATGATAAATGTTTAACAACCAGCTCTCCAAAAACCACCAGACACATTTGTTTACTCAAAATTATTAAAATTTTCTCCATCACTTTCTTTTTCATTTTAATTTTTGTTCAAAGAGATCTTATTTTCGTAATTACACATAATAACTATTTTCAACATACATTTTGCAAAATTATAAGATCCAAATTGTCTCCCTTCTTCCTTTTGCTCCTCTCCCCTCTCCCAGTGGTAAATTTTATTTGGATTATAAGAGTATTACCATGTAAAACATACTTCTATATTGGGCATTGTTGTCAGAGAATAGTCATATAAAACCAAAGGCCCAAAATAAAACCATAAATAAACTAAACTGAGAAATGGTATGCTTTGAGCTGCATTTGACTCCAACAGTTCTTTGTCTGGAGGTGGATAACATTTTTTGCCATAAGTCCTTCAGAATTGTTTCAGATCATTGCATTGCTGAGAGTAAGCTAAGTCTTTCGTAGTTGATCATTGAACAATATTGTTGTTACTGTGTAAAATGTTCTCCTGATTTTGTATTCATCAGTTCATGCAGATCTTTCTAGCTTTTTCTAAAATCATCTTGCTTATCATTTCTTATGGCACAATAGTATTCCATCGCCATGGTTTGTTCAGCTATTCCCCAACTGAGGGACATCCCTTCAATTTCCAATTCTCTGTCAACACAAAAAAGAGCATTTTTGAACAATTAGGTCCTTTCCCCTTTTTTATGATCTCTTTTCTCCTTCACTTTCTAAAGCCAACAATCAACAAAACAACAAGTAAAGATCTAATTTGTAGAATCCCAACTATTTCTTAGATGTAAATGCTCACACTGAAAATATAACAATGCTCTCTCATAAGCTGATTTGAGCTGGTTCCAGCACATCCCAAGGCAAAAGAAAAGAAAAGATAGATGGTAGGTAGATAGATAGGAAGATAGATAAATAGACAAACAGACAGATGGAGAGAGAGAGAGAGAGAGAGAGAGAGAGAGAGAGAGAGAGAGAGAGAGTTGTGTATATATATACCTACCAAAGTATAGAGTACTTTGTATTTGAATTTATCCAAGTGCTAAATGAGCATCTCAAGCAGTAAATGTTATAAGAATTAAGAGGAAGGAAAGAGAGATCACTCTGTGGTGGAAGGTCAAGGAAAACTTCATGGAGATGTTGGGACTTAAACTGGGCCCTGAAGGACTATAAAATAGCAGAAAAGACCAGGGAGGAAATTCTAGGCAAAGAAAGTAGCTTTAAGGGTTTTGAAAAATTAATGGATGTCAAAGCTATAATAAGCTTCTAAAGGAAATTAAAGTGTTATTGGTATAGCTCTAAACTTCTGAGGTTACTCACTTGTTATATGTATCTTATTGAATGTTCCTATCAATGACAGTGGCATAGATAGAAAGATAGATTGCTAGATACAAAGGGAAAGGAAGAAAGGGAGAAAAAAGAAAGAGATAAAGGAAGGAAGGAAGGAAGGAAGGAAGGAAGGAAGGAAGGAAGGAAGGAAGGAAGGAAGGAAGAAAGAAAGCAAACAGGGCAATCCCTGGCTTCAATTCTAATGGGGAAAGACAATACTTTTGGGGGAGGTTGTTGTGGTTCCTCGTTAGTTTTACTGGGATGTGGTTGAGGTGCATGCTTCTTGGAGCCACAACTGAGAGCTGGGTGGCAGGTAGACACCAAAGGTGGACTAGGCACCCTGCAAAGGGCTCAGAAATCCCTCCCACCAGAAGTGCTAGTCCCCCCTAAACACCCCATAAATGCCAGGGCTGGTAGAATGGGGGAAGGAACAAGGGTATCCACATATAGGCAAGGAAACTGAAAAATCTAGAGAGTGAATGGGGTCCTGAGTGATGTGTCTATGGCCAGAGCACATCATAGAACGGAAATTTAACTAAGAGTCACCAATCATAAGACTGGGGCCTTAGGGTGGGGGTTTCTCCAGGGTGGGAAGACATTTATTGATTAGCTGATTGAGGAATGAAGTGTCCCACTGCCACCCCTATTCTTTTTTTTTTAATATTTTATTTTTATAGAAACATTTTCCATGGTTACATGATTCTTGTTTTTACTTTCCCCTTCACCCCCCTTCACCCCCCATATCCAAAGCGCATTTCATAACTGCTTTTAACATGTGTGATCAATCAAGATTTATTTATATATTATTGATAGTTGCATTGCTGTAGTAGCTTCGAGTCTACATCCCCAACCATGCCCGCATCAACCCATGTGTTCTAGCAGGTGTTTTTCTTCTGTGTTTCCACTCCTGCAGTTCTTCCTCTGAATGTGAGTAGAGTTCTTTTCCATAAATCCCTCAAAATTGTCCTAGGTCATTGCATTGCTGCCAGTACAGAAGTCCATTACATTCAATTTTACCACAGTGTATCAATCTCTGTGTACAGAGATTGTTCTTCTGGCTCTGCTCCTTTCATTCTGCATCAATTCCTGGAGGTCTTTCCAGTTCACGTGGAATTCCTCCAGTTTATTATTCCTTTGAGCACAACAGTATTCCATCACCAACATATACCACAATTTGTTTAACCATTCCTCAATTGAAGGGCATCCCTTCGTTTTCCAGTTTTTTGCCACCACAAAAAGCACAGCTATAAATATTTTCATACAGGTCTGTTTATCTATGATCTCTTTGGGGTACAAACCCAGCAGTGGTATGGCTAGATCGAAGGGCAGGCAATCTTTTAGAGCTCTTTGGGCATAGTTCCAAATTGACATCCAGAATGGTTGGATCAGTTCACAACTCCACCAGCAATGCATTAATGTCCCAATTTTGCCACATCCCCTTCAACAGTCATTACTCTCCTCTTCTCTCATTTTAGCCAATCTACTAGGTGTGAGGTGATACCTCAGAATTGTTTTGATTTGCATTTCTCTAATTGTTACAGATTTAGAGCACTTTCTCATGTGTTTATTGATAGTTTTGATTTCTTTATCTGAAAATTGCCTATTCATGTCCTTTGCCCATTTATCAATTGGGGAATGACTTGATTTTTTATACAATTGATTTAGCTCCTTGTATATTTGAGTAATTAGACCTCTGTCAGAGTTTTTTGCTATAAAGAATTTTTTCCCAGTTTGTTGTTTCCCTTCTGATTTTGGTTGCATTGTTTTTGTTGGTTAAAAACTTTTTAATTTAATATAATCAAAATTATTTATTTTACATTTTGTAACTTTTTCTAACTCTTACTTGGTTTTAAAATTTTCCCTTTTCCATAGATCTGACAGGTATACTATTCTATGTTCCCCTGATTTTTTTATAGTTTCCTTCTTTATATTCAAGCCATTCACCCATTCTGAATTTTATCTTGGTGTAGGGTGTGAGATGTTGATCTAAACCTAATCTCTCCCATATTGTTTTCCAATTTTCCCAACAGTTTTTGTCAAATAGTGGATTTTTGTCCCCAAAATTGGGCTCTTTGGGTTTAGCATAGACAGTCTTACTGACATCACTTACCCCAATTCTATTCCACTGATCCTCCTCTCTGTCTCTTAGCCATATTGTTTTCATGACTGCTGCTTTATACTATAGTTTAAAATCTGGTACTGCTAGGCCACCTTCCTTCACTTTTTTTCATTATTTCCCTTGATATTCTTGATCTTTTGTTCTTCCAAATGAACTTTGTTATAGTTTTTTCTAATTCAGTAAAGAAGTTTTTTGGTAGTTTGATAGGTATGGTGCTAAATAGGTAAATTAATTTGGGTAGAATTGTCATTTTTATTATGTTAACTCGTCCTACCCATGAGCAATCAATGTTTTTCCAATTGTTTAGATCTAGTTTTAATTGTTTGGAAAGTGTTTTATAGTTGTGTTCGTATAATTCCTGTGTGTGTTTTGGTAGATAGATTCCTAAGTATTTTATATTGTCTAGGGTGGTTTTAAATGGCGTTTCTCTTTCTACCTCTTGCTGCTGTGATGTGTTGGAAATATATAGAAATGCTGATGATTTATGTGCATTTATTTTGTATCCTGCAACTTTGCTAAAGTTGTTGATTATTTCTATTAGCTTTTTAGTTGATTCTCTATGATTTTTTAAGTAGACTATCATATCGTCTGCAAAGAGTGATAGCTTAGTCTCCTCATTGCCCATTTTGATACCTTCAATTTATTTTTCTTCTCTAATTGCTACTGCTAGTGTTTCTAGTACTATGTTGAATAATAGAGGTGATAATGGGCATCCTTGTTTCACACCTGATCTTATTGGGAAGGCTTCTAATTTATCCCCATTGCATTTAATGCTTATTGATGGTTTTAGATATATAGTGTTTATTATTTTTAGGAAAGGTCCTTCTATTCCTATACTTTCCAGTGTTTTCAATAGGAATGGATGTTGTATTTTGTCAAAGGCTTTTTCAGCATCTATTGAGATAATCATGTGGTTTTTGTTGGTTTGCTTCTTGATATGGTCAATTATGTGAATGGTTTTCATGATGTTGAACCATCCTTGCATTTCTGGTATAAATTCCACCTGATCATAATGAATAACCCTCGTGATCACTTGCTGGAGTCTTTTTGCTAGTATACTATTTAAGAATTTTGCATCTATGTTCATTAAGGAGATTGGTCTCTAGTTTTCTTTCTCTGTTTTTGATCTACCTGGCTTTGGGATCAGTACCATATTTTTATCATAAAAGGAATTTGGTAGAACTCCTTCTTTGCTTATTATGTCAAATAGTTTGTATAGTTGTTCTTTGGAATTAGTTGTTCTTTGAAGGTTTGATAGAATTCACTTGTGAATCCATCTAGTCCTAGGGATTTTTTCTTAGGGAGTTCTTTGATGGTTTGTTCAATTTCTTTTTCTGATATGGGATTATTTAAGTATTCAATTTCTTCTACTGTTAATCTAGGCAATTTATGTTTTGTAAATATTCATTCGTCTCACCTAGATTGCTATATTTATTACTATATAATTGCGCAAAATAGTTTTTAATGATTGCCTTGATTTCCTCTTCATTAGAAGTGAGGTCTCCCTTTTCATCTTTGATACTGATGATTTGGTTTTCTTCTTTCCTTTTTTAAAATTAGATTGACCAATACTTTGTCAATTTTGTTTGTTTTTTTCAAAGTACCAGCTTCTAGTCTTATTTATTAATTCAATAGTTCTTTTACTTTCAATTTTATTGATTTCCCCTTTAATTTTTGTAATCTCTAATTGGGTTTTTAGCTGGGGATTTTTAATTTGTTCCCTTTCTAGTTTTTTAATTTGCATGCCCAGTTCATTGATCTTTGCCCTCTCTAATTTGTTAATATATGCATTCAAGGATATAAATTTCCCCCTGATTACTGCCTTGGCCATATCCCACAGAGTTTGGTAGGATGCCTAATTATTGTCATTCTCTTCAATGAAATTATTGATTGTTTCTATGATTTCTTCTTTAACTAACTGGTTTTGGAGAATCTTATTATTTAATTTCCAATTAGTTTTTGGTTTGCCTGTCCAGGTGCCCTTACTAATTATTATTTTTATTGCATTATGATCTGAGAAGGTTACATTTATTATTTCTGCTATTTTGCATTTGTTTGCAATGTTTCTATGCCCTATTACATGGTCAATCTTTGTGAATGTATCATGTGCAGCTGAAAAGAAAGTGTATTCCTTTTTGCCCCTATTATTTTTCTCCACATATCTATTAAATCTAATTTTTCTAGGATTTCATTCACCTCTCTTATCTCTTTCTTATTTATTTTTTGGTTTGATTTATCTAGCTCTGAGAGAGGAATATTTAGATCCCCCATTAGTATGGTTTTACTATCTATTTCTTTCTTGAACTCAGCCAGTTTCTCCTTTATGAATTTGGATGCTATACCATTTGGTGCATACATGTTGAGTACTGTTATTTCCTCAATGTCTATACTGCCTTTTATCAGGATGTAATTACCTTCCCTATCTCTTTTAATTGTATCTATTTTCACTTTGGCTTTGTCAGAAATCATGATTGCCACTCCTGCTTTTTTTTTTCTCATTTGAAGCCCAAAATATTTTGCTCCAACTCTTGACCTTATTAAACCTGTGTATGTCCACCTGCCTCATATGTGTTTCTTGTAGACAACATATGGTAGGATTTTGGTTTCTAATCCACTCTGCTATTTGCTTCCATTTTATGGGCGAGTTCGTCCCATTCACATTCAGAGTTATAATTATCAGTTGTGCATTCCCCAACATTTTGGTATTTTCTCCTAGTTCTACCCCTTCTTCTTATGCTATTCCCTTTTAAACTAGTGGTTTGTTTTAGACCAGTCCCCCCCTTGTCCCCTCCCTTGATTTACTACCCTTTTTACCCCCTCCCTTATTTTTACCCTCTTTTTATTTTTTAAGGCCTAATGAATTCCCTCCCCCCTCTCCTCCCCTTCCTTTTTTGACCTCCCCACTCTCCTGCTCCCCTTGGTTAATCCCTTCTGACTTTCTCAGTAGGGTTAGATAGAATTCTATATCCCAATGGATATAGCTACTCTTCCCTCTCAGGATTAATTCCACTGAGAGTAAGGTTTAATAGTACCTCTTAATGCTCTCTTCCTCTCCTTCTTATAATAGTATTCATCCCCTCCCCTTCCCATGTTCTCTTTGTGTGGTATAGAATATCCTATTTTTTTATTCATTCAAGTTTCTCTTGGTATCATCTACTATTCACCTCCCTCTTTCCCCCCCACCTCGTCTCATCTTAGACCATTTAGTGCTCCAAACTTTCCCTAGAAGAATAATTCTTCTAATTACTATAATAGTGAATACAGTTTTTGAAAATTACACATAACATTTCTCCATATAGGAATACAAATAATTTGATCTTATTAAAGCCCTTAAAGAGGCAAATTTAAAAATAACAGTTTTCTTTCTTTCCCTTCTGTTTCTTGTTTACCTTTTCATGTTTCTCTTGGTTTTTGTGGTTGGATATTGAACTTTCCATTTAGTCCTGGTCTTTTCTGTGCAAATTCTTGGAAATCTTCTATCTTGTTGAATGCCCATACTTTCCCCTGGGAGTATATAGTTAGTTTTGATGGATAGGTGATCCTTGGTTGTAGACCCAGTTCTCTTGCCTTTCTGAATATCATATTCCAAGCCTTGCAGTCTTTTAGTGTGGAGGCTGCCAGATCCTGTGTGATCCTGATTTATGCTCCGTGATATCTGAATTGTCACTTTCTGGCTTCTTGTAATATTTTTTCTTTTACTTGGAAGTTCTTGAATTTGGCTATTATATTCCTGGGGGTTGTCTTTTCAGCGTTTAGTGTAGAGGGTGATCTATGGATCCTTTCAATGTCTATATTGCCCTCTTGTTGTAGAACTTCAGGACAGTTTTGTTGAATAATTTATTTTAGTATGGAATCCAAATTTCTATTAATTTCTGCTTTTTCAAGAAGACCAATGATTCTCAAATTATCTCTTCTAGACCTGTTTTCTTGGTCTATTAACTTCCCATTGAGATATTTCGTGTTTCCTTCTATTTTGTCAGTCTTTTGACTTTGCTTTATTAATTCTTGTTGTCTTGTGAGATCATTGGCTTCTAATTGCCCAATTCTAGCCTTTACAGACTGGTTTTTGGCTATAATCTTTTGGTTTTCCTTTTCAATCTGGTCTATCTGATTCTTCAAGGCTTCCAGCTGGTCATTTCTGGTCTTCAATTTGCTTATCAATTCATTTGATTTCTGAGCCTCACTTCCCAGTTTTGAAATTCTGCCTTTTAAACTGTTATTTTCTTGCCAGATCTCTTCCATCTTTCTCTTGATCTCAGATTTGAACTCTTCAAGATCTTGTGTCCCATTTTCATTTTTTTGGGAAGGTTTGGATGTCTTTAATTGTTTGTCCTCCTCTGTTTTTCTGTGTTTTTTTTCTGTGCAGAAGTTATCGTGTTAGAGTTTTTTTCTTTGTCTTCTTGTTTATTTCTTGGGCTTTGCTTGGCATCATTGTGCTTTATCTGCCAGAAGTCTGAGTAAGGCAATCTGATTCTCTTTGTATGGAGTTAGGGAGCAGTTTTTGCCTAAGGCTACTTTGTGAGTCTCCTGGTTTTTCTGGGGACCCTCCTGGGATCTCTGGTTTAGCTGTTTTCAGGGTTGAGCCCCCATGTTCCTAGCCAGCTGCCCAGAGCCCAGAACTTGGCCCATGCTTGCTCCTCCACCTGAGGTTTCCCCCCTGAGTCTAAGTGCACTGGGCACTGCTGCTGCCTCAGCCCCACTCCAGTGTCCAAGTTCTTAGTTTTCCAGCCCCCGGGGTCTCTGGTCTAGTTGTTTTCAGGGTCAAGCCCCCGTGGTCCTAGCCAGCCGCCCAGAGCCCAGAACTTGGCCCATGCTTGCTCTTCCACCTTAGATTTTCCCCTGAGTCTGAGCACGCTGGGTGCTGCTGCTGCCTCTCTCAGCCCCACTCCCGAGTCCAAGGTCTGAGTTTTCCAGCCACGTAGGGTCTCAGGTCTTGCTGCTCTCAGGGGCAAGATCCTGGTAGTGCCAGCTAGTTGCCAAGGGGCTAGATTTTTGTGCCCCTGCTTGCTCTAAATCTGGAGCACAGCCTCTGCCTCTGGTACTGGGTGGGGTGGGGAGGGGTGATCCCCTCACATTTTGATGGGAGCTATCCCCCCCCTTATAGCGTGGAAGTGCCCAAATGCCATGTACCTTCAATATTGCGCCCTATTGTGTGGTCCCTTATTTCATCTGGATTTTGTTTTCTTGTCCTTTGGAGGTATGCTATATCTGTTTATAAGGAGAGAAAGTCGCCCTGCCACTATTATGCCACCATCTTAACTGGGAAGTTCCACTCCTATTCTTTTAGTAGCCAATGGTTATAGCTGGTAAAGATCAGGTATTTCTGAAGCTCAGATAACTGGATTTTTGAGACAGTAAACAAAGGCTATGCCTTATGTCCTACTTCACCCACAAAGGGAAGCTAAATTGATTTAGGGAGAAAAATATTAATGGAGGTGAAGAGAAAATGTTTTCTCTTCGTGTGCCTGCGCTCAGAATGTGCCCTGATCCCTCTTTTCTCCTCCCCACCACTTCCTCGACCCACAGTCTCCTTGGTCACAGCCAAAGCCTCTAGAAACCTCCATGCAAAGAACCTCATCTGAGTTTCTGCTCAAATTCCATGTTAATTTTTTATTTATTTGAAAGTGGTACTGGAAGGGTTTTCAAAGTGAGTCCAAAGTAATTAGGAGCTCCCGCTGATGGATTGCACTGGAGGGACATGTGGATTATTTATTACAAAGTCACTTGCTGGAAAGGTTAGAGGCTGAGAAGTAATTATTTTTTCTTTTTCTTTCTCTCCACCATTTCTTTCCTTGTTTAAAAGAAGCAAATCTGCAGGGGTGAGCACTTTTCTAGGACTGGATGAGGGTCCCCTCTTCTCTGCCAACTCTACCCCACTCCACATGTCTAACCTCGGGGTCCCCTCTACCCCACAGCACCCTACTGCCTGGGTGGAAAGAGAAGTTGGTGACCTGTGTCAGTTTGGTCCCAGTAAGTTCTGTGCCCTTTGCATGCTTCTATATGAAAGCTCTTAACATGCCCTTCAAGACAGACAAGCGTACACACACAGACACAGGGCACAAGTTTTCCTGGGGTTCAGTTGCTTCCTCTTTCTGTCCCTACAAAGAGGAAAAGGAATGCGTCCCCACATTTTCTTTATTGAGAATTCCTACAGGGTTTAGAATCTGTACCCCAAAGTTCAACAGTAACGGTGCTATGATAGAAAGAAGGTTTGACTCAGAAAGAGTCAGCCTCTCCCAGAGACCTCATAGGTAGACCCTAATTCATACCTTACTTAAGAATGGGACCAAAATCACCCCCCAACCCATTTTAGCTTTCATACCTTATCTAGATAAGAACAAGTCTCTACTGATCCATCCCAGGGTTTAGTCTAAAAGTGAAAGTCTTTCCAACTGGATGGGGTAGAAGATCTAATCAAGGGTTGGGTGGGGGTGAAATTGTTGGTGAGGAAGTTTGGGGCATGAGTTGTTGTTAAGGAGGTCCGGGAGGAGGGAGATTTGGGATCAGAAGTTTTATCCCAAAGACTATCGTGAATGAAGCCGAATCACTGCTTTACTTTCGTGGCCGAATCTCAGGAGTCTTAGCGGGTATTGTCAGGGCACCCTGACTAAAAGGGTCCAGTGACTTCTGACCCATAAATGCAATGGAATGTATTTGGGCCAATAACAAACAATAAATGTGGAGAATATAGAGAAACATGAGCAGATTTATTTGAACTGCTGCAGAATGAAATAAGAACCAGGAAAACAATAAATATGATTCCGATGTAAATGGAAGAACAATAACAAATAAAACAAAACTGAACCATGTATAATTATAATGACTAGTCTTAGACCCAGAGAAGAAATGAAAAAGTGTACCTCCCTTTCTTATTTGTAGATGTGGTTGTAGATGTGGGGTACTAAAAGTATGGGAGAAGGGAAGGGAATGAGGATTCAGATCATGCCTATTATGTGTCAGGAACTCTATCAAGTGTTTTTATAAATATCTCACTTGATCCTCACAACTCTATCAGTTTGGCACTTTTATTTTCCCCATTTGACAGTGGAGGCAACTGAGGCAGGCAGAGATAAAGTAACATTTCTAGGATCAGAAGGCTAGCAAGAGAGACCAGATTTGAACTTGAGTCTTCTTGACTCAAGGGCAGCTAGGTGGCACAATGGATAGAGCACTGGACCTGGAATCAGAAAAACTTGAGTTCAAATCTGGCCTCAGACACTTCTCAGCTGTGTGACCTTGGACAAGTCACTTAATCTTGTTTTATTGTAAGTTTCCTCATCTGTAAAATGACCAGAAGAAGGAAACAGCAAACCACACCAGAATCTTTGCCAAGAAAACCCAAAATGGAGCCACAAAGAGTTGAACATGAGTGAAAAAGGACTGAACTTCTTAACTCCAGGCCTAGTGCTCTGTCCATGCACCACTTGATGTCTATGTCTGTAGAATTCTATTTCCTGTCAGAATCTGTTGAGATGTTGGTTAGTTTTTTTTATCTCTTCCCTTTTTTTTAACACTTTGTCCTGCCATTGAACTTCGATGACTCTGGAAGAGAGAGTGAGTTGGGGACTTTGTGCCTCACTTAAGTCTAATTAACAAGCAAGTCAAGACATCATCTTGTGACATCCTCCGTCCTCTGAAAATGGACGAACAATATTGTTATAAAGGATGATTCTATGAGTAGAGGAGGAAGTAAGTACATTTTTGGAAATTAAGACAACAAAAGATATCAATAATTATTTCCTTATTAAAAAAAACATTGACCGACTAAAAGGTCTTGAGTCTGTGTCCTATGAAAATTAATTGATAGGAGATGGCAGGAAATTGGTATGTTTGGCCTGGAGACAACTCAGAAGAAACAGGATAATTTTCCTTAAGTATTCCAAGGATTATTAAGGTTTGTTTGGTCCAAAGTACATAACTAGGAGTACTGGGTAGAAATGGGAAAGACATGAATTAAAGTTGAAAATCAGGAAAACTTACTTAAGAATTAGAACTATCCACAGATGGAACATGCCTCAGCAAGTAGTGTATTTCCCCTCACTGAAGGGTTTTTTAATTTTAAAATTTTCTATTAATTAATTGTAATAATCTATTAATTATTTTTCTATTAATAAAAATCTATTTTCTCTCCATCCCTACCTCCATCCCACTGAAAAACAAAAACAAAAATTAAATTCTTTTAATAGGAAATATGCATAGTCAACCAAAACAAATTCCCACCCTGACCATGTCAAAAAAGTCTGCCATGTCATGCCAAACTCTGTAAGGAGGTTCATCATTTGTCCTCTGGATACCCAACTTAGATTCAAGTCTGTATTCTGCCACTTATTTATTTTTTTATAACCTTTACCTTCCACCTTAGAATCAATACTATGTATTGGTTCTAAGACAAAAGAGTGGTAAGGGCTATACTTGTCCAGGGTCACATAGCTAGGAAGTGTTTAAGGTCAAATTTGAACCCAGAACCCCTCATCTCTAAGCCTAGCTCTCAATCCACTGGGCCATTTAGCTGCCTCCAAAATGGATAATTTTGATTACACTGAATTTTAAAAGTTTCTATGAAAGCAAAACCAATCTAGCCAAGACCAAAAGGGAAACAATGAATTGAGGAAAAAAATTTATAAGAAAATGTCTCTGGCAAAGCCCTCATTCCTCATATATATAGAAAACAGAGCCAAATGTATAAGAATACAAAGCATTCCCCATTTGATAAATGGTCAAAGGATATGAACAGGCAATTCTCAAATGAATAAATTAAAACTATAGATAATCATGTGAGGAAATACTCCAAATCATTATTGATTAGAGAAACGCATATTAAAACAACTCTGAGATATCATCTCACACCTATCAGAGTGGCTAATAAGACTGAAAGGGAAAACAATAAATGTTAGAGCGTCTGTGGAGAAAATTGAGAACTGATAAAACAATTCTGGAGAGCAGTATGAAACCATGCCCAAAGGGCCATAAAACTATGCATACATTTTGATCCAGCAATATTACTACTAGGTCTGCATTTCAGTTCTTTTTATAGTGGCAAATAACTAGAAACTGAAGGGATGTCTATAAATTGGGGAATGGCTGAACAAGCTATGGTATATGATTGTAATGGAAAACTACTGCTCCATAAGAAATAATGAACAGGATGAATTCAGAATTCAGAAAAACCTGAAAAGACTTATATGAACTGATGCAAAGTGAAGTGAGCAGAATCAGTAGAATAATATATAACAGAAATAGTTATATATTATTTATGTGTTATATTTTATATTTATAAACAGTACCAGAAATATTATGCAATGATCTATGCAATAAACTATTATTGGCAAAACCAGATTCCAAGATAACCCCAAGGGACTCCTGATTTAAAAAAACAACACTATCCACAGTCAAATAAGGAACTGTTAGAATCTAATTACGGATCAAAACATGCCACCCTTTATTTTATCATGTATGTGATATGTCTTCCTTCACAACATAGGGAATATGGAAATATGTATTGCACTTTAGAACCGATACAACCTATATCAGACTATTTACAGCCTCAGGAAGAGATGGAGGGAGAGGTGAAGAAAGGAGGTAGAGAAACTGAATCACAGAATTTCAGAAAACAATTGTCAAAAATTATTTCTATGTGTAATTGAAAAAAAACTCAATTTAAAAAAGAATCAATATGGTATCAGTTCAAGACAGAAGAGTGCTAAGAACTGGGTAACTGGGGTTAAGAGGCTTGCCCAGGCACACAACTAGGAAGTATCTGAGGAACCTTTTTCTCTTCCAGAGTCATCCAAATCCAGTGACAAGATAAAAGTAAAGAGGACTGGTGGTGGCATGGAATGCAAACCTTGGCATCTTTCATGTCTGGCCAAGCTCTAAGTGCTCCACAATGCCTTCTTCAGCTTCCTTCAGGGATGTTAGAACAAATTATTCTCATCCACTTCTTCTGCCAAGGGAAGTCTTCACATGCTTGGGGTAGACACTCCTCCCTCCAACTCACCAATGGGTTTGAGGCCTCTCAGTTGCCCTCAACCTGGTTTAGTCCATTTGCCAGGACAGTTTTACTGGGATATGGCCCTTATGTGTGCTACAACTTCTTGGAGAGTTGGATGAAAGCTGGACGCCAAAGGTGGATGAGCAGCCCTGAAAAGGGTTCAGCAAACCTCATTCTAGAGCTAGTCCTTGAACACCCATACTCTATCTATCTATCTATCTATCTATCTATCTATCTATCTATCTATCTATCTGTCTGTCTATNTCTATCTATCTATCTATCTATCTATCTATCTATCTATCTATCTATCTGTCTGTCTGTCTATCCATCTATATATATATATTTTTTTTTAATAAGAAATGAAGAGCAGTTATACAGAGAATGAGGAACATCTATGAGGATAAAACATAGACCGAGTTATTCTTAGGATGGAGATAGAATAATGGATGGAGATGAAATGGTAAAACTTATTAGGCATAAAAGCATGCTACCAAGGGAGACAAGGAAGTCTTTTTCTCTGAAAACCCAGGTGGAGATGTCCAATTAATCAATCAACAAACATTTGTGCCTACTGTGGGACTGGCATTGCTTTGACAATATGGAACTAAGTCTCAGAAAGGGGAAATTACTTGCCTAGGGTTACACAGTAAGTGCCTGAAGT
Organism: Gracilinanus agilis; assembly: GCF_016433145.1. Taxonomy (NCBI): domain Eukaryota; kingdom Metazoa; phylum Chordata; class Mammalia; order Didelphimorphia; family Didelphidae; genus Gracilinanus; species Gracilinanus agilis. The sequence goes on from NC_058130.1 coordinate 212,644,438, forward strand.
AAAATTTGAACCTGGATCTCCCTGACTCCAAGTCCAGCCGTCTATTCACTACTTCAAGAAAGACTGGTGTTGGACATATAATTTGGAGAGTTATCTGCTAAGAAGAGAAAAAGGAGTAGTTGGGGTGATTTGTTAGGAATAAAGTGGGAGCTCCAGAGGGTATAGTGGAAGGGGAGGGAAGAGCAGAACAGGAATTTAGGAGAGGGAAGGGATGAACTGGTTAGGGATTAGGACTGTTGAAAAGTAGATTGGATTCCCTTGGGAGATAGTAAATTCTCCAGTACTGTAGATATTCAAACAGAAAATGGTTGATGATCAGCAGAAACAGTAATAAGCATTTATTAAGCTCCTATTATTATGTGCCAAGCACTATATTTAACACTGGGTATATAAAGAAAGAAACAGGGTCCTTCAAGGAGTTCCTATTTTAATGCTGGTTAATTGTTTTTGTTGTATCTGACTCTTGTTGACCCCATTTGGGTCTTGGCGAGTATACTGGAGTCATTTGCCATTTCCTTTTCCAGCTCAGATGAGGAAACTGAGGCAAATAAAGTTAAGTGACTTGCCCAAGGTCATAGTAGTTACATGTCTGAAGCTGGATTTGAACTCATGAAATGTCTTCTTTTATGGGGAAACACTGGTGGGTAACTTAAATATTATCTGGGTTCAGAGGAAGGGAGAGAAGGAGACAAGACAGGGCAATAGACTGGGACCTAACAAGTTGGGGAAACACAAATCAAGAATGGGTTTGGCAGTCGGAGGGAGTGACAGTTAGGATCCCAGCTGCCTCTCAGATCCACCTAGCCAGGGAGTCTATGAAATCAACAAATAACTGAGTAATATTGGGACAAAAGGATTTATAAACACAGGTTTAATAATGATTAGGAGTCAGGAATAATGGGGAGAGACCACACTAACCTAAACACTAAAAGACCAACACAAGGACTGGGAGATGGGTCAGAGACTACCCTGCTCTAAAACAGATTATTACAGACTAGAAGGGAATTGGGTCTCTCACAGAGTTTTGTCCTCTTCTGCTCCTCTTGATGGTATAGGAAAACAGGTCCACAGGAAAGTAAATCCAGGAAAAGTTAAATCAAGGATGTCCACCACTGGCCTAGGTAATATATTTGTAGTTTCACAGGAGTCTTCTGTACGTAAAAGAAGGTAGAAAATGTGGAAGAAAATTCTGTTCTTTTCATTTTGGGTAAAAGCCTTCCCCAAAGTAATTTTATTACACTTGCATTAATTTAATCTAAGTATTCTGCTTGGAGAGAGAGAGAGAGAGAGAGAGAGAGAGAGAGAGAGAGAGAGAGAATAGTAAGAATAGTAAGAATGCATGGCTTTCAAAATTCATCTTTGGTGAGCTGTTTCCAAATTACAATTCATGATATTCATAAACAGTAGACAAATTCCAGTGAGATTTTAAATACTATTCCAGTACACAGGACAAAGTTCAATTAACATTTTGTTCCATCAAACCAAAAAATAATAATAGCAACTTTGGGTACTCATTTGGAGAATTATTTTCTCAAAACTATTCAATCTCTTAAACCATTATCTTCAAGGACTCTTTTTTGCAGCTGGTCAAAGGTGAACTTAAGGGATATTTCCATTAACTAAAGTAATCAAAGATCTTCTCTTTCTTAGTACGATCATTACCTTAATCACTTCAGGGAAGAGTCCTCCCTGGGATGACGGGGACAAAGGGACCTAGGAGGTGAGTTAAAAACTTGTTAGATATTTGATAAGAATGATGTAGAAAGAGTCTAGTGTAAAATTAAAAGTTAAAGAAATGTTTTAGAATTAAAAGTTAAAGACATGTTTTCTCTTTCACAATAGATCAAAGACTTAAGACTAACATAATTTTAAATGTTTTCTTAATGTTTCTGAAAGAAAAGGAGGGAGCAAGTGATCAACTCCCACAAGTATCAGCTTTAGAGCAACAAACATTCATATATTTATATATACATATGCATATCTATCTATCTATCTATCTATCTATCTATCTATCTATCTATCTATCTATCTATCTATCTATCTATCTATCTATCTATGCCTGGCTTGGAGTCAGGAAGACTCCTCTTCCTGAGTCCAAATCTGGCCCCAGATACTTACTAGCTGTGTGACCCTGGGCAAGTCACTTCACCCTGTTTGCCTCAGTTCTTCATATGTAAAAATGGGTTAGAGAAGGAAATGGCAAGCCACTCTAGTATCTTTGCCAAGTAAACTCCAAATGGGGTCACAGAGAGTCAGACATATTGAAAAACAGCTCAACAGCAATATATACATATACATGTATATGTATGTATATGCATATGCATATAAGTATTTCTTCTCCTCTCTGCATATATATGTGTATATATGTACATATATGCATGTAACTATGTCTATCATCTATCTGCCCATCCATCTGTCTATCTATCTACCCTTTATTTGTTCATCTATCTGTCCGTCTATCTGTCTGTCTCTGTTTGTCTAGCTATCATCAGTCTGTCCATCCATCTATCTATCCATTTATCTATCATCTATCTATCCATCCATCTATATATATATTTTTCTGTCTATCCCCTAGTCTGACACCTTTGGTCCATCATAAAAAGAAAATAATAGGTTTTTCTTTAATTAAATTAATTTAAAATTTAATTTTAACTTTAAAATATCACATATGTAAATATAAAAATAAACATAATTTTAAGATAATTAATTTAAAAATTTTTTTAAAGATTAAATTAATTAATTTACTCCGAAACAATCTTTTCCCCTGGATCTCCCAGTTCCATTGGCCCGAGTGTCTAACAAGGGGCCTGCTGGCAACCAGGCAACACTCCATGTCAGGAGAATCAGATTAAAATGTAATTGGGAAATATTAAACATAGTAAATGAAAATGCAATAGAACATAGATAATGTTAATGTGTTGTTTTCCAAGTCAATATGCAGCCTGTAAAGTTTACAGGCCCTAATTTCTATTTGCATTTGACATCACTGCTAAGAAACTCTACAGCCATAAGCTGCAGAAGTGATAAAGGGAGTACCCAGTACCACTGAAACCACGGGTCTACAAAATGAAGACGTGTTTTGTTCAATCACACAGATATAAAATAGATCAAGGCTTGTCATCTCAGGAAGGGGGGAGGGGAGGGAGAAGAAAGAATTTGGAATTCAAAATTTTGGGAAATGAATGTTAAAAATGATTACATGTAATTGGGGGGGGGGGGAAGAAAATATTATATTAAATACTATTTTTTAAAATCACCCATGTAGGCCCTCTCCCTTCTGTGCCCTAACTCAAAGGGGTGGAGAATTTGCACTTTGCCTTAGGGGTGGGGGAGTGAGGAGGGACTGGGGTGACCTCTCAGACCCCCTTAAGGCAGAGAGTGAAGATGACTTTTCTCTAGTTCTTCAGGGATGGCTACTGAGGCTTCCAGGAGCCAGGCTGCCCATGCCTCTATGGAGCCAGATTTGTCAAGGAGCTCCCTGGCTGGGGACGGTGCTAAGCTGGCCTCTTAGCTTCTGTGGAGACGCCTGACATCCAGCCCAGCGGGAAGAGGCCTCGCTCCCATTTTTAAAGAGTTCACCTTTAACCCGCCTGGCATGGGAGCCAACCATGACCCCTGAGCCCCCTAGTTCTGCTCCATTCAGTTGAAGGACTGAGGCTTCAACCTACACTCCTTGGCTTCCACTTCTCCTTAAAGGACCCCATTCCTTCCCTCCTTATTACAAATAATAATCATCATCATAAAGAAATAAAATAAAAGCATGTCCCCTCCTCCTTCACCCCTGGCTAGTCACCACGGGTCTCCTGCTTCTTATTGGGGAGCAGGAGGGACTGGGTCAAAGGGGGCACCCTACAAAGGGGGCCACCGGGGTGTAAGGGGGCATCGGCGAAGCAGGGTGGGAGGGAATGAGGCTGTGCCCCTTTAAGGAGAGTTTGGGAGTGAAGAGGGTGGGAAGAGAAGGGGAGGGGAGGGGAGGGAAGAAGCTTCGGGCTCACCCGCAGAGACAATATTCACATTGAGGCTTTGCTAATGGCAAAACCAGCTTTGCAAACAGCAGCCCTGCTGGGGGGGGAGGGGGCGGGGATTGGGGGAAGGGGAGGTTAACAAGAGTGAGGGGCAGATGGGATGGAGTGGGAACAGAGGAGGAGGGGACAAGGGACCCAAAGGGCCCAAACCCTTACACTCTTGCCCTCAGAGCCTGCCTTGGATCGGTCAGCACAGGACCACCAGGAGAGGAAAACAAGACTGGAGCTAGACTGGGCAATTCAACCCAGGTATCTGATTGGTTTCTGGTGTTAAGAGCCCTTCTCTGTCCATGGTGTTTCCAGGGCCTCACAGACAGGCTCCCTGCTCAGGAGAGAAGGTTTTCTTGCCCCCCCCCTCGCCCCTAAACATGAGCTTAAACTATTAGAGCTAAAAGAAACCTCACAGAATACTTTGTTCACTTCTCATTTTGCAAACGAGGAACAGAGGCATCCAGGGTTAAGTGACTGGCCCAGGGTCAAGGCTGGTATATGTCTCAGGTCAGATTTGAATCCATGAAGATGAATCTTCCTGGACTCGAGGAAGGCCCGGCACTCTCTATCCACGGTGCCCTTATTTTACAGTTCAGGAAACTGAGGCACAGTCATGGCTTATCCCATTTCCCAGAGATCATGTGCATTAGAAGTAGAATTTCCCCTTATTTCAGACTCTGGAGCCAGTGCCTTTTCCATCATTCCATTCCCTGCCCATTCCCACCCGTCCTCTTCCCTAAGCTCAGAGGAGGCAGCACAAGTGAAAGAAAAGCCAACCGAGGCATCGGAGCCAGGAGGGAAAGAAGAGGCCTCGTGCCCCTGTCCCTAGCCGGCCCGGATCCTGGGGGAGCGGAGCCTCTCCCGCATCCCTCCAGCCCCCACCCTCCGCCCTGTCCATCCTTCTGGCCCAGCAAGACAGTGGCGATGTCTGTCTGCGTGTGGGCCCAGCACTGGGAGCAATGCCGGGATGGATGCAGCGAGCGCAGCTGTTTGTGGGGCCTTGTCAGGAACCAAACACAGTAACTGTTTAACGATTTAACTGCACTAATGAATATTGGGCCAGATATTTTCGAGGCCTGTTCAGACTGATTACTTGGAGAGCTGAGTATGTCTACCAATTACCCAGGCAATTAGGCAACTAATTAAACACTTACCCTCGGCTTCATAAACAGAAGAGAGGGAGTGGGAGGGAGAGAGCTGGCTCCCGTTCCTGTGAAATATTAGCTGTCAGGAAAAGCTGCTCACACAGAGAAAGGTACTCGCGGGCCGATGGACGGACGGATGGACCGACGGGCAGACGGCTCGCGGGGGGCGGTGGGAGCCGCATCCTCTGCCTGTCCCTGTGACCAGCCTGGCGCCGGAGGTCCGGGGCCAGATGGGCACCTGGAGGGCCCTCTCGAGTCATCTCCACTCAGGGTTTCTGACTGAAGCATCCTTCGAGGAGCGGAGAAACTCGCATTCCCATGTCTCTCCCTTCCGGAGCACCGAGAGGTCTCCCGAGGGTGCTGGGAAAGAAGCCAGTTCTGGCAGTAGTGTGCCCATTTCACAGATGAAGAGCTTCAAGATCACCGGAGAATGACTCGCCCAGAGTCACGCAGTCAATAGCAGCAGGACCAGGGCTCAGACCAGGTTTCAGGCCTCCAGGAGGTGCCGGCTTCTAGTCAGATGGAGACGTCCTGCTCCCACACTTCTTACTTCTTACCTAAGAACATTGCCAGCCTTCCATGCTTGTTGTTTTTCTGTCATTTCAGCTGTGTCCCACTCTTCATGGCCCCATTTGGGGTTTTCTTGGCAAAGATACTGGCTAGGTTTGCCATTTTCTTTTCCAACTCATTTTACAGATGAGGAAACTGAGGCAATATGTGACTTGCCCAGGGCCACATCGCTAGTAAGTATCTGACGCTGAATTTGAACTCGGCCTGGCGCTCCATCCTCTGGGCCACCTAGCTGCTCTCTTGTTATCCTCCACTTTTTAGTCTCTCTTATCCCACACAGCGGCAACTGGATGGAGGCAGGGTACGTGGAGCACCAGGCCTGGAATCAGAAAGATTCAAGTTCAAACCAGCTGTGTGACCCTGGGAAAGTCACTACGACCCGAGTGCCTCAGTTTCCTCATCTGTAAAATCAGCTGGAGAAGGAAATGGCAAATCACCCCAGTAGCTTTGTCAAGAAAACCCCAAATGGGGTCACCAAGAGTGGGACACGACCGAAACAACTAAACCACAGCATTCTACACAGCCAATCAGGTGCTAAATCTTGTCCTTTATACCTCTACAACGTCTATGGTCTAGGGCACCCGTCCCAGTCTTTCTACCCACACCAACACGACTCTGACCTTTGTTCAGACCTGTCACCGCTCCCCTGGGCTACTGCACTCCGTCCCCTTACATTAAATCCAGCCCCATTCTAACGTCCCCTCTGCATAGATGCTAACAGGATTCTCCTAAAGCTCAGGTCCCTCCCCTACTCCATAAGGTGCTATGAGTCCCTGTTGGCTCTAGGGTCGGCTATAAACTCCTTACTGGGCTTTGAAAGCCCTTCACAACCTGGCTCCAATCTTCTTCGACATACTCGACCCTCCTTTATATACTCTTTAATTAAATTTAAAAAAATGCTTAACTTCCACATTAGAATCAGTGCTGTATATTGGGTCCAAGACAGAAGAGCAGTAAGGGCTAGGCTATGGGGGTTAAGTGACTTGCCCAGAGTCACACAGCTGGGAAGTGTCCGACGTCAGATTTGAACCCAGGACCCCTCAATCCACTGAGTCACCTATGCTGCCCCATGCTTTTGCACACTCTCAAGTCTATGCAAACTTACCACTGTACACACATACACATACTCCTCTCTATTCAGTACCCCGAGCTCTGCACTGATTTGTCTATCATACCTGGAATGTATTCCATCCTTACCTCCACATTAAGAATCCCTTGTTTCCTTCCAAAGCCAGCTGCGATGCTATCTATACAAAGCCTTTCCTGATCTCCCCCCACAGCTATGTCCTCTCCTTCCTCTCACAGCCTGATTATCATGTTTGTTTATTTGTATATATATATATACTTGTCTCCCCTGATAGAGTGTGGGCTCATTGAGGGTAGGGAGCCCTCTCACTTTTGGCTTTGTATCGCCACTGTCTAGCACCTTATCTATTATATAGCAGGCACTTAAATGTTTGTGAATTGCTTATTATGTATGCTAAACTGTCTTGTGATACCTCCTATATAATTATTACATTGGCACCTAGTTTCCTTTCTCTCTGGATGGAAGAAGTCACACCTTGGTCATATCTGTGTATCCTCCTCAGGACCAACAAGAGGAAGGAAGGAAGGAAGGAAGGAAGGAAGGAAGGAAGGAAGGAAGGAAGGAAGGAAGGAAGGAAAGAAAGAAAGAAAGAAAGAAAGAAAGAAAGAAAGAAAGAAAGAGAAGGAGGGGAAGGAAGGAAGGAAGGAAGGAAGGAAGGAAGGAAGGAAGGAAGGATGGACAAGTTAATATCAAAGGCAGTTTGTTAACAATAGAAGAGGGCAGCTAGGTGGCTTAGGGGAATAAGAATCAGGCCTAGAAATGAGAGATCTTAGGTTCAAATCTGGTCTCAGACACTTCCTAGCTATACGACCCTGGACATGTCACTTGACCCCCAATGCCTCGCCCTTACCACTCTTCTGCCTTGGAACCAATGCACAGTATTGATTCTAAGATGGAAGGTAAAAGGAAGACAGATATGCAGGGCAATTTTGTTACTACCATGTTAAATTTAATATGCACTATTAAAAAACAACCCGCCATAATAAAAGTTCACAGTTCCATATATAATCCTATTTTCTTTTCTTTATTTAAGTGTTCTTCTATTGAGGGGCAGCATGGTACAATGGTTAGAGAGCCAACCTAGGAGTAAGAAAGGACCTGCTTCTGCCTCATACTGGCCACATACTATAACCCTAAGCAAGTCACTTGACCTCTCAATGTCCAAGACAACTAAGAAAGACTCAACATTGCAAAGAAAGCTTTGGCCTGATTACTTAGGAGTTTCCTTGTGTGGGGGATTCCCTACACCTGTGATAGATATCTAAATAGTTAGGAGATTTCCTATGCCAGTGATAGATATCTAGATCATTGGGGGGGGGTTCCCTATGCCAGTCATAGATTTCTAAATAGTTAGAACATTTTCTTACTATGTGTCATATACTGGGATATAAATATAAGCAGACCAGATGGGCCCTATCCTCAAGGACCTTACATTTTTTAATCCCTTGCCTTCTGTCTTGTATCAATCAGTTCTAAGACAGAAGAGTGGCAAGGGCTAGATAAATAGAGTGGTATGACTTGGCCAGGGTCACATAGCTAGGAAGTATCTGAGGCCAGATTTGAACCCAGATCCTCCCGACTCCACACATGGAGTTATGCTACCTAGCTGCCCTGGACCTTACATTTTACTTTACTTTACTTTACTTTACTTTACTTTACTTTACTTTACTTTACTTTACTTTACTTTACTTTACTTTATTTTTAAACCCTTCTCTTTCATCTTAGAATCAATACTGTATATTGGTTTCAAGGCAGAAAAGTGGTAAGGACTAGGCAATGGAGTTAAATGACTTGCCCAGGGTCACACAGCTGGGAAGTGTCTGAGACCAGATTTGAACCTAGGACCTCCCGTCTCTAGATCTGGCTCTCAATCCACTGAGCCACCCAGCTGCCCCCTGGACCTTACATTTTAACCAGGGAAAATAGCATTTAGCTAAGGGGATGTTGGAAAGGAAGGGAAAGTGGAAGGGAAGGCAATACAGCCAAAGGTGAAGAGAAAAAGGAGGATTCTGGAGAGAATCCAGGGAGGAGTGAGGCAAAGCATGCCTGCGGGGCTTTTCTACAGTGGCAGTGCAAGAGAAAGAAGAGGAGGGCCCTAGAGCAGAAGTTTCTCAGAAAGGGAGAAGATGGCAATCATGTAGAAGGAAGAGTAGCCTGGAGTGAGTCTAGGCATGCATGACATGGAAATCACAAGTCCAGTCCTTTTTCTCCTCTTTCTGTTGCTTGATGTATGTTAAGTCCAAAAATAAAAAAGAAAAAATGTTAAAAGACTACATGGCAAAAAAGCAACGAGGCATGAAGGTTATGCCAAGCTTCCATCATTCCTTGCTTAGTAAAGAATCGCCTACGTCCCCTTCCACACAACAGGGGGGCTCAGTGATGCGGATGAAGGTGAGGGGTTGGAAGAGGAGGAGGAGCGGAGTTTCATTCAGGTCAAACTCATTGGCTTCCCATCCCTTACATCAAAGACATCAAGGAGCTAATGAGTAGGATCCAATGGGAGCCTGGAAAGTTCCAGAAAAAAGAACAGGTGCCAGGCAGGTAAAAGGCATGTGTCTAGATGCAATCTGTTTCAAGAAAGATGAGGCTTGGGACATTAGAGAACTTTTCTGGACTACCACGAGAAATTTTAGCTGAAATGAGTTTTGTTATGTCAACATGATGCTTGATAGAGCTTGAGAGGATCAGACCATACCCTAGATTAAGCATCTCTGGTTGGACAAGTAAAACATTAAATCATGCTGTGGAATTCAGAAACAATTCCTTCTCCCTACCAACCCCTCCAACCACAGAGTTGCTGGTCCACTGACGTATTCACACACTAGATGGATTTCTATAGAATAGTCTTCTCAACTTTTTACTTTATTTTATTTTTGAAACCCTTATTTTCCAAACTATTGAAGTCTGATTGCAAATCAGACTTCCCCTTCGTGAGTTTTTATTGTGTATGTGATATGTGTCTTCCATCATGACATGAGCAATAGGGAAATATGTATTGCATGAAACCACTGCTATAATCTAAATCAAGCTATTTATCACCTTGGGGATGGCTCAGCCAACAGGACAAATCATTTGCCCATTCTTGGTCTCAGTTTCCTCCTCTGTAAAATGAGAATAAGACAAGACAATCCCTAAGGTCCTACCTAGCTCTACTATTTCCTGAAGAAAAAAAAACCAGGGTGAATGTTTATGAAATCTTTCTTCAGATCAAAACCCTTTCCCAGAATGCATATTTCCTACCCACTCGATGTCTCTGAGGCTCCAAACAGAAACAGAGCTTGCATGAGACTTCTATCCAAGAGCTCATTCACTGCCCTCCAGAGCCTCTCTCGCTGGAACTCTAAATTTAGTGGTGAGAAAAGAAGCATCTTGCCAGAGGAGAAATGGCATAAGAAAAATGGGTTAAGGCTGGGTGTCAGAAGACCTGGGTTCTAGTCTCAGCTTTATCACTAACTGATTATATGACCTAGGGAAAGTCCCTTTGCATCTCTGGGCCTCCATTTTCCCTTTTATGAAATGGGGATAATAATACCAACCTCTCAGAGAGTTTTTCTACGGACAAAATGAATTATCAATATGAAAGTGATTTGAAAATGTTTTAAATGTGATGGGCATCTAGGTGGCATGGTGAATAGACTAGTAGGCCTAGAGTCTGGATGACTTGGGTTTCAATTTGGCCTCAGACATTTTCTAGCTGTGTAACCCTGGGCAGGTCACTTTACTTTGTCTAATCCTTTCCCTTATGCCATAGAGTTGTTACTAGGGCATAAGGTAAAGTTTTTTTTTTAAGTGATGCAATATCCTTTGACCCAGTGATACCACTAGGTCTGTATCCCAGAGAGATCAAAGGAAAAGAAAATTGACTGTTATGTTAAAAAATAGTTATAGCAGCTATTTTTGTGGTAGTAAAGAACTGGAAATTAAGGGGATAACCATCAGTTGGAAAATGACTGAACAAGTTAACTTATAATAAGTATAAGATTGTGATGGAATACTATTGTACTATAAGAAATGATGAGGAGTGTGATTTCAGAAAAACATAACAATAAAGCCATAAATAAACTAATGTGAAAGATAGTATACTTGGATCTGCATCTGACTCCAACAATTCTTTCTTTGGAGGTAGAGAGCATTCTTTGTCATAAGACCTTCAGAGTTGTCCCAAATTATTGTATTGCTGAGAGTAGCTAAATCCTTCACAATTGATCATCCCACAATATTGGTATTTCTGTGTACAATGTTCTCCTGGTTTTGCTTATTTCACTTTGCATCAGTTCGAGTAGATCTTTCCAACTTTTTCTGAAATCATCTAGCTCATTATTTCTTTTAGCACAATGGTATTCCATCACAATCATATACCACAATTTGTTCAACCATTTCCCAATTGCTGGACATCCCCTCAATTTCCAATTTTTTGCCACCACAAAAAGAGCAGCTATTTTTGTACAAGTAGATCCTTTCCTCCTTTTTATAATCTCTTTGGTATACAGACCTCGTAGTGGTATCAAAGGGTATACACATTTTTATTGCCCTTTGGGCAGAGTTCCAAATTGCTGGGTAAGTCATTTAATAACCCCCATTACATATCACTCTCCTGCCTTGGAACTAATACATGATATTGATTCTAAGACAGAAGGTAAGAGTTTTTTTAAAAATGTAACTTCGAAGGTATTTGTGAGAGAAACGTGAGTGAAAAGTAAAAAGAAGATAATAATAACAATGAATAAAATAATAAATTTGTTTTTGTTCAGTCATTTCAGTCATTGTGTGACTCTTCATGACCCCATTTGGGGTTTTCTTGGCAAAGATACTGGAGTGGTTTGCCATTTCCTTCTCCAAGAATAACAAATAGAGGTCACAATATTTAGCTCTTTGTAAAGGGTTGGCATCTTTCCATTCCTGAAGCTTTTGAACTTTATCTTTTTATGGAAGTACCTTACTCCCAGCGAAGGACCCAAATTGCCAGATGTCTCCAAGGGAAGAGATTTCTGCAGTTGGGTGACAGAGAAGTAACATAGTTCTCTCAGAGTGACCAGTCCAGGAGGAAGCAGGCCTGGAAGAAGAAAAACCAGATTAGAGGGGTTGCAAGAAGAGAAAATAAAGCCTAGTCGTTGATGGCTTGATTACTGGATCACAACTGAGGGATAGGCACAGGCCTCCGGTTAACTGAAATTCAGATCCAGAAGGATCTTTTTGATCCAAAGCTTGGTAAGGCTATAAAAAATGGATACAATGCCCTTTGTTGGTGGGGACAGAAGACAGATCTATAGGATATCCTTGAAAGAACAATGAGGAGAGAAGCAGAAGGAGCAGAGAAGAAAGCAAAAGCAGAAAATTAAGAGACAGACAGGGGCAGAGAGCTAAAGACTTAGAGAAAGGCAGAGAAAGAGAGATGAAAAGAGAATGAAAGGTAGAAAAACTACAAACAATGACAAAACATAAAGAGGGAAATGGAGAGAGATGAAAAGAGAATGAAAGGCCAAAGAGCTGAAGAATTGCAAGATATAAGGAGAGAAATGGACAAAGAGAAAGAGATATAAAAAGAGAATGAAAGAAAAGCTGAAAATGGTCAGACATAAGGAAAGAGAGAAGGAAAAGGAGAGAGACAGAGACAGAGAGACAGAGATGAAAAGAGAGTGAAAGAAAAGCTGCCCTCCCAAAATAGCGAGACATAAGGAAGAAAATAGAGAGAGGGAAAAAGAGATGGAGAAATGGAAGAAAGAAATGGAGAGAGGAGGAGGAAAGGTGAGGGCAGAGTTAGGAAGAAAGGAAAGGAGAGAAGGAAGGTGAGAGACAGAGGGAAAGAAAGAGAAGGAGCTGTCTGGAAGGCTTGGGTTTATTCCAGCACCATCAGCCTCAAGCTGCTGCTTGAATGGTGAGCCTGTGGCCAGGAGACAGAGCTTGTTTGGATAATTTCTCTATATTCCGAGGCATGAACACTTTACAGTTTTCTGTTTAAATGACCCATTTCTGAGAGCGGAAAGCAGTGACCAATAAGCAGGCAGGCCCCTCTGAGTGTATCCGGAGTTTACAAACCATCCCCACCGATCCGTACTTGTTAATGGACACTCCTGCTGCTCCAGGGGGGTGGCTGGCAGGGGGAAAGGGCTGCCAGACCGTTCCAGGTGATCACCAGCTGGGGCTGGAGGCCCAGAGCAGAGGCAGAATGAATCCCATGTGTCTCAGGGAGCCAGTCCTTGATGGATGGTAGGCCCTGGCTACTTCCTGCAGGGAGGCAACTTGGGGCTTGCACAGTCCACTGGGAATAGCCAGGGAGCAGGGAACTGAATGCTACTGTTTGCCTTCTGGTTGGAGGGGCTCAAGACACCCACAAAGAAGGCAAACAGGGAATGGCTCCCAGCAGGAAGCCCTCCATCAGTCACCCAATGGTGTCTAACTTCCCCCTCCCCGGGGACTGGTACCTCTCATACCCCCCAAACACACAGGGAATAGATGCTTTCTTTCTGTATTTACATAGTCTCCACACTCATCACCTCCCACCCCCACCCCCCCCCCCCAACCATCTGAACCAAAAAAAAAAAAAAAAAAGTGAAATTCCCTCGGATTCATTCTGCTACTTACTATTTGTCCATTGGACAAGTCACTTCCCTTCCATGGGCCTCAGTTTCCTCATCTGTAAATCAAGAGGACAAAACCGGATTATTCAACTCTAAATCTCATGACCCCCTTCTTTCCTCAAGGACTGATCCAACACCATCTGAGATCTAAACCTGGAAGGGCATCTAGTCTAATCTGTCTTTATTTTACAGATATGAAACTGAGTCCCAGTGGTATTAGGATGAGGTATTTGAACCCAGGTCCTTTGACTCTAAAACCAGCGATCTTCCTCCCACTGTTCTACGATGTCCTCTGGCTGTTGTCTTTAAAGGAAAAGTCTAGACTACACAAGGAATCAAGAAACTCCTTTGGTATCTTCATGTTTCACAGAATCATAGAAGCTCCATTGGAAGGGATGTCAAGAGCCATCTAACAGCTAGGTCTCGATTAATGTGGATAAATTAATCCCCTGAAGTAACTTCTATATTCAAATTCACACTATTTGAAGTAATAATTATATAAATATAAGTTCTATATTAGATAAAATTCTATATATATATGTAAATTTAGATAACTAGATCAAATTCTATATTATTATATAAAGATCTATTCTCATGGTTTCCAGTCCAATGGAAATTCAAATGGCAATATTAAATAAAATGACTTCTTCAGGAGAATTCAGTATTTATATTAATCAGGATATAGCTATACTCCAAACTGAACTTGAAAAAGAATCCTTCTCTAAACATTCTTAACCCCATTTGCCTCAGTTTCCTTATCTGTCAAATGAACTAGAGAAAGAAATGGGGAACTACCCTAATATCCCTACTAAGAAAACCTCAAATGGGGTCAGGAAAAGTCAGACATGACTGAAAATGACTCCAATGACAATGTGTTATTTTTAAACAATATATTAAGTATTTTTGGTCTTCACAACAACCCCTTGGTGGAGATTTATTATCCCCATTTTATAGAGGAGAAAAGTAAGACTGAGAGGAGAGGTAAATGACATTCCCAGAGTCACAGAACTAATGTTGGATGAAGGTTTATTACCCCCATTTTACAAAGTAGAGGTTTATTATCCTCATTTTATAGAGGAGAAAACTGAGACAAAGAGAAGAGGTAAGTGACATTCCCAGAGTCACAGAACTAATAAGTTTAATCTTAAAACTTAGCCCTTCTTGACTCAAAATCTACTGCTCTATCTACTATACTACCTAGATGTCTGCACTATTATAAAATAAGCCATTAAGATGATAAATGTCATAGAAAGTTTATTAAAGTTAGATAAATCAGGCTAGAAGTTTTCAAGGAAGACAGCCTGGAAGAGGTGAGCTATACTTTGAAAATGGGTAGAATATACTTCTTTGTTATGTGATCCTGGACAAGTCAAGTAATCCCCAATGCCTAGCCCTTATTTCTTTTCTGTCTTGGAACCCATATATTAATTCTAAGATAGGAGATGTGAGGGAAGGGAAGGGAAGGGAAGGGAAGGGAAGGGAAGGGAAGGGAAGGGAAGGGAAGGGAAGGGAAGGGAAGG
>NC_058130.1:212669300-212686738 GCF_016433145.1 Gracilinanus agilis
ACTACTACTACTACTACTACTACTACTACTACTACTACTACTACTACTACTACTACAGCTTTTTTTTTTTTAATTTTTTTTTTAAATTTTAAACCCTTAACTTCTGTGTATTGACTTATAGGTGGAAGAGTGGTAAGGGTAGGCAATGGGGTTCAAGTGACTTGCCCAGGGTCACACAGCTGGGAAGTGTCTGAGGCCGGATTTGAACGTAGGACCTCCCGTCTCTAGGCCTGGCTCTCAATCCACTGAGCTACCCAGCTGCCCCCTACTACAGCTTTTTAAGACCATTGATGAGAAGAGGGGCCTAATTCCTGGCCTGGTTTGCCAGAAATCATGCACTTTCTTTGGATCCTTATACTCACATTACTCTAATGCATGGAGGGATGATAAGAAGAAGAAGGATTAGAACTACAGTCTCCTCATTAGAAAGAAATCTCAGATGAGGAGTCTCCCTCTCCAAATGCAGGCCTTATAGAGTGGCCTGGAGCACTGAGAAATTAATTGTTTTACACAGGATCACAGAGCTAGTATGTGGCAGAAACGGTGCTTAAACTTAGATCTTCTTGCTCCTGAGACTGGCTGGCTGTTCTCTTTAACATGAGAATAATAACAATAACAACAACAACAACGATAATGATAATCATGATGCAAAATAACAGCAATTATAATAACATATTCAAAAAGTGCTTTGAGGTTTACAAAGTACCTTTTTCAATAGCAACCCTGTGAGGTAAGCAGCTAGTTGGTGCAGTGGATAGAGATAGGACCTATAGTCAAGAAGACTCCTCCTCCTGAGTTCAAATCCAGCCTCAGATACTTATTAGCAGTGTGATCCTGGGCAAGTCACTTAACCCTTTTTGCCTCAGTTTCCATATCTGTAAAATTAACTGAAAAAGGAAATGGCAAACCACACTAGGATCTCTGCCAAGAAAACCCCAAATGGATATGATTGGGGATGTAGACTCTAAATGATCATCCTAAGTACAAATATTAATAATATCAAAATAGGTCTTGATCAATGATACACATAAACCCCAGTTGAATTGCTCATTGGCTACAGGAGAGGAAGGGAGGAGGGGAGGGAAAGAACATGATTCATATAACCCCAGAAAAATATTCTAAAATAAATAAATGCATTTGGGGGGAAAAAAAGAAAACCCCAAATGAGGTTGTGAAGAGTCAGACACACCTGAAAAACTGAACAGGTTAAATAGGGCAAAATGTAGAAACTGAGGATCAGAGAGATTAAATGATTCAACCATGGTTAAAAATTGTGTTGGAGACAGGATAAAACATAAGGCTGAAACTAAATGAAAGGAATGGAATAAAACATCATATAGACTAAAAACATCTATACAATGGAAGAGAAAGGAAAAGGAAGAAAGGGGAGGAGAGGAGAAACAAGAGGAAGAGAGGGACAGGAGGAGAGAGATAGTGAGGGGAGAGAGGGACAAGGGAAAGGAGAGAGATAGTGAGGGGGAGAGAGAGACAGGGAAAGGAGAGAGATCGCAAGGAGAGGGACCATGTTGGGGGAGAAGCAGAGAAGGTCCCAGTGACTGCAGCAGAACTGGGTCGGATAATTTCTTAGGTACAAAAGGATTGCAGATGACTGATTCTCTAGCCATCCACTAGGTGAGGCAGCCAGCAAAGTCAGTCTGTTCTGAGAGAATTGGAACTCCCACCATTTTTTCTCCTTCTTCTCTTCATTATCACTTCCCATCAATATCACCACCAGAAGATAGGGATAGAAGCCACCAGCCCTTTCTGAAATGGTAAGAGACCAAGGATCAAAGGGAAATGAGATGCTTTTCCCATCTCAAGTCCAAAAGCAATAGCCCAATGCCATGCCCCAAAGGGACCTTCTAAAAGGTTCATCAGAGAAGTGACATCCTGTTAAATTCCTTCAGGCCACCTTCTGCCTGTCCCACAAGCTGGCTCCAGATCCCCAAGATCAGGCCCTCCACTCATAAGCCATTTTCATTCCTCTATCCATAGTAAGCTGTTTGGTTTTAGGAAAGTTCCTTCCCCTTTCTAAGCCCTGGATGCTCCTCTATCCAATGAAGGACTTGGACTGTATGTATTCTCTTCCCACGGTAACACTTTCCGTGATTCTGGTGATAGATGTCATCCTTCATACTCAAAGAGGATCAGAGTAACATCATTGATGATGTCTTTTGACTTTTTATGATTCTAAGACACTGGAAAGACCACTGGATTTGGGGTCAAAAGACCCAGCATCGAATCCTGCCTTTATCATTTTTGGCCAAACTAATTCACTTCATTAGGCCTCAGTTTCCTCGCCTATAAAATGAGGAGGTTGCATTGGATTGCAACTAAGGCCTTTTCCAGTTGTGATCCTCTACTTCTAACGTTCTGGGATTCTGTGACTGTCCTGACAAGGCAGCAACAGGCGATGAAGAATGGCCCAGTTTGGTTAGGCAGAGAAGACATCCCCCCTCAGTGTCTGGAAAGATCCAGTCACCTCGGATGAAATGTAAGCTCGCCACAAGACAAAAAGCGTACTGTCTCCCGGCCCAGCTGCCGGACGACATGCTGGATATTTATGATGGGGCAGGTAGTTTAAGAAAACAGAGACCTTCCACTGGAGACCCCCGCTCCTCGGCCCTGGCCGGGCACCCGGGTTAGAAAAGTTCAGGCACTAATTAAATCTGTACCGGACATTGTTCCGCTGAGAGCCGGACTGTAATATTGAGAGGATGTTAATGTGCATTTTAAATATTTATTATAACTGAGGTAGGTTATGAAAACAGACATTTCTCCTTTCAACACTCTATAACGTCAGATTTAGAGGTTTGTCTTGGGCTCTGAGTGATTTCACAGCAGTTGTCAGGGGCTGGGAGGCCCATTCATCACATTCTCAGCGAGGGACCCCGCCGGACAGTGAAAGATTAGAGGGCTGATTTATGGAGCCCGGGCGAAAAAAAATGTTGTTCTAACTGGCGGCTGGGTGCAGATTCGCGCACACCTGTCTCCGCGCTGGGAGCGAGGGGATTGTGCTCAAGGCTGGGAGCCCCCGCCATCCTGGGATCCAGCCGTGAAGCCATCCGAAGTCCCGCTTCTTGTTGGCAGCCCACGCTCCTGCTGGAAGCCCCTGCCCACTCTGGGTGGGCCCTTTGGCAGAGGCTGCAGGCAGCTACTGGCCCCAGATAGGAAAGCACGCGTCCAGGAAGCCTAGGAACAGTGGGAGCCTGGAAGACAGTAAAAGGGAATGATTGCTTTCCAGATGTTTCCCTGCTGGGGGCTGATGGATAGCAGATTCGAACAAGCCCAAAGGCTGCCCACCCTTCCCTCCAATAGGTGCCTTCAGGTCCCTGCAGAGGGGCTGGGGGCAGGGGGAAGGGCTGTTGGGGTTCTGGTCGACTGGTTCTAGAACCAAGACACACACCTGTTGACATCTCTCTTCCAACCTAGGTTATGGGAGAGGGGAGAGGGTTGATGGACCCTCTGGAAGATGTCCATCTGGGGCAAAGGGAGAATCAGGGAAGCACTCGGCAATAAATAGGTAAAGGAAATCAGAAGACTTGGATTCGAGTCCTGACCCTTTTACAAGCCCTTATACTTTTTGGAAGTTTTGTGCCTTCTTTGATTTCAGTTTTTCTCATCTTTGGAGAAGTGGAAAGAGTACTAAACTTCAAATCTGGCCCTTTAAATTAGGTGAGATGGGTTAAAATCCTGCCTTCAACTCTTACTAGCTTTGTGACCATGGGAAAGTCACTTAAGAGGGTAGCTGAATGGCTCAGTAGATTGAGAACCAGGACCAGATATGGAAGGTACTGGGTTCAAATCTAGCCTCAGATATTTTCTAAGCCTGTGGTGGCAAACCCAAGGCACACATGCCAGAGGGGGCACTTGGAGCCCTCTCTGTGGGCACAAACACCATCACCCCAGCAGAGAGTTCACCAGAGTTCATTACTAGCAAGCCAGAAGGACATGGAGCCAGGCTGCTCCCCTCTCCCTCTCCATGGGCACCTGAGGACATCACTCTCCCCCTCTAAAAGGTTTGCCATCACTGTCCTAAGTTGTGTGATCCTGGGCAAGTCACTTAACTCCCATTACTTAGTCCTTACTACTCTTCTGCCTTGGAACCAAAGCACAGTATTGATTCTAAAATGAAAGGTAAGGGTTTTTTAGAGTTTTTTTTAAGTCACTTAAGCTTCAGTTTCTCTGTCTGTAAAATGGAAAGAACATACCTTCAGCAGGTATAAATAATGGAACTTACCACAAAGTTAAGATCAAGCAATTAAGTAAAGTAGGAAGCTACCAAATGGCCCCACTTTTTATCCCACCCTCCAGGAGCACATTCCCAGATGAGCTCACCAGCCTGAACCAGATTTGCTTTTGGTCTCAACGACAGCCTCTTTGCTGCCTCAAGGTATCCAAGTATCTATATCTCCTCCAACCCTATAGCCTTTTCCTTCATTCCTAGATGTTATCCAGACATGTCTCTCTTCCATAGAGTCCATCGCCCCTCTTTCTCCCCCTTAATCTGGGCTGGAAGAGGGGTGTCAACAGGTATCTTGGTTCTAGAACCAGCATAGCACTTAGTTTCCTAAGGTCCAATGTCCCTCTCATTCAGTTGAGTTTGTCTTAAAAAGCTGATCTGATGTTTCATATAATCGCATATAAAAATCTATATTGGGTTGCTTACTACCAGAAAGTAGGGATGGAAGGAAGGGAGAATATTTGGAACTCAACATTTTTTAAAAATATAATTGGGAAATATTCCATAAGATGATTTTAAAGTTGATTTGAAGGCACTAGAACTGCTAGCCATCATACGACTTTCCGAAGACCATAGCTACTAGGCTCCTCTCCAAGGTGAGAGAGGACACATGGATGCAAAGGGCATGGAACCCCACAACTTGTTTTCCTTTGTTACCCCATAGTTTAGGGAGGAGGGCATGGATCACTTGGTCTCTACCTTAAATAGATCCTACATAGTCTTCTCCCTGATGTGCTGGACCCCACGATCCTCCAAAAAGTTCATAACCTCAGTCATCCTTGACTCTTCCCTCTCCCTCACCACCATACCCAACTTGTGTCGATTCCTTCTCCCCAGCCTCTCTCATCTACCCCCTTCTCTCCTCTCACACAACCACCACTGTAGTTCACACTTTCATCAACTCTTGCCTGGACTATTAGAATGGTCTCTCATGAGATCTACCTGCTGCTTCCAGATTCTCCCTCTCTAATCCAGCTTCCAAATAGCTGCCAAAACCATCTTTCCAAGACACAGATCTAACTTTGTTAGTCCCCTGTCTAAAATATGCTATGGCTCCCTCATGGTCCTAGAATCAAATAAAAATTTATCATGTTCAAAACTTTCCAGTCTTATTTCATGCCCTTCTCTATAACTATTCTACATTCCAGACAAATTGGACACATAGCTATTTCATAAGTTCAAATTTATCTCCCACCACCATGCATTATCTACTTTGCTTCCAGTCCTTTGGCTTTTTTTCCTTAAAGAAACAGAAAATACCAAATGGACATAAAAAGAAAAATAGAAAAGTCGAGGCGGCAGCTGAGTGGCTCAGTGAATTGAGAACCAAGCCTAGAGACGGGGGGTCTTGGGTTCAAATCTGACCTCAGATACTTTCTAGTTGTGTAACCCTGGGCAAGTCACTAAACTGCCATTGCCTAGCTCTTATTGCTCTTCTGCCTTGGAACAAATACACAGTGTTGATTCTAAGATAGAAGGTAAGGGTTTAAAAATAAATAAATTAAATGAATGAATAATAGAAAAATAAACAGATAGATGGATAGATAGATAGATAGATAGATAGATAGATAGATAGATAGATGAATGGTAACCAAAAGGAACTAACCTGACAGACTAGAGTCAATTGACTGGGATAATTAAGATGAAATTGAATAGAAATCAATAGAATTTGGGTTCAGAAAAGCAACTTCACAAGTTCAAGATGGGGTAGGATCTGAAATGATCTCTGGGTTTCAGTGGCACATAAAACCTTTTTGAGTTAATAGTGTGATATGGCAAGTGAGAAAGCTGATGTAGTCTTGCTATTGTGGAGTTCTTTTCCAGTCATGTCCAACTCTTTGTGATCACATGTAGGATTTTCTTGGCAAAGACACTGGAGTAGTTTGCCATTTCCTTCTCCAGCTCATTTTACAAATGAGGAAACTGAGGCAAACAGAGTTAAGTAACTTGACCAGGATCACCCAGCAAGTAAATGTCTGAGCCCAGATTTGAACTCAGAACTCCTGACTCCAGATTCAAACCACTGCACTACCTAGTTGCCCAATATGATCTTACGATGTGTTAAGAAAAGCATAGTGTTCTCTATGAGATGACATCATATGCTTCAAGGAGGTGTCAGTCTATTAGCTCAGTAGATAAAAGGCTGAACTTGGGGACAGGAAGACCTGAGTTCAAATCCAGCTTCCTATATTTTCTAGTTGGATGACCCTGGACAAATTTATCCTCAATCTGTCTCAGTTTCCTCATCTATGAAAGAGATACAATAATAGGATATATATATATATGTTTATCTATAATAGGGCATATATATTTTTATTTTTAAATAATAGGGTATATATCTTACATTTATATGTAATTGGGCATATATGTAATGAGGTATTGTGTATTTATATATACTCGGGTATATACATTTATATTTATATATAAAATAGGGTATATATTTATATTTATATATAATAGTGTATTTAGATATATAGCTATAAAATAACCAGGATTGTGGTGAGGATCAAATGAGAATATCTGTAAAATGCTTAGCACAGTGCCTGACACATAATAAATAATAAATGCTTGTCACAGGGAGCAGCTGGGTGGCTCAGTGGATAGAGAGACAGGCCTGGAGATGGGAGGTCCTGGGTTCAAATTTGGCCTCAGATCCTTCCCAGCTATGGGCAAGTTACTTGAACCCCCACTGCCTAGCCCTTACTGCCCTTCTGCCTTGGAAGCAATACACAGTATTGATTCTAAGATGGAAGGTAAGGGTTAAAAAAAAAGATTCTGGGAGTTTGTGTTTCTAGTATTCACATAGAATGAAGTATTGATTCTATAACAGAAAGTAAGGGCTTGACATTTTTTTTAGGGAAATGCTCATCTCCTCCACCTTCATCCCTTTCTACTGTGTGGTCCTTGGTGAGTCACTTAACCTCTGCCTCAGTTTCTTCCTCTGTGAAATAGGAATGATTTTTTAAAAATCATCTACCACCTAGGGTTCTTATAAGGATAAAAGAAGCTAATGTTTGCAAAATGTTCCATAAACCTTAAAAAGCACTCTGTAAATGCTAGCCATTATTATTGTACTTGGTCCCGGACAGACCACCCCTGGAGCATTACATTCAGCTCTGGGTGCCACATTTTGGAAAGGATCTGAAGCCTGCAAGGGAGGGTGTCCGGCTGCGGAAAAGGCTTGACTTCATGCTCTGAGAAGCCAAAGGAAGTTGGGCTGTTTCCACTAGTTAGAAAGAAAACTGTGGAGGGCAGGGAGGGTGTGTGCTGGCTGTCTTGAAGTACTTGAAGGTCTGCCTGGGAAAGAGGGATAACATTTGTTCTCCTTGAGCCTGGATGGCAGAACGAGGCTCAATGAAGAGGAGTCCCAAAATGGCAGATTTGGGCTTATTTTCAGGAAAAACTTCCAGCCACTATTTTCACTGGCCGTACCCTTTGCCTGGAATGTCCTCTTTCCACATCCCCACCTCCTCGCTTCCCTGATTTCCTCAAGTCTGAACTACGCATATTTGTTATAAAAAATGTATTTTCCCCTTCCTTTCTTTTTAATGGCTGGGGGTGGGGACGGAAAGAAAAAAGATTTCTATTCATTTTTTTAAAAAATAGAGCGGTTGTGGGGAGAGGATGCTACAGATGTGAAATATTCCATGCACGATTTTTAAAACCTTCTCCTTCCATCTTAGAATCAGTACTGTATATTGGTCCCATGGCAGAAGGGTGGTAAGGTCCCAGTAGGCAATGGGGGTTAAGTGACTTGCCCAGGGTCACTTAAGTGTAGAAGTATCTAGAGGCCAGATTTGAACCTTCCAATCCAGGCTTGACTCCACCCACTGAGCCATCTAGCTGACCCTTGCTGGCCGTAACGCAAAGAGAATGGCTCCCTGTTCAGGGACAGTCAGCCTAGAGGGAAAATTACTTGTGTGAAAACCGAGTCTTGAGAATAATTGGCACGACCAGGGCTCAAACCCCAGCTTCCAATACTGCTACTCACTCCCCTCTGGGGACGTCAGGGTGTCGGTGGCTTAGATTCATCTGTCTCCCAACAGAACCACAGACCATTTTTGCCTTATTAGACTCTAATTCCACACCCAGCTTTATAGCCTGAGTCTCCCTCTCTCTCAGACTATTTCCTCATCAGGAACTCCTAATGGAATTAAAGTCTCATCATTCACGGCTGCCAGTTATTGTAGCTACTTCCAAGACCTCAGAAATTCTTCAGCTGCCTCGGGATGCCTCTGGTAGAAAGTTTCCATGCTGGAGAATTTGTTAGCCTCAGCTGGAGAGCCATCCATCCAGGATCCCCGACACCAGCCCTGAAATCCAACTCACTTTCTAAAGTTACATTCCAAAGGGTGGAGGAGCTGAACAGACGCTCACACCTTCCCGGTTCCCGTCTCTCCCAGCCTTGGTCAGGAGGAAAACGTGCTGTGCACAACACGTTGTAGCTCTCTAGGACACCCACTGTCAGCCATGCAGGAGGAATCCCAGATTTAGAGCTGAGAAGGGCTATGAAATCATTTTGTCAAACCTCCTGATTTCACAGATAAGGTAATCGAGTCTCATGGAAGTCAAATGACTCACTCAAGGTCATACAGGTTAGCACCAGAGACAAGATTCACATGTAGTTCCAGTTCCTCTGACTCTTAAAATATACATATATAACTTATATATATATATGTGTGTGTGTGTGTATATATATATGTGTGTGTGTGTATATATAGAGACAGACACAGAGACAGAGAGAGACACAGAGACAGAGATACACAGAGAGACAGAGTCAGAGAGACAGACAGAGAGAGAAAGGCAGTGTTGTGCAATGCTTAGCTCACTGACTATACACATATGAGTTAACTATTGCACAACACTGTCTCTATTTATAGAATAGCATTAAAGAAGTATCCTTTGCTCAAAAGTGGAGGAGGAATATATGGAATGGGCAAAAGGGCATCCATCTTCTACTAAGAAAAAGACAGGGAGATACAGCTAGGTGGCTTAGTGGATTGAGAGCCAGATCTAGAGATGGGAAGCTATGGGTTCAAATCTGGCCTCAGACACTCCCTACCTGTGTGACCCTGGGCAAGTCACTTAATTCCAATTGCCTAGCCATTACTGTTCTCCTGCCTTGGAATGATATTCAGTATCAATGCTAAGACAGAAGGTAAGGGTTTTAAAAAAAAAGCATCCTTTGCTCACAAGTGAGGAGGTGTGGTTGAAGTGGGTAAAATTTCATCTGTAAAATGCAAAATGGTGGGAAGAATAATATCTGTACTCTCTAGTCCATGGCATAAGAATCAGATAAACACAGTGAGCATTTCCAGATATCATCCTTGTTGCGCCATTGATGAAGTCTTTGGTTTGCCATCACTGGTGTTTCTCTTCTCGCTCTTGTTGTCTGCCCTTCTTTTCAAAGAGGATCAATGGCATCACAGGGAGTTGTCAACTTGTGTGTGATTTGGACTGAAGAGAGGCCAAGAGTGGCACAAAACTGTCAGCCTCACTGTCTCTTCCAGAGTCATCAAAGTCCAGTGTTTCTCTAAACAAGGTAGTCTTCATTGACTGACCTGATGAGGAAGGAGTTCAATCACTGAGGATGTCCAGAGTCATGACTTGCCTACGCTAGAGGATCTTTTCCCCAGGGCTCAGAGGTAGGGGTGGGTGTGCTTCCTCCCCAGAAGGAAAATCTCCATGCCTTGCCTCTTGGCCAGTAGGGCAGCAAGGCGCAATCTCACCCCAGGCTACACTTCCCCCCGGGTTCTTGTTGCCATGGCATGCTGTCAATTGACCATGTTCTCCTATGCTTGCTCCCTCCTCCTTCAGGACCAAATAACATCCCTCTCTCCCTCAGTGACAGAACCCCCTGAACAACTGTAAACAACCAGACTTTGTGAAGGTCCCTTGGCTTCTTGCATTTGGTCTATCCTATCTACTTCATCCTTTCCCCCTATTCAAGTCCTGCTCTGACTCTGGCAAGGTACTCAAATAGGATCTCAGAGTTGGAAAGAACCTTAGAGGCCAGATGGTCCACTCATCCATGGCCAAGAATGCCCTCTACAACATACCTGACAAGGGGGCATCCAACTCTTGCTTGAAGACATCCAGTGAGAGGGATCCCATGATGTCTCAAGGCTACTCATTCTGATATTTATTAACTCTAACTCTTAAGGGATGGAAAGCATCTATAAAGCACCTACTATCCTAAGCTTTACAAATATCAACTAATTTGATTTACAACTATTATTACTTCTATTTTACATTTGAGGAAACTGAGACAGACAGGTGTTAAGTGACTTGCCCAGAGTCACATAGCTAATAAGTGTCTGAGGCTGGATTTAGATTTGAATTTTCCTGACTCTAACCACTGAACCACCTAGCTGTTTTTTTTCCCTTAACCATAAACCTAAATCTGCCTCTTTGAAACTTTCTCCCATTGCTTCAGTCCTTCCTGGGGACAAACAAAACAAATCTTATCCTCCTTCCATGAGACAGTTTTTCAATTACTTAAAAGCAATGAGCCTCCTAGCTCTTTTCCTTACTAGTTCTATTGTTAAGACATAAGTCACCTCACCTTTTTGAGATGCCATTTCCATATCTGTAAAATAAGGCAATGTGATACTATAGAGAGAGCATTGGATTTAGGATGAGAGGATTTGAGTTTAAATTCCATTTCCTCTCCTTAGTAGTTGTGTGGTCTCAGGGAAGTTACTCCCCACCCCAAAACCATCTCAAGTCCCTTTTTGTAACTATTCCTAGTTTTGGCACTGGAGATGTCTACTTGACAGAGTGTGAATTTCTTATCTTATCCTGATTATTTATTGAGGCCACACTGAGAATGATACTTTAATGATGACTTATATAGCTCATTCATACACCTGAGTTATAGCCTTGGGCGTGGCCTTGAAAGAAGGAGACTTCAGCTTACAGCGAAAGGTCAAGATCTGGGAGCCTGGACACATTTCTCTAGAGCAGTGATTCCCAAAGTGGGTGCTACCTCCCCCTGGTGGGTGCTGCAGCGATCAAGGAAAGCGGTGATGGCCACAGGTGCGTTTATCTTTCCTATTAATTGCTATTAAAATTTAAAAAAAAATTAATTTCCAGGGGGCTAAGTAATATTTTTTCTGGAAAGGGTAGGCCAAAAAAGTTTGGGAACCACTGCTCTAGAGGGAAGCCTCCAGAGAACCATGTGCATAAAGGAATTAGAGGTAGATCCAAGAGAAATAATTATTTTAATCTTCTAGTCTTCTAGATTCCTCAGAAGAAAATCTAGACCATGATGAAATCCTAGAGCAGTGATGGCAAACCTTTTAGAGGGGCAGGTGATGTGAGAAATGGCCTCAGGGGTGTGAGGAGATGGGGAGGGGAGCAGCCCAACCCCACATCCTTCTGGCTTTCTAGTAACAAACTCTAGTGAACTTTGTGCTGGTGCACATGCCCACAGAGAGGACTCTGAGTACCCCCTCTATACATGTGCCAGAGGTTCACCATCATGGTCCTAGAGTAACAAGAAGTCTTAAACCATAAAGATCTATAGATCAAGAGCAACAAAAGATAGAGCCATGATCTAGAATAGCAAATGCATACTTTCCCCTTTGCTTGTATTGTGAGTTATGTGGACTGTACAGGTCCAAGGAAAGAGTGATCTGGTAGGGAGCACTTTCTTCTTTCAAAGGATCACACTAAGAAGAACAGTATAAGTATAGGTCACTGGAGAAACTGGGTTTACCAGAGGGGAAGTTTTCTTGACTCTATGAACCCCAAGTTCTTTCCTCTTGCCAGAGAAGAGATTTCAATCTCATCCTTGGTAATACTAAGGATATATAGAGAGAGACAGAAAGACAGACAGACAGACAGAGACAGAGGCAGAGGCAGAAACAGAGAGAGATGTATGATAATACTAATTGAAGAGGACTATACTTAGTAAGATGGTATATATGGTCATATGAATGGTAGTCCTCTATACTTAGTATTATCATACATATGACCATATATACTATACTATTATATATGTAAATATATATGTAGATAGTCCTTTATAGTTAGTGTTCCCAGGTATATGACCATATTACTCTCTCTATAGACATATGTATATATATATATATATATACATATACACATATATACATATATATTCCTCTATATGCAATATTTCTACAGATGAGATCTCCTCCTTGGCAAGAGTAAAGAACTAGAGATCATAGAGTCAAGAAAACTCCTCTGGTGAGTTCTCTCTCCCCAATGGCCTATATTTATAGTATCCTCCTTAGTGCGGCACCTCAAATGAAGAAAGTCCCCCTTACCAGGTCACTCATCACATCTGTGTGTGCACGTATTTTTATTCCCTAGAGAGGAAAACCTCACCAAGATAGAGAAGAATTGTCTAAATTGCTTATGGATTTAGGCAAGAGTCCTCCATATTTTCTGTCACATTAAATAAACCTGTCCTATATTCATTGTATTGGTAGTCTGAATGTTTTCATGGGGGCTTTTATTGCAGAGATCTAAAAGAAGCCAAGTTCAAATGTTCCTCAGGGAAGTTCTAGGTGGGGGCACAATTCCAAAAGAAATTTTAAAAGAAGTGTTCATTATCAAACCCACTACAAATTCACAACTTCGGTTCTGGGCCCCCAGTTACATTATACTGAGCATTCCAAAAACCTTAGCACAGTTTCAGCTTTAATAAGCTTAAGATGGGACAACGGAGCCTTCTGTCAGCATACAGAATTATACAAATAGGAGCAGTTATCATTCCTGCTTTATTCTTCTGTCCCTTCTACAAAAAGATAACCCCACTGAGCCATTATTGTCTAAACCAAGAGTAGGTAGTTGATTCCAGACCTTCATGGATGGATCTTGAAGCTAAGCAAGAGCACAGATGAAAGATAAAATTGTTACTGTGAATTCTATCAGGGATGGAATTCAAAGTGATTGGCTCTTCAAAAGACATACCTGAAATTATGACATGAATGTACTTCCAGCAACAGTAAAGTAAGACTTTTTCTCTGAAATGTACTCCTTTTGTTAAATCACATTGGGTTCTGTCTCATTCTGATTTGTAGTAGCTAATCTGAGCCTGAGCTGACAACCACTTGGAGCTATTTTTCCACCAGTGGAGAGGGGCCGACAGTATGTCCTCTCCACTCCCTCCCTTAGACATCCTTGTGACCAAAGGAGCACTTGTGAGATGTGGCTATTTAGAACTACTCTAGGTGTCACCTGCCACTATAGAGTAAGGATCAAATCCATAGCTGTGTCATCCAATTATGAAAATCTGGAAGAGAAATTACAGGGACAGCTAGATGGCTCAGTGGATAGAGAGCCAGGATAAGAGATGGGAGATCCTGGGTTCAAATCTGGCCTCAGGCACTTCCCAGCTGTGTGACCCTGGGCAAGTCACTTGACCCCTATTGCCTAACCCTTACTACTCTTCTGCCTCGGAACCAATACAAAGTATTGATTCTCAGGCAGAAGGTAAGGGTTTTATATTTTTCAAACCCTTACCTTCCGTCTTGGAATCAATTCCTGGAGGTCGTTCCAGTTGATATGGAATTCCTCCAGTTCATTATTCCTTTGAGCACAATAGTATTCCTTCACCAACAGATACCACCACTTGTCCAGCCATTCCCCAATCGAAGGGCATCCCCTCATTTTCCAATCTTTTGCCACCACAAAGAGCGTGACTCTAAATACTTTGTACAAGTCTTTTCCTGTATGATACAAGGTAATGTTTTAACTCATACTGAGTCAGATTTAAGTGAAGCAGAGTTGCCCAAAGTCATCATTCTCATTCTGTTTTCCAGAGTCACTGAAATCCAGTGGCAAGAAGAAAGTTGGGACAATTGGTGATGGTCCAAAGTAGAGTGGATCATCTTGGCTTTTTCAATGTCTGACCAAATTCCAGCCCCTCCACAAAGCTTACTTCAGCAACCTCCAGGTCCATAGGAATAAATTATTCCCACCTGCCTATTCTGCCAGAGGAAGACTTCACATGGGATAGACATTGGTTACTGTCATTTAGCCCATCTTCCAAGATGATTTTACTATAGTGTGGCTGCTGTGTGTGCTACAGCTTCTTGGAGTCACAGATGAGTTAGGTGAAAGGTGGGCATCAGAAGTAGATGAACAGCCCTGAAAAGGCCTCAGAAATCTCTCCCACTACAGGTGCTAGTCCACCATGAACACCCCATATACTACCATATTAATAGTACTTTGGTAGGGAAGAGGTCTGGGAAAGAAGCCCAATAGCCTGAGTTCTTAGGAACTACTTCACACAAATATATTTCTCCAGGTTACCTCTTCTGGAGATGGCTTCTCCACTTTCCTATTTCCTATATCAGTTGGAGCTATATCTAGGACAGTATAGAAAAGGATGGTTCTGATTAAGAGCCAGGCCAGGGCTGTTGATAGCCCAGGATAGATACCCATTAAGAGGAAAGGGCAGACTTCACTAAGAAATGGTACCAACACTTCATAAAGATCTATTGTGGGGGCAGCTAGGTGGCTCAGTGGATTGAGAACCAGGCTTAGAGATGGGAGGTCCTGGGTTCAAATATGGCCTCAGGCACTTCCTAGCTGTGACCTTATCCCGCCTAGCACTTACTACTCTTCTGCCCTAGAACCAACACAGAGCAATGATTCTAAGACAAAAGGTCCAAGGATTTTAAACGAGAAATCAAACTCTACTGTGTTCTTAGTACTGCTATGTTTAGAGCAGTGATTCTCAAAGTGGGTGCCACTGCCCCCTGGTGGGTGCTGCAGTGATCCAGGGAGGTGGTGATGGCCACACTTTTTTTGTATTACATTCTATTCTGAGTTCAATAAATAGTTTCATAATTTCCAGTGGGCGCTAAGTAATATTTTTTCTGGAAAGGGGGCGGTAGGCCAAAAAATTTTGGGAACCACTGGTTTAGAGGACGGGAGGAGGAGTTAGACTAACTAATTCCAGAGCCCTTCCTTCATGGCATTTGCTTCTAAATAAAAATAATTTTTAAATTATAAAAAAGCTAGCATTTATGTAGAGCTTTAAGACTTAACAGAGTCTTTTATATACTATCTCTTTTGAGTCTCACAACAACACCTTGAGGTAGGTGTGCTATTATTGTTGCCATTTTACAGATGAAGAATGTAAGCCAAGAGAGGTTAAATAACTTGCCCAAGGTCACGCAGCCAGTCTATACTGTATCAGAAGCAAAATTTGAACCCCATCCCTCCCAGGTTTCCAGGCCAGCTCTTTATCCACTATACCATGAGGTTTCAAGATATGTATTAGAACATATATCTCTATAATATACAACAAAGAGGAATAAAACAAAATGTTCTGTGAGTCCTGCAGGGGGAAGATTGTTACTAATCAACAGCTCAAAGAAAATGGATCAGGGGAGGCTTCCAAGAGGAGGTAGCATTGAGTTGAATGAGTAGGAATCCAGTAGGAGGTTGTTTTTTGTCCTTCAATTTGAAGAGGAAAACAGAGAGATAGAGGACATTCCAGATGTAGAAGATAGCCCATGCAAAGGCACAGAGGTGAGAGAGGGCAAGAAATATACAGGGGAGAGCCAGTAGTCAAATGATCTGGAAAACAGGATGAAGGTGATGATGGAGGTGAGTGATAAAAAGCAAGCAAAAATACAATGCACCCAGATTATGGAGAGAGCCTTGAATTCCAAGCAAAAGAATTTGACCGTTATTCTGTGGGTGATAGGGAGCCACTAAAGGGTCTGGAGCAGAGGAGACACATGACCAGACTCATGCATAAGGAAGATTATTCTAGAGGCAGTATGATGGATAGACCGGAGGGGGGAAGAGAATAGAAGTTAGAAAAACCAATTAGGAAGCTACTTCAACAGTCCAGAAGGAAGATAATGAATCAGGATCTATACTAGGCGATGGCAATGGGAACAGAGAGGAGGAGTTGCTGTAATTGATGCTGAACAGGTGACTGTGGAGATCTCCAGCATCCTGGACAGTGACTTGAACCATTTATGGCCCCTGGGAGAGAAAAAAGACAAGGCAGACATGGAGGATTCAGCAAACACCAAGCCCCACGCTCTCTGACCCTTTAAATTTGGGTATCACATCTCCCTCACCAATGGAAAATTTAGAGATGCAGTTAATCAGCCACCCTTCGCCTATCTCTCGCTGCCTGGAGGAGGCATGGGCTTTAATGCACGGTTCCTCCTTCCCTGCACAGTCTCCGATCCGTCGATGGCTCTGAGCGCTTGGCCTCCCCCTCTCTCTCACTTAGTGGCTCTAGTGACATAAAACCCCGTGTTCCCAGACAGAATCACACTCGTCCGGCTTTGTCAATTAGAGAACACCGTGCTGGCATTGGATTCGGGGTGTTAGTCAGAGCAGGGACGGAGCAGAGACAGGATTGGTTCAATAGTCGATGCTGGGATTTGGGGCGCTCACACGAAGGGTGCTATGCAAGTGGTAGCGATTGATTTCAATCAATCGTCCTCTTCCCTCCTCCTCCCTTCTCCATCCTCCTAGCTCTGGATTTCCCATGTGGCTTGGGAGGGAAAAAAACCCTGTCTTTGGAGAGAAAGGACTGAAAGGGCAATTTTCTTGTTCCCTGTGGTCTGTCCAAGCTCAGCGGGGCTCTGACTCAGCAGGCCACTGCCTGTTTAAACATTTAGAGTGGGGGAAAACAACTTCCAGCCTTGGCTGGCTGATAACTCACCCAAAAAAAGAGTTCTCAAGGCTGGGACCAGACAAAACCCGGGGTAGAGTGGGCTAGGGGCCCAGTGGCTTGCTGGCTTAGGATGGGAAAAACTGTCCCAGGGGCAATCTGATTCTTCTTTCCTCCCTTGAAGTATCAGAAATTGGATTCTCAACCCCTGGGAATCTAGGCTCTGTTTGGTGAGCTCTCACCTTATCGTGGGTCCTAGCCAGGTCCAAAATGTCTCTTCTTGACCATTTCCAAGCAATGGTGCCTATACTCCAGCTTACACCTTCTCCACTTCTCCTTCTCCCTCCTCACCTCTTTGCCCTCCTCCTCCTATGCCTTTTCTTCCTCCTCCTTCTTATCATCTTCCTCCTCTTCTTCTTCTTCTTTCTCCCACTCTTCCTCTTCCTCTCCCCTTCCTCCTTCTCCCTTTCTTCCTCTTCCTCTCCCCTTCCTCCTCTTCCTCCTCCTTCTACTTCTCCATGCCTTTTCTTCTTCCTCCTCCTTCTCTTCTTCCTTCGCCACCTTCTCTTCTTC
>NC_058130.1:212687066-212740771 GCF_016433145.1 Gracilinanus agilis
TCTTCCTCCTCCTTCTCCCTCTCTTCCTCTTCCTCCTCCTCCCCCTCCTCTTCCTCTCCTCTTCTCATGCCTTTTCTTCCCCCTCCTCCTCTTCTTCTCCCCTTCTTCCTCCCCCTCCTTCTCTTCTTCCTCCTCTTCCCTCCCCTTCCCCCTCCTCCCAGACACTATATGCTAACTCCTGGAACCCAGTTAACTTTCACTTTGTTTTGTCTGTGCCCACTCCTACCAGCCTCTTCACAAACTAAATGTCAACCTCCAGGCCCCGTCCAGCGAGGAGTGAAGGTGCTTTCCTTGTGACCCTGGGCTTTGAGTGGTGAGCTCTCACTTTACCTTGTCTAATCAATTAACACTTCTCCAGGGCCACCATTCTCAGACAGATATCGTCTTTTCCTATTAGAACACATCTCCTGGAGAGCAGAGACTGGCATGGTTGCCCGTATATGCATGTCCAGCAGTTAGCACAGAGTCTGGCTCATAAAATGTGCTTTATAAATGCTTTGTCATTCATTCACTCACTGGGAGTGGTTTAAGGTTCTTGGAGAGTCCGCCTGTGCCCTAGGCTCATGGGAATGAGATTGACCAGCTACGGGGAGATGGTCCCATCCTTCCTCATCTCTAGGAACTAGTGTGTCTTTATTTATATGCAGATAGAGGTATAAATGCACTCCTATGTCTATGTGAACAAATAGATCGTGTATGCACAGAAACAGACATGCCCGTTCTTTGTATGTATGTGGTCCTTGTCTAGGTGCTCCTTATATGTATATCTATCACCTCTTTTTCTTTTAAACCCTTTCCTTCCATCTTAGAATCAGTACTGTGAATTGGTTCTAAGGCAGATGAGTGGTAAGGGCTAGGCAATGGGAGTTAAGTGATTTGCCCAGGATCACACAGCTAGGAAGTATCTGAGGTTAGATTTGAACCCAGGACTTTCTTTATCTAGGCAAGGAACTCTAGCCATTGTGCTACCCAACTGCCATGATTTATTGTTTTGCAGATTGTCTAGACTTAAGAAAGTAAGAAAGGAAACGTTGATAACGTAGGTTAAATTTAAAAGTATGCCAGGAATGCATTTTTTTTTCCTTTTGTAAAAAAACTCTGATCTTCCGTCTTAGTATCAGTTCTAAAACGGAAGAGCAGCAAGGGCTAAACCATTAGGATTAAGTGACTTGCCCAGGGTCACACAGCTAAAAAGTATCTGAGATCATATTTGAATACAGTCCCTCTTGACTCTGAGACCGATGTTTTAGCCTCTGTGCTACCTAGCTGCCCCTGTGGATCTATAATCTCTTGAATAAGC
Organism: Gracilinanus agilis; assembly: GCF_016433145.1. NCBI lineage: Eukaryota > Metazoa > Chordata > Mammalia > Didelphimorphia > Didelphidae > Gracilinanus > Gracilinanus agilis. The sequence continues at coordinate 212,688,367 of NC_058130.1, forward strand.
ATTATTGAATGAAAAGATTTTCACCAAATAGCCCCTGACCAAGACTCTTTACAATAATTATGGTGGAAAACCAACACCAGATAAGAGTCCTGAACTTACAATCAGGAGGACTTGGGATAGAATCCTACCTCAGATATTTAAGCTGTGTGATCACAGACAAGTCTTTTCTCTGAGCCTTTCTAAGCACTCTTCTGGTTCTTAAATATATGATTTTATGTTGGAGTAATGGGAGTTCAGAAAGGAGAAGAGCTATCATAGGTATGTAAATGTTGGTTGATTTGATTTGATTTTTTAAACCCTTACCTTCTGTCTTAGAATCAATACTGTAAATTGGTTCTAAGTCAGAAGAGTGGCAAGGGCTAGGCAATGGGGGTCAAGTGACTTGCCCAGGGTCACGCAGCTAGGAAGTGTCTGAGGTCAGATTTGAACTGTCTCAAATAAGACTTTATGGTTGCAAAGACATCTACTTCTATTTTCTCATCTGATTCTCTCAGCAACCAGTAAAGTAGATAGGTCACATTTTATTGCCCCATTTTATAGATGAGGAAACTAAGGCATAGACGAGTTAAGAGACTTCCAAGATCCCTTCCAGCTAATAATAATAATAGCTAGCTAGCATTTGTATAGCCAAGCTTTGTGCAAAATATATTATATATAGTATTATTTAAATAGTATTATTTCATTTGATCCTTACAACTTTGGAAGATAGGTGCTATTATTATCTCAATTTTACAATAAAGGAAACTGAGCCATACAGAAGCTAAGCAATTTGCCCAAGGTTACACAGTAAACATCAAATGACTGCAGGCTCAGCCCTCGGTCAACTGCACCACCTAGCTGCCGTAAGTCCTAGAATCTTCTGATCCTGTGATTTAGCCAAGATGACACAGTACATCGATGGAGATGAGATTCCAGGTCTTTGGATTCCCAGCTATTCTCAGTAAACATACCATACTGCCTTTGGGATGGACCCCCCAAAGAAAGAAAGCTGGTGCCAAAGGGAGAACTGGACCCTAGACCAGATAGTTCTAGTGGAAGCCCAGCCATGGTTTGACCTTCTCAAAGAATCAACTGTCTCCCCAAAGAAAATCAAAGCTAGCCTGAAAGAGAGAAATCAGAGCTGAGCAAGAAAGTACATAACGGTATTTGCCACCCACCCAAACCCAGAGCGGAGCAATAGTCCCCCAAATTACATTTCCCAATTAAGGAATGAATCATTCTTTATAAGAAAGCAAGTCAATGGGAAATACCATTTTTCTTTTCTTTCTCATCTCCGCCAACATTTCTAATTGTCTTTCCTTAGCCTTCCTTGTGCACTGATCCATTTCACGATGATAAAAAGCATTACATTTGGTGATTATATTCTGGGTTTCTAATGACAGGGAGCTGCCTGCAACTTTTCTTAATGTGCACAGGTACACGAAAATGGTTAGTCACAGCTGGGCTGCCTGAGCCCTTCATGGCAGTCATTCCCGGATGAGAGCGGAGGGGGTGTGTGTGTGTATCTGTGTGTCTGTGTGTCTGTGTCTGTGTAGAATAGGAAATGGAACCTCAGGAGGGTGCCAACTCTCCTGCCCTCAGAGAGGACAATGATTGAGGCTGGCTGAAGAAGCAGCAGAAAGGGACGAAGAAGAGATTGAGGCAGATTAACAGCATTATTAAAAGTACAAGCAAAGGAGACAACTAGGTGGCTCAGTGGATTGAGAGTCAGACCTAGAGACAGGAGGTCCTAGGTTCAAATCCAGCCTCAGACACTTCCCAGCTGTGTGACCCTGGGCAAGTCACTTGGCCCCCATTGCCCACCCTTACCACTCTTCCACCTAGGAGCCAATACACAGAAGTTAAGGGTTTTTTTAAAAAGTACAAGCAAAGGAGACAACTAGGTGGCTCAGTAGATAGAGAGCCAGGCAGGGAGATGGAAGGTCTTAGGTTCAAACCTGGCCTCAGACACTTCCTAGCTGTGTGACCCTAGACATGTCACTTAACCCCAATTACCTAGCCCTCAATGCTCTTCTGCCTTAAAACCAATTCATAGTACTGATTCTAAGATGGAAGATAAGGGATTTTTTTTCGCCAAAAAATGCATAGGGAAGGAGTTTCGCAAACCCTGAAAGCACAAAAGTGTGAGCAGCTAAATTTAACCTGGAAAGAAAAATTAAAGGTCACTGATTCTACCCTCCCCATTTTACAGATGAGGAAAGTGAGACCCCAAAGGGGGAATTGCTTCCCTGATGGCATCCAAGCTACGAACGGCAGAGTTAGAATCTGAACCTGACACTAAATTGAATCCTGTTTCATAAGATCATTGATTTGGAACTCTGAGGGACCCTAGAGTCAAGGACAACTTGTTCATTTTATAAATGAGGAAACTCAGTCCCAGAAAAGAGGTGACTGCCCAAGTTAATACAGATTATAAAGGAAAAAGATAGAATTTGAACCCAGGCCCTCTGACTTGAAATTTAACACCATTTCAGGATTATAGATTTGGAGCCAGAAGATGCTTTAGAGGCAGCTAGATGGTACAGTAGATAGATAGCTATACTTGAGTCGGAATAGTTGTTATTATTCAGTTGTGTTGGACCCCATTTGGGATTTTCTTGGCAAAAGTATTGAAGTGCTATGGCATTTCTTTCTCCAGTTCAATCTACAGATTAGGAAACTGAGGCAATCAGGGTTAAATGACTTGCCCAGGATCACACAGCTAGTAAGTATCTGAGACCTGATTTGAATACATGTCTTCCTGACTTCAGGTCCAGTGCTTTATCCACTACACCACTAGTTGTCCAGGCAGGATAGACCTAAGTTCAAATCCAGCCTTAGAAACTCCCACATCTATTAAAGGGGACAATAATGGCACCCATCTCCCAATGGTATTGTGATAATCAAATGAGATCATATTTGTACAGTGCTATGTACATTTTAAACCTCAGTATAAATAAATGCTAACAAATAAGAGTCATCAAATGCAGGTTCCTCATTTTACAGATGAGGGAACTAGAACCCAGAGAGTGACTTACTTAAGGGGCACACAGCCAGAAGTGTCTAAGGCAGGATTTGAACTCATGTCACTACAGCACATCACCCCTCTTTCTACTACCTCATGTCATCTTTATGTGTCATGGAATGACTATGAACCAAAGGACTTTCTCCCCTAAGTCCCAGACCTCTCATTAGCTCAATATATAATTTGTGGAGATGGAAATTCATCTATTTTTTCTTCTGAAAAAGGGAATAGGAGAAGTTCTGCCCTGATCACCTATGAGGTTGATTGTGAACTATAATAAGGAAGGTAGCAAAGAAACAAATATTCATTAGGTGCCTACTGTGTGCTAAGTGCTTTGCAACTATGATCTCATTTGATCCTCACAACAACCCTAAGAGGTAGGTTGTGTTATTACCCCCATTTTACAGAGGTAGGTTGTATTATTATCCCCATTTCACAGAGGCAGGCTGTATTATTATCCCCATTTTACAGGGGTAAGTTGTGTTATTACCCCCATTTTACAGAGGTAGGTTGTGTTATTATTCCCACTTTTCAGAGGTAGGTTGTGTTAAACCCCCATTTACAGAGGTAGGTGTGCTATTAAGCCCATTTTACTTAATTCGACAGTGGTTAAATGACTTACCCAAGGCCACACAGCTAATAATTGTCTGAAACCAGATTTGAACTCAAGTCTTCCTGACTCCAGACCCAGAGCATCATCCATTTGCCAATTTTAAAAAAATGGTCCAAGAAAGTTTTAAAAATATAAAGGATCCTCCAGAGCAAGGCTGAGGGTCTTATGAGGAAGAAAACTAGCCATATTCAGAGGAAGAACTGTGGGAGGAGAAACACAGAAGAAAAACAACTGCTTGATCACATGGGCTGATGGGGATATTATTGGGGATGTAGACACTAAACTATAACTCTAGTCCAACTATCAATAATATGGAATTAGGTCTCAATCAATGATACATGTAAAACCCAGGGGAATTGTGTGTTGGCTAAGGCGGGGGGGGGTTGGGGGAGAGGGAAAGAACATGAAATATGTAACTAGGGGAAAATATTTTAATAAACAAATAAAGATATAAAGGATCCTACACAAGGTATGGTAGAGAAAACACTAGGTTTGGAGTAAGAGGAGATGGCTTTATGACTCAACTTAGCCATTAATTATCTCTGTGACCATGGAAAAGTCATAGTATCTCTAGACCTCAACTTCTTCATTTGTAAGATGAATATAATAATATTTGTACTACTCACCTGTGTTAGGTCGAGGGACTAGCAGATGAGTGCCCAGCTTCATATGATGAGGTGCTAGATGTTAGTTATCTGAGAGCCGTAGAAGGTTAGGGATATGCATGGAAGAAGACACAGTAGGAGCCACTAGAAATCAGCTGCCTCATGATTCATTCTCATTTGTAAAATGCTTTGCAAACCTTAAAACTCCGTATAAATAAGTGCTAGCGAATCGAGGTTATCAAGTCCAATCTCCCCATTTTACAGATGATGAAATTGAGACCCCAGCAAATTAAGTGATTTGCCTGAGGTCACACAGCTAATTAGTGTCTAAGGCAGGAAATAATAGCACCATTCAGCATGGACAGCTCCCACACTCCCCCAGCATCTTGACAGCTCCTGACAAGGTTGTTCCTTTCAGTCATATCCAACTCTTCGAAACCCCTTTTGGAGTCTTCTTGGCAAAGATACTGGAATGGTTTGCCATTTCCTTCTCCAGCTCATTTTACAGATGGAGAAACGGAGGCAAACAAGGTGAAGTGACTTGCCCAGGGTCACACAGCTAAGAAGTGTCTGAGACCAGATTTGAACTCAAGACCTCCCAACTCTAGGTCTCAAATCACTAAGCCACCTAGTTTCCCCTGAAATAAGGCTTTTTAAAGCAACTGATGGGCTTCTAGGCTATTTAACCTTACAGGGGTATGGTGAAGAAAGCCCTTTGTTATCTTTAGAGTTCGGTATCAGTGAGGGTATGATTAGATTTGCCCTTCAGGGTCTGGCATGGCGATAGCAAAGAAAGAAATCCCCTTGGTGTGGTGGCTTCCCAGGGCTGTGCTAAGGCTCTGGCTAGTGTACCCTCTGCTGAAATTAGGCTGGGACAAAGTAGCTCCAGCACATAAATGTATTTGTACAACATTTGGTGTCCATGAAGAGGGGCAGGTAAGGGCATAGTGGATAGAAAGCCAATCCTGTAATGGAGAAGATATGAGTTCAAATCTGATCTCAGATACTTGCTAGCTATATGACCTAGGCAAGTCACTTAACCTCTCCCTGGCTCAGTTTCCTCAACTGTAGAATGAGGATAATAATAACAAATATCTCTCAAGGTTATTTTAAGGATTGTGACATTAAATCATTAATATTTCCAAAGCCCTTAGCCTGGCATATAGTAGGCATTATATAAATGCTTGTCCCCTTCCCTCCATGACCAGGAAAAGCAGATCCTGCTTTCAATTGTTGAGACTTCATTTTAAGATGTCCTTTGGTGTAAGGAATACTGAAAGAGATAGTGGAATGGGAAACAGGATTTCAAGGGCATAGCACTGCCATTTGCTGCCTCAGTTTACTCATCTGTCAAATGGGAAGGATAGACTAGATGATCTCTATGATTCCTTTCAGCTCGACATGATGGGTCTCTGATGTCTGTGGAGTAACTTCCAAACACTGAAGATACTCAGAGAGATGCTAGTATGAAGAGACTACTTAGATCAATCAAACAAACAACAAGCCTTTATTAAGCACCAACTATATACCCGGCCCTGTTAGGTACATGGACTATCAAAGTAGAATAAACCTTGCTCTTGAGGAGTTTCCATTTTACCATTATGGGGTCAGGAAGGACCTGAGTCAGTTGGTTCCTGATCCTATCTCTGGCAAAGCTTTTAGGGGTATATATTGTGGAAAAGAAGGATTGTCTTCCCTAAACCAACATCAAAGGTCAGGCAAAAGCACTGGATTTGGAGTCACACGACTCAGTTTAAAACCTTAATTCTGCTATTTGCTATCTATAGAATATGGAGCGTGTTGTTTACCCTCTGTGACCTCGGTTTCCCCATATGTAAACTGAGGGGGGTCGGACTAGATCATAGGATTATGAATTCAGAGCCAGAAAGTCCCCAAGAACTCATTTAGTCCAACTTGATTTTATAGATTAAGAAACTAAAGCACAGAGAGTTAAAAGAGCCCTACCAGGGCCACACAGCTAGTTAGTACAGAACCGGCATTTGAGACACAATCCCCTCCCTCAGAGTTCTGCGTTCTTTCCACTGCTGGTTTTTAACTAACTTTTAAATTTGATTTTTATTTTTTTCACCATATTGGTCTTCACTGTAAGAGCACACTCACAAAACCAAAATCCCAAATAAAACCATAAATACACCGATGTGAAAGAGGGGACGCTTTGATCAGCATCCATCTGACTCCAGCGGATCCTTCTTTGGACAGACCTCTTTTAGAAGTGTTGCTATCTTCCTAACCTAATGAAGGCAAAAGTCTGGGAGTCTCGGGGGGCTTCAGAGTCCTGATCCAGAGGCCTTAGAGCTTGATCCCTCCTCTTTCCCTTCATCCCCACCCTCCCAGCTGGGCTGTCAGCTCCATGCCCAAGCTAGAACGGAGAAAGCTTTGTATCCCGATTCTTCTCCAGCAAAGCCTTTACTTGGTTTGGATGTTCAACAGGCCTCCCTGGAAGGCTGCCAGCCGACTCCAGGCTCTTCTTTGCTCATCAATCTTTTTACCAAAACACTGTGATATATACTGATCAGTGTCCCCACGGGCTCCCCAGACAGCGGACAAATTACCAGATTATTTGTGAATTTTAGTCATCCAATGGGGATTCAATGCTGTGACTGTAAATGTGAAATCAGCTACTTCCTACAACTTCCAAACAGTGAGCTGTTAACAAGTCAGGTAAATTAAACAGCCGACTCACTCCACTAACAGGCCCAGCTGTCAGGAGAAGACAGATGTGTGCAATCAGTGCGGAGCTCAGACTGACTCCGCAGGATCCAATCTCCCCTCTTCCCCTGATTCAGGGAAGAAATTGAGACAGGGCTCTGGATGAAGAGTTCGACTCTTAGGGAGGAGGGGGAAGGGTTTGTGGTACGACACCATGTCACTCTCATGGGCAGAATCCTCCAGTGCCTCCTCTCTGAACTGGAGGCAAAGCCCCTCTACCTATACTCAAGACCCTCCACAACCTGCCCCAACCCTCCCTTCCAACCGCCATTCCCATTATTGCCCTTCACAAACCTCTGCTCTTCTCCTCCCTTCCTCTCCTCTCCTCTCCTTTCTCCTCTGTCTTCCTCTCCTCTTTTCTCCTCTGTCTTCCCCTCCTCTGCTTTCTTCTCACTCCTCTTCTCTTTCTCTCGTCTCTCGTCTCTCTTCTCACTTCTCTTCTCCTCTCCTCTCCTCCTTCTTTCCTCTCTCTCCTCTCTTCCCCTCTTCTTTCCTCTCTTCTGCTCCTCTCTCCTCTCTCTCCTCTTCCCCTCCTCTCTCCTCTCTCTCTTTTTCCCTCCTTTCTCTTCTCTTTCCCACCTCTCTCTTCTCTTCCTCTCCTCTCTCCTCTTTTTCCTTGCTCTCTCCTCTCTTTCTCCTCTCCTCCAGAGCAAATCACTTAACCCCTCACCTTCAGTTTCCTCATCTGTTAAATGGGGTAGGAACATCTACTTTGCAGGGTTGTTATGAGGATCAAATGAGATAACATTAATAAAATGCTTTCCAAATCTTAAAGTATTATATAAATAATAGCTATTATGTCTTCATTCGTTTTCAGTGAACCAACATTGATGGAGTGATTCTCTTTACCTGATGCCTTACAAAGCCATAATGCTTTCTATTCTTTCCTTTTCTTCCTTTCCCTCCTTCCTTCCTTCCTTCTTTCCTTCCTCCTTTCCTTCTTATATGGCAGGGCCAACATTAGATCTTTAGCACTCCTTGATTCTCTCTTCTCATGCCCAATTTGCCTCTTTAAACTCCATCCCTCCCCCAAATTCTCACTTCCTTGATTTTGGGTTGGCTGATTAAGGCAGAGAAAGTTAAACAGCCTCAGTAGTGGAAAGTCTGGGGACTCCTATAATCACTTGAAGAAGTAAACATTCTAGTCAAACCTGCAATTTAAAAAAGCTTTGTTGTGTTTCCCGATTTGGGAGATTGGATCCCTGTCCCCATTAGCACCACCAGTATAGGAAATACAGTTCTATCATTAAGGGAACTACATCTGCAAAGCTCTTACCAAATAATATTCCTGATACACTGCTGAAGGGGACTCTACCCCCTAGAAGATAAGAGGATGTGCCAAGGTTAAACAGGACTAGACTCCATGCCATTGGACCAGCACATAGTCAAGTCCATGGCCAAGCAAAAGTTGAAAACTCTTACAGCAGAAATCTGGAAGCCAGGAACTCCAGAAGAAAGTATAAGAGAACAGAAATGGGCCATTAGATTTCATTGTTTCCACTAATGGAAGTTTCTTGCTTTGCATAGGGGTGTGTGTCTATAGAGACCAGGGAGATACGTGACAGGAAGGCCACCACCCTAGCTTCAACCCTCATGACCTCTCTCCTGTACTATTGTGATGGCTTCTTAATTGGTCTCCCCAAAACAGCTGAGTCTCCCCCTTACTTGAACTAGCCAGCTGTGGGCTCTCCACCCTTGTAGGTTTCCCTGGATAAAATTGGAACCAAAGATGTGTACATGTGTATTGTGTTATTTTTGTACTGTGAATAGTGTGCAGAAAATCTAAAGGTAGGAGGGATTGAGCAGTCCTTTCGCCTTGCAGAGTTTGGCCTGGTGCTCTACCATCAGTCACCCCAAAACAGCCTTCTTGATCCTCATCTTCCCACCGCCAGCGATAACTTTGTTGGATTTCTAAGCCACCTCTAGACTCTTCCTGAGTCTGCCTCCTCCAGGCAATGCTACATTCTCCAGGCTTCCTCTGACCATTCAAGTGATCCCTTCAGATCCTCAAGATCTGAATTTTCTGTTGGTTCCTCTGACTAGTAATGAATGCTAGAATGCTAACGACTGATAGAACTTAATTATTATTCCTCGATAAAATACTATGGGCTTTCCATCACTTGAAGAGGGTGATAATAATGGAATTTCAGAAACTAGAGCTGAGAGCTTGTGGGGGATCAAAAACTCCTTTTGCAGTCCCCTCATATTACACTAAATATGTAGCATTTACTCTGAAGAGGGATAGAGGTTGGTCCTGAGGTAGTGGTGGGTAGGTCCATGCATCATGAGGATCCAATGATATAATGTACATAAGATGCTTTAAATTTTAATATAAATGTGAGTTATTGTTGTTGCCTGTTTCCATTTTCCCAGAGGGGATGGCCAAGACTACCTCACTTTTTTTTATTATAACAAATTTTTATTTTTTTCCAGGTTACAATATCAACACAATTTTTAATGTTTATTTTCTGACATTTTGTAATCCATGTTTTCTCTCTCTCCTCCACCCTTCCACCTTCCCCAAGAAGGCAGGCAATATAACATAAGTTGCACATATATTATCATATAATACATATTTCCATGTTTGTCATGTTGTGAAACAAGACACATATTGCTTACACTAGAGAAAGATATGTGAAAGAAATAAGTTGGAGAATAGTATATTTCAATCTGCATTCATTCCTTCTATGGTGGTGGATATCATTTTTCATCATGAGTCCCTTGGAGCTGTCCTGGATCCTTGTCCTGTTGATAATAGTTTAGTCATTCACAGTTGATCATCATACATCCATAGTGTACAACGTTGTCCTGGTTCTGCTCACCTCATTTTGTATCACTCTGTATGTCTTTCCAGGGTTCCTTTTATCATCTTGTTTGTCATTTCTTATGGCACAATAGTTTTCCAGTACAACCATTTCCACAGCTTGTCCAGCCATTCCCTAATTGATGGGTATCCCTCTGGTTTCCAGTTCTTTGATACCACAAAAAGAGCTGCCATAAATATTTTTATACAAGTAGGTTCTTTTCCCCTATCTTTGATCTCTCTGGGATACAGATCTAGTAGTGGTATTGCTAGGTCAAAAGGTATACACAGTTTTATGGCCCTTCGGGCATGGTTCCAGATTGCTCTCCAGAATGCTTGTGTCAGTTCACAGCTCCACCAACAATGTATTAGTGCCCTGATTTTTTCCATATCCCCTCCAACATTGATCATTTTCCCTTTTGTCATGTTAGTCTTATGGGTGAAAGGTGTAAGTACCTCAGAGATGTTTTAATATGCATTTCTCCGATCAATAGTAATTTGGAGCATTTTTTCATATGACTAAAGATAGTTTTAATTAATTCATCTGAGAATTGCTTGTTCATATCCTTTGGCCGTTCGCCAGTTGGGGAATTTGTGTTCTTATAAATTTGTTTCAGTTCAGGCCTATTTAACTTGCTCTGGACAGCTTGGTTTCAAGTCAGATACTTAAAAATAAAATTGTGGGAAAGTTATGGCGAGAAACCAACTCACAAATATACCCATCCTCCCTGGAAAAAAGAGATCTCCCTCTTCTACAAGGCAGCAGGAGCAAGTAGATAGAGTAATGGACTTCAATCATTCATTGAGAAGATATTTGTTAAGTGTTTACTAGAGGTAGAGTGGGGATAGCAAGGTGGCACAGTGGATAGGGCACCAGGCCTGAAGTCAGAAAGACTCATCTTCCTGAGTTTAAGTCCAGTCTCAGGTCCTGGCTGTTTGATCCTGGACAAGTCATTTAACCCAGTTTTCTCATCTCATCTCATCAAAGGAGCTAGAGAAGGAAATTGCAAACCATTCCAGTATCTTTAACAAGAAAACCCCAAATGGGGTCATGAAGAGTTGGGACATACTTGAACAAAAACAACTCCAGAGGTAAACTTCAGCTTAGTTGGAATGATCATATATTCCAAATTAGATTCTAAGTTAATGAGGTAGCATGAAAGCTTGTTGGAAACAGTCCTTGAGCATAATAATAATGTCCTTCGCTTTCACTTTTATATCCTCATTTGTTCTTTATAAAAGAGAGGTAGGACAGTTATTATCCCCCATTTGGTAAAGAAAAAAATAGCTCACATTTATGTCACGCTTTAAGATTTGCAAAGCACTTTTTGTGTTATCTCGTTTTATTTTCACAACAATCTGAAGAGTAGGTGCTATTGTTATCCCCATTTTACAGATGAGGAAACCGAGCCAGAGAGGTCCCATTAATTGCCCAGGGTCAGCTGGTAGGATGTGAAGTTAGGTCCATCACTCTTTGTGGGAGTCTTGTGCCGAGTGACCTTGCATAGGCTGATCTCCTAAGAAGCTCTAGAGGCCAGGGTATAACAATTTCATTGTCTGAAGAACAGGGGGATCAGAGTAGATGATCCCGAAGGCCCCAGCTAGCAAGCCTATACGATCCTGCAAACATCTCACGTCTCCCGATTCCTAGTCCAGTTCTCTGCCTTCTACAGATGGGACTAGAGAGAGATCTTTTTCCAAGCAGAACAGAGTGGCCTCTGGTGGCCGGGACCCCCTCTCCCAGAGTCACCCAAGGGCCCCTCCAGATAGTCCCAGCGGTGGAAGGAGCATCGCCTTGTTGGAGCCCAGGAGGCTGTCGATCGAAAGCCCACCGTCTCCTGGTGTACACTGGGGACGGCCCTACCTGAGCAGCTAACTCCCTCTTAGATGATGTGTTATCTTAGCACAACATGTGAAATCTATGTAAACCGCAGTAGGTGTCTTACTGCATAATCCTTAGAAAAATAGCAGACCGTTCCTCAAAGTTTAAAACATGCAAGCAATAATTTTGTGCATTTAGCTAAAGAGCGTGATACCTCCGACTTTGGCAAATGTCTCCTGGGTGAGGTAGGGGGGAGGATTGGGGGTGGAGGGTAGGGGAGAAGGTAGCCTTTTTCTCGGTTTCTCCATGGTTCTTGTCGATTCTCTCTGCCCCACAAGGGCATATGATCTGGCTCACTGGGGCCCGGGCTGGAACTTGCTACACAGCCTGAGAGCCGGCCGATTGCAATGATGTTGCATCATGAGCCTTTTCACATGGGAGAGGATGGCTGGATCCAGCCACATGTCACTAGGATGGCAGCTTCTGACCCAGCAAGATGAATACAGATGAAATTCTCACCTTGATGAAGGATGGGCAGAAATATGGAGAGCAAAGTCCTGGCTAAGTCATCCCCCTTTCCTCTGGTCCTCTACCTTGCCTCCCATTAGGAAATCAAATCAGCACAGAAATCTCCTCTGTTCATTTTTTTTAATCAATCCATTCATGGGGGCAGCTGGATGGCTCAGTGGATTGAGAGTCAGGTCTAGAGACAGGTTCTAGGTTCAAATCTGGCCTCAGACACTTCCTATCTGTGTGACCCTGGGCAAGTCACTTAACCCCCATTGCCTATCCCTTACCGCTCTTCTGCCTTGGAACCAATACTCTGTATTGATTCTGAGATGGAAGGTAAGGGTTTTAAAAAAAATCAATCCATCCTAATTATTATCCTAATAATCATCAGGAGCTTGGGCAATATATGAGGTCAGGGAAGTCATAAGACAGGGAGAAGTGAAATACACAGAAAAGTAATTTTCTGAATTTTCTGAAGTCAAAAGAACTAGGTTCAAATCCCATCTCATGCTTCGTAACTAAGATAGTCAGCCATCTACCCTGGATTTTGTGTTCTTCATCTGTAAAATGAGGGAACTGGACAAAATGACCTCTGAAATCTCTTCCCCTTCTAGCCCTATGATCCTGTGATCGCTATAAACTGGTAGCCAGATAGGTACCTAGGTGACACAATAGATAGAGGGTCAGGCTTAGAGTCAGGAGGATCTGGGTTCAAATTTAGCCTCAGATCTTTCCTAGTTATGTGACCCTAGACAAGTCACTCAACCCTGTTTGCCTAGCCCTCTTCTGTCTTAGAGTTGTTACCAGGACAGAAAGTAATAGTTAAAAAAATGATAGCCAATGGATAGTCCCATAGTTTACCCACCCTTGGATTCTGTTTTTGGTGTCTGATGATGGCATTTGAGGACCTATTATGGAAGAGTAGGGATGTCCTCCTTGATGCCAACTCCAACAGGATAGGGTTTCACTCGAGAGTCTATGTAGCATGATGGAAAAAAATGCCTTGGGTGAAGGATACAGTCAAGAAAGGGTCCTTCTACTTGGATTTTTCTCTTCTTAGAGTTGTGCCACTAACTAGCTATGTGATCTTAGACGAGTCCTTTCATGTCAGTAGTCTTAATTTTCCTTCTCTGTAAAATGGGGAGAGGACAATATCAGACTAGATGATCTCTGAAGCTCCTTCTAGCTCTAAAAGTACATGATTCATTTCCTTAGACAACTGCTACTGGTTTCAGTTTGTTTGTTTTTTTCTGAATGCTTTTTGAATCTATTTTCAACCCAACCACCTCTTGGGATACTGAGTTCTCCCTGCTATATACAACGTTTGAGCCAAAAGAAGAGAGATGTCCTTGAACAGACTATATTTCCCTTGTCTCCCCCATTCTAGGGTCAAGGACTATTGTCTCATCTTGAATTCAGTCCTGAGAATCCATCCCTCTAATCCATGAACTTGTTTAAAAAAAACATTTTGAAAACTGAAATACAGTATAATCGGTTTCCTTTGTAATATCATTTATTTTATTTTACTTACTTAAAATATTCTTCTGAGAAGGGGTCTACAAGCATCATCAGACTGAAAAAGGCAGCCATGATACAAAGAGAAAGTCTAGACTTTTCATCCTATTTTTCTTCAGGAAAGGGCTAGACAATGAAGTACTCTGTCAGTGGTGAAACAGAGCAGAAACCTCGATGGCATCCCTAGAGGTCACCTTCTCCGTGCCGCCTGGATTGACCCAAGGGACCAAAGAAGTCCTCTGGAGTCTTACTCTAACATTACTCCTCTCAATGACATTGAACAGCTTGGTGATCAATCTATCTCATGGCAAGATCCTTCTCAGTAAATCTTGAATGGGGTCCAAGGAAACTGGCTCTCTCACAGATTGTATGATATGAGGTGCCTAACTTAGTTATTGAAAGAATGAACAAATAAATGAATGAATAAAAGAAATAGTTCACAGAATTTTAGAGCCAGAAGAGACCTTCAATATCAATTCCAGTCCAACTCCTTCATTTTTAAAATTGATACTTTTTTTGATATCTTTATTTCCAAACATGTCATTTGTCCTTTGTTACAATCAAACCTTTCCTTTCAACAAAGACTTTTTTTAAAGAACCAGAAGCAGATCAACAAAATTAACCAACATATCCACCAAATCTGAGAAGACATGAAATGCATCAAGCCATAGTCCCCCACCTTTGCAAAGAAGAGAAGTATGTTTTCTCATCTCTTCTGCAAAATGAAAGCTTTGTCATCATAATTACACCCCATTCAGTTTGGAGTGCTTTGAGAAGTTGAGTCTGGATATTTTTCCATCTAGATTCCAAACTCTTCATTTTACCAAAGAGGGAGTGGAAATCAAGAAAGGAGATTTGTCAAAATAAATGAGTGGAAGAATTAGGACTAGAGCCCATGTCTCCTAACTGCAATTTCAATTCTGTTTTTACCACAATGCACTGCCTTTGTGCAGCTAGGTGGCACAATGGATAAAGTGCAAGGCCTGGAGTCAGGAAGACTCATCTTCTTGAGTTCTAATCTGGATTCATATACTTACTGGCTGTGTGATCCTGGGCAAGTCACTTAACCTCAGTTGCCTCAGTTTTCTCATATGTCAAACGAGCTGGAGAAGGAATAGCACACCACTGCAGTTTCTTTGCCAAGAAAACAGGTAACCAAGAGTCGAGACAACTAAAACAAATGGACAACAACAAACAGTGCCTTTATTCCAATAGGATAGGAATAAAAAGGCCTTGTTTTCTCTCCAGAAAGGTAGCTCATAAAGCTGAATCCATTTGAGGGTCTATGGAATAGAACAAACTCAGTCATTCCTATAAGCCTAGAATTAGTCCATCACAAACAAGACACCCTCAATAAGTATGTAAAAGCTCTCCCTGCTATAATTTGAGGGACCCCTCCCCAGAACCCCCCTGCCCAAGGATATCTCCCCGACTAATTAAAAATAATTGAAATTCCTATTTCTATCCAGATTCAAACTTGCCTCTCCTGACTCTGAGTTTAGGACACCCATATAAAATGTTGGTGAATGTCAGAAGGTCCAACATTGTATATATTCGTTCCTTTGAATCAAGCACTAGCATTTCCAGTGCTCCTTTGAAATGTAAAATACATCTCAGGTAGGCAAATGCTAGGTAAGATCTAGGGCTGAATATTTTCTATCAAAAAGTGATAAATCCTGGGGGCAGCTAGGTGGCTCAGTGGATTAAGAGCCAGACCCATAGATGGAAGGTCCTGGGTTCAATGCTTCCTAGCTGTCTGACCCTGGGCAAGTCACTTTACCTCCATTGCCTAGCCCTTAGCATTCTTCTGCCTTAGAATCAATCCACAGTATAGGTTTTAAGATGGAAGGTGAGGGTTTAATTTTTAAAAAGTGATAAATCCTAAAGCTGAAAGATGGGTCCTCATAAATCATTTCTAGTCCAATCCATGATTTTATAGTTAATGGCTATAAAGTCTGGAAAGGAAAGAGGACTTTTCCCCAGGTCATATAGCCAGTTGGCACAGAACTGGAACCAGCACCCAGGTCATCCCTTCAATTCGGGCTGCTGCCCAATTAATCTTCCCATAAAGCCCAGTTCTGCTTCCTGTCACTTCTTTATTTAAAACGTTCAGTGGCTCCCCTCTGCCAGACTGAAAGTTGCCAAACTCCTTTTTCCATCATCCCAGACTCCCCGACAGTGTTGAGTGGGATGGGAGAGGCCATTCTGCGTGCGAATAAAGGGGCTCAAAAATGGAAGACCAGGGGGCAGCCCTGACTAAAAAGCAAATAGGCAGCTTCCTAGACTGAGCTCACAAGTCACTCCTGCCTTCCAGTCCCCAGTGGGACTGAGCAGTCACTGCCCAGAGTCTATGTGGCAAATCCATTAGGCGTCTCTCAGAGGGCAGAAGGTCCTTAAAGCCAGGAGGAGGCTGTCCCTGGGAAAGGGAAAGGGGGGCCATTCCGCTCAGTGGGTGACGAGGGGGTGGACAAAGAGGCAGCCCCTGTTTATTTCACCTGGTTGTCCTCAGCTCTAATAGCCAGAGCATCAGTTTAAAAAAAAAAGTTACAGCCAGGCAAGAAATCAATTGGTTCTAGAAACAAAGATTAAAAAACATTCATGAACTCCTAAGGCTGGTGGGAAAGCTGAGGACCTACAGAAGGCTTTGTTTACTTCCCCTCCAGTTTCCCACCATTAGCCGGGCTGAATTGCAAGACTATTTGCTTTTCAGAAGCTTGGGTGGGTCTCATCTGGATTTTCCAACAGGCATTGGGGCAGGGCTCAGATACCTGCTCATCTTCTGTGTGAGGCAGCCACTGAGGGGAGAACAAACCAACCTGGCAAGAAGGACCCAGCCAGATCAATGTGGGGTGAGTGGGGGACTGGGGGACGGGGCTCTGACAGCTCCCCTCTCCTCCCCAGCCCGTTCCCCCCCAATACCACCACCACCACCACCACCACAACAACAACAACAACACAGTGTGAGCCAGCAGAAATAATATTAACTCTGGAGTCAGAGGATTTACCTCTGATGTATATTACCTGTGTGATTTGGGGCAATTGGGCCCCTGTTTCCTGATTTCTAAAATTATGGAGGTTGAAGCAGAGATAGCCTCTGAGACACCTTGACTCTGGATTCATGATCCTTCTCAGCTTCTGTGGAAGCTGTGTCCAAAAGGACAGACCTCAGGAAATTTACTGGGGGATGGAGGAGAGGTGTGAAGCACAGCTCTATGGCTCAGTGGATAAAGAGATTGGTACAGGGTTCAAATCTGACCTCAGATAACTTCCTAATGGTGAGACCCTGGGCAAGTCACCTAACCCCAATCACCTACCTGTTACTGTTTTTCTGCCTTGGAACTGATACTTAGTATCAACTGGTTTTTTTTAACCCGTACCTTCCAACTTAACATCAATATTGTATATTAGTTCCAAGGCAGAAGAGTGGTAAGGGTGGGCAATGGGGGTTAAGTGACTTGCCCAGGGTCACACAGCTAGGAAGTATCTGAGGTCAGATTTGAACCCAGGACCTCCCATCTCTAGATTTGATTCTCTATCCATTGAGCTATCTAGCTGCTTCCTTTAGTATCAGATCTAAGGCAGAAGGCAAGGGGTTTTTAAAAAGTTAACATTGGTATGTAGAAGATGTGGACACCCTTCCCCCACCCAATATCTTCAGGAATGTGAGGGTCCCCTACAGCCACCCTGGACCTGATAATTTAGGATAGGACTGGGGTCTCCAGAGATCTCCAGAGACCAATACCTACTCCAGGAGAGTTCCCAGGCCCTGCCAAGGATCCTGATGGTTTCGGTGATGAGGGCTGCCCTAGAGCACATTTATTTAAATCTCATAATCTCACGGATCCATAGATGTTGACCTGGAAAGGGCCCTTGTTGTTCTGTTCAGTCATTTCAGTCATGTCTGACTCTTTGTGGCCCCATTTGGGGTATTCTTAGCAATGATCCTGGACTGGTTTGTCATTTCCTTCTCCACTCATTTTACAGATGAGGAAACTGAGGTAAACCGAGGAAATGACTTGCCCAAAGTCATACAGATTAGTAAGTGTCTGAGGTCAGATTTGAATTCAAGTCTTTCTGACTCCTGGTCCTGTATTCTATTCACTGTGTCACCCACCTACCCTAGAAAGGATCCTACTTCTTCATTACTGTCTCCCTCTGTACTTACACCTTTTGCTTGAACTTAGAAAACTAAATCTTGATGATGACAGCTAAGTAGCACAGTGGATAGAGTGCCAGAGTGAATCATCTTCCTGAGTCCAAATCTGGCCTCAAACACTTGCAACCCTGGGCAAGTCACTTCACCCTGTTTGCCTTAGTTTCTCCATCTGTAAAATCAGCTGGAGAAGGAAATGGCAAACCATTTTACTATCTTTGCCAGTGAAAGGATTTTTAAAAATACTGAACCATTTCTATTTCTGAAGCTCTCTCTTTGAAGCTCAGACTGGTCCCTCACTGCTTTTGTTCCTCGGAAATTCAAAGAATGTCCCACCTTGGAAAATTTCCCATTGTGGGCAGAATAGAGAACTGCTCCTTTATCTATAACCAAGATCTCTCTCTGAGGCATTTGAAAACGTAATTCCTCTTTGTCCTTGCTAAATATATTATCTAGATTTGGGGTAAGCATGTCCCGAAATAAAGGAAAAGGGCTGCTGAAAGCCTGCTTGAGTCAACTTATATTTTCTAGCCAAAGATTGCTAGAAGAAATTGAGTTTCATGAGCTTTTTCTCAGTGTGCCAGAGAAGGGTGTGTTGCCCGAGTTTCTCTAGCTGTTGAACTTTGGCTCATTTGAGTGCTGGCATCTTCTTTGTGATGACGTAATGAGGGAAGAGTTGGGGTCTCTAAGCCCACGTCCTCTTTCACAATATTCACCAACAGGGATTGCCAAGGGAGGTACAAGGTACAAACGGTCAGGCTAATCGGAAAGAGGTCACACAGCTTCCTATAATAAGAGGCAGGACTCACAAGGGATCTTTTCACTTAGGAGGCTGGTGAAAGATCCATTCTTTGTTAACAATGGGATTCCACACGAGCAGCATGAAAATATAGATTGCATGAAAGCACTGGTATAGCCTACCAGATTACTTAAGGCCTCAAGGAAGAAGAGAGGGAAGAGAAAATCTGAATCCTAAAATGTCAGAAAACAATTGTCAAAAATTGTTTCTATGTATAACTGAATAAATAAATACATTTTAAAATAAAAGATTAATTAAAAAAAATTTTAAACAATGTTATTATCAGGGAAATGGCCTCATATTCTTTATTAGTTAAAATCCAGATGTTATGCCAAGAAAAGACCAAATGAAGTCATTGGATATGGCTACAAAATGACCAAATAACAACAACTGGCATTGGGGAAAACATTCACATTGATGGACTGGAGCAGTTTATTAAATAGGCCCGTCATCTCAGAGGAACTGGGTGGCCCAATGAAAAACCACAGGGAAACTGAAAAAGAGGGAACCTCTTTGTTTCTCAGATAGCCAGTTTATAGAATGGGAAAAAGAATCCACTTATTTCCTCCAGGTTTGAAGGTTAAGAGGGTACTACCAGCCATTTATTCTTCAACACTTCTAGGGTAGACCCAATTCATCTATTTATCATTGTTCCAAGAGGCCTTGCCATGACCAATGCTTGGCCTCTTTCAGGATCATAAGAGATGTAATACCTTCTCCCATAATCCTCTCTCTAGCAACCAGAACAGAAGGAAATTTGTGCCCTAAGCCTCAGCCCTTTCTCAGTATCCTGAAGTTGAGCTGCCCTACATATTCCCCAAGGGAAGCAAAATAAAAATATATAGATAACAAAATATTCATAGTAGCACTTTTTCTGATTGCAAAAACCTGAAAAAAAAGATGAAAACAAGCAAAGGCTGGAATGATTGTGGCATCAAATGCAATAGAATAGTTTTATGCTATAAGAAGCAAAGCATATGAGAAATTCAGAGAATCAAGGGAGGGCTTACTTGAATGAACTGATGCAGGAGAAAGAGAGTAGAACCAAGAGAAGGATAATCAATAACTATAAACACATAAATGAAAGTACCACTAAATTGCTGCCTTACAGATTATTTCAATAAACAATCTTGGCCCCAGAGAAAAGGAATGGAAAAATCTCAGGCCCTAGAGTCAGAGTACTTTACAGACAAATTGTGTCTCTGATGTTTACTACCTACTCTACCTTTAGAAAGTTACTCACTTATATCAAGCCTCAGTTTTCTCATCTGTAAAAAGAGGGTATTGGATTAGATGGCTTCTGAAGTCCTTTTCAGCTCTAGATCTATGAGCCCATGAAAATATGACAGAAAAAGAAAGAAAGAAAAAAAGAAAGAAAGGAAAGAAGGAAGGAAGGAAGGAAGGAAGGAAGGAAGGAAGGAAGGAAGGAAGGAAGGAAGGAAGGAAGAGAAAGGAAAGGAGAAAGGAAGGGAGAGAAAGGAAGAAGGAAAGAGAAAGAAACAAACAAAGAAAGAAAAAAACAAAGATTAGTATAGGGCACAGAACAAATAATGTCCCAGAGGCTGGAGAATGGAGAACAGTCTACTTTGGCATCCATGGAAGGGAAGACTGCTAGAGGAGCAGTAGGTCCAACGTCACCCAAGCCTTCCAGGTAAGAGGCTGAGCCTAGACTAAAACTCAGGTTTTGTGAGATCCAAGACCCAGACTTCTTTCCAAGATACATCATAAACTTCCAGGGTGTACCTGGGGCTCTTTGACACCTGCAGCAGTATCTATCTTTTCTACTTTCTCTCTGTTATAACTCACTGCCTCCTACCTGAACTGTCCCCCTCTTCCCCTAGAAGTCTGATGCTTCTAGANTCACAGTCCTCACACTGGGACTGGCATTTTCTTCCCTAGATGAGAGCTGACAAATTTTGCCAACACATAGGCCCAAAGTATCTTCATGAATTTGATTTGTATTTATTCAGTATCTACTACATTCAGGCAGGGAGGTGGCTCAGTGGATAGAGTGCTGGATTTGGGGTCAGGAAGACCTGAGTTCAAGTCAGGCCTCAGAAAGTTACTAGCTATATGACCCTGGGCAAGTCACTTAACTTCTGTTTGCTTTAATCTACTAGAAAAGATCAAAGGGGAGGCATGGGGAGGGAGAGAATTTGGAATTCAAAAATTTAGATAATGAATGTTAATTGTTTTTGCATATGGCCGAGGAAATATAAAATATTATATTAATTTTTTAATCAACTGGAGAAGGAAATGACAGACCATTCCAGTATTTTTGCCAAGAAAACCTCAAGGATCATATGGTTTATGGGCTCACAAAGAATCAGACACAACTGAATGATTAAACAATGAAGTCTTCTACATTCAAGGCACTGTGGAATAAAGGAAAAGAACTTTGGGGTGCTTTTGTGTATATATGTTGGGGAGGGTTGTTATTGTCCAAAAGAACCTCTATTCTATGTACATCTGTTTCTGCAATCCCTCCTGGGTTAGGAGGGGCCATAGAAGTATGGCTGAGGTTGGGGATCCATATGGGTTCACAGAAGGGTTACTGAGACTAAGCCACAGGCACCAGGGCAGTCTCCTGATTGGCTTCAGGTGTTGGGGGCAGAGGGGCTGAGAGGTGGCTAGCACTTACCCTATGCTGGAGACTTGGTGAGTGCTCCTCCATTCTGACTACTGACCTCCTTGGCCTCTTGTAAGTCCCAGCTAAAATGCTACCCACTGGAAGTCTTCTTCAATCTCCTAACTCCAATGCTTCAGCTGTGTGATTATTTCCTATTTATTTTGTAGCTGTATACATTTGTTTTCATGTTTTCTCCCCCATTAGACTCTAAGTTCCTTGAGGGCAGGAACTGTCATTTTGCCCGTGGTAGTAGCAGATGGGAAAGATAGAGCTGACCTAAAAAAGAAGGAAGGTGACATGTATTTTAAGGGGTCCTCGCATCATGGCAGAGAACCCTGACTAGCAGGTTTGGGATAGGGAAGAGGCAGGAATTAAGCAAGATTGGAAGCATCCAGTTAGACTCTGGACTGGTACTTTTAGCAGCACCCTGAGCATTTTGAAACCTGTATAGATGGATATGAGAAAGAGCACAATGTTGAGTGCAGGACTAGGAATCTAGGTTCAGATCACACTGCCAGCACTTACTAGTTAAGTGACCATTGGCAAATTCCCAACATTGCCTCAGGTTTATTTGTTTGTTTTTACTGGAGTAATTTTCCATTTCCTTCTTCATCTCATTTTACAGCTAAGGAAACTGAGGCAACCAGAGTTCAGTGACTTTCCCAGAGCCAAACAGCTGGCAACTAACTGAGGCTGGATTTGAACTCAGGAAAATTAGTCTTTCTGACTCTAGACCTCACACTCCATCCATGGCATCACCTAGCAACCCCAAAGCAATCTTCTAAAAGTATTTAGCTACAGGAGGTTGTGATTTTGATTTTTATAGAAGTGTGTTCCTTACTGGTGAAACCATAACTCTCTCTTTCTTTTTCTCTCCCCCTTTTCCTCTCTCTCATTCTTAATATCTCTCTTTCTCCCCCTCTCTTTTTCCCTCTCTCTTTCTCTCTCAATCTCTCTCTCCTCCATCTTCCTCTCTCTCTGTCCCTTTCTCTCTCTGTCTCTTTGTTTCTCTCTGTGTCCCTTTCTCTCTCTCTCTCTCTCTCTTCCTCTTTCAATCTCTTTGTCTCTCTCTTTCTCAAACTCTATCTCTTTTTCTCTCCCCCTTCCTCTCTCTCATTCTCAATATCGCTTTCTCACTCTCTCTTTTTCCCTCTTTCTCCTTCTCTTTCTCTCTCAATCTCTCTCTCCTCCCTCTTCCTCTCTCTCATTCTCAATATCTCTTTCTCCCTCTCTCTTTTTCCCTCTCTCTCCCTTTTCTCTGTGTCTCTATCTCTCTCTGTCTCTCTTCCTCTTTCTCTCAATCTCTGTCTCTCTCCCCCTCTTCCTCTCTCTCATTCTCAATATCTCTTTCTCCCTCTCTCTTTTTCCCTCTCTCTTTTTCCCTCTCTCTTTCTCCTTCTCTCTCTCTGTCCCTTTGTTTCCCCTCTTTCCCTCTCCCTCTCTCTCTCCCTCCCTTGCCTCTCTTTTCAGACAGGCACATACACACTGCATCTATAATCCTTCATTCTTTTAATAAACACTGAGCACCTGTGCTTGGAACATCACACTAGATACTGGGAGGCACAAACATTTCAGTTCAATCCAGTAAAGATTTATTAAGTTTCTATTATAAGCCAGGCACTGTGCTAAGTGCCAGTGATACAAAAAGAGGTAAAAGAGAGTCCCTGCCCTCAAGGAGCTTACAATCCAGTGGGGAAGCCAACATGAAAACAAATCTATACAAAGCAAGCTGTATACAGGATAAAGAGGCAATAATTACAGACGGGAGACATTGGAATCGAGGGGTTGGAGACAACCCTGGGACAGTAGGAGGGATTTCAGCTAGGACTTGAAGGAAGCCAGAAAGGTCAGAAATCAGAGTGAAGGTTGGGTGACAGTTAGTCACAATGCCCAGAGCCAAGAGATGGAGTATCTTCTTTGCTGAACAGAGAGGAGGCTGGTTGTCACTAAACTGAAGTGTACATGTCTAGGAGTCAGAGATAGGAAGGCTAGAAAGGTAAGAAGTGACTTGGTTATGAAAGGTTTTGAATGTCGCTCGTGGAGACAATAGGGAGCCACTGAAGTTTATTGGCGGGGGAGGTGACATAATCAGATCTGTGCTTGAGGAAAATCACTTTAGTAACTGAATGGAGGATGGATTTGAGTGGGGAAATATAAGACAGGGAGCCAAAATGTATAGATGATATACTGTCTTTCTGTCCTTACCCTTATGGAACTCATATTTTGGTAGGGGGATATATCATATTTATAAAGATTAGCAATGTGCTATCTTCATGCCAGCTCAGTGAAGTAAGTTTATGTTTATATGCCAACTAGAGCTGCCATTAAAAAAAACCCTTATCTTCTGTCTTAGAGTCAATACTGTGTATTGGTTCAAAGGCAGAAGAGCAAGCAGTAAGGGTTAGGCAATAGAGGTTAAGTGACTTGCCCAGGATCCCATAGCTAGGAAGTGATTTGAACCCAGGACCTCCCATCTCCAGACCTGGATTTCTAGTCACTGAGCCACACAGCTAGCTTTCCCAGAATTGACACTTACATAGCACTTTAAGGTTTGCTAAGAATTTATTCAGGAATACCCGAGTTTAATTTGACCTCAAATACTTACTAGTGGTGTGACCTTGGGTAAGTCATTTAACCTCTGCCCCAGACTATAAAATGGGTACCTCACAGGGTTGTTGTGAGGATCAAATGAAATAATTGTAAAGCATTTAGTATGATTCCTGGCACATAGCAAGTGCTCTATAGTAAACCCCAGGACTGGAGTCAGGAAGACCTGACTTAATCCAGACTCAGATACTTCCTAGCTGTGTGATCCTGAGCAAGTCACTGCTCCCTGTTTGCCTCAGTTTCTTCATCTGTCAAATGAACTGGAGAAGGAAATGGCACACCACCCCAGTATCTCTGCCAGGAAACTCCAAGTGGGATCGTGTAGAGCCAGACACAACTGAACAACAACAATATATATAATGATATATTGTTATTCTCTTTGAAAGCTCACAACAACCCTGGGAAATGGACACTACTCATATTATTTTTACAGATGAAAAAACTGAGACTCAGGAAAACTAAACAATAAGCTCGGGGTCACATAGCTAATATATGTGTGAGGCAGGATTTGAACTCAAGGTCTACTAATTGTAGGTGCCCCCATAACCTCTCTTTCCGGGCTCCTCTGCTATTCGTCTATACAATCTTGTTTGGTGATCTCGTCACCTCCCATAAATTCGATGATCATCTCTCTGCAGATGATTTGCAAATCCATATTTCCAGTTTAATCTCTTCTGAGCTCCAGTCCCAAATCAGACACTGCTGTGGTGATGGACATCTCAAATTAGACGACCTATAATAGACATCCTAACCCCGACAGGCCCCAAACAACAGAACTCATTATCTTTCTCCCAGAACCCTCCCCTCTTCTCGACTTTCCTATTACTGCTGTGAGCACCAGTCATCCTCTAGTCTTCACTTGCACTCACTCCACGTATCTAGCCTGCTTCTGAGCCTTGTCACTTCTACTTTCCCAGCCTCTCTCTTGCACATCCCCTTCTTTCCACTCCCACAGTCACCATCCTTTTGCAATCTCACCTCCTCACACCTGGACTATTGCAGTAGCCTTTTGGGCCGTCTCCCTGACTCAAGTCTCTCCCCATTCCAGCCACCAAGCTGCCAAAGCAATTTTCCTAAAGCATAGATCTAATGATGGCAACCCCCCTAATCAATCAATTCCAGGAGCTCTCATACTTCTAGAATCAAATATCAAGTCTTCTGTTTGGCATTAAAGTCCTTCACTAGATGGGTGACCTTGGACAAGTCACTTAACCCCAGAGGCCTAGCCCTTCCCACTCTTCTGCCTTGGAACCAATATTTAGTACTGATTCTACGATGGAAAATGAGGGTCCCAAAATAAGTCCTTCACAACCTGATCCCTTCCTACCTCTCCAGGCTTCTTATTCTTTAGTCTCCTCTATGCATTCTACGAGCAGGCGACACTGACCTCCATCTCCCAATCCCATGCATTTGCACCAGCTGTCCGCCATGCCTGAAATACTCTGCCCCACCACACCTCTACCTTGGTGTCCTTGGCTTCCTTCAAGTCTCGGCTCAAATCCTACCATCTTCCATGGGAAGGCTTTCCCAGTGCCCCTCTTCCCTTTGACTCCCAATTAGCAGTACCTTCCCATTTACATTTCCTTCCATTTATACCTAGATAGCCAGACACTAAGGAGAGGGGAGGAGAAAGAGATTAAAGGAGAGAGGGAGAAAAAAAGAGAGAGGTGAAAGGAGAGAGAGGAAAAAGAAAGGCAAAAAGAGGAAGATAAAAGGAAAGAGGGAGACAGGAAAGGAGAGAAGAAAGGAGAGAGGAAAAAGAAAGGAGTGAGGAAGAGGGAGAGAGAGACAGGGAGAGGCAGACAGAAAGAAGCAGATAGAGAAAGACAAAGATACATACAGAAAGAGAAAGAGAGAAACACACAGAGAGGGGGAATCAGAGAGAGGAGAGGAAGAGGAAGGCAAGAGAAAGACAGAGAGAAGGAGGAAGAGAGAGAGAGAGAGAGAGAGAGAGAGAGAGAGAGAGAGAGAGAGAGAGAGAGAGAGAGACTGTGCATGATTATTCATAGGCCACCTTCCCCATGAGAATGTGTGCTCCCTGACTTCAGGGACAGGAATTTTTAACTTTCTTTGAATCCTAAATTCTTAGCTTAGTGCCTGGCACATAGTGAGTTCTTTTTTTTCCAGCCTCTTTTACCTTCCATCTTAGAATCAATAAGTATTGGT
Source organism: Gracilinanus agilis (assembly GCF_016433145.1). Taxonomy (NCBI): domain Eukaryota; kingdom Metazoa; phylum Chordata; class Mammalia; order Didelphimorphia; family Didelphidae; genus Gracilinanus; species Gracilinanus agilis. The sequence continues at coordinate 212,714,323 of NC_058130.1, forward strand.
TCTAAAGTAGAAGAGTAGTAAGTACTAAGCAAGTGGGGTTAAGTGACTTGCACAAGGCCATGCAACTGGGAAATATCTGAAACCAGTAAGTTCTTAATAAAAACCTGTGATTATGGACTGATGGGAAGTCCAACTCTCTGCATTTGACTCTTCCAAAGCTCACAGTGCCTCTATAATATAAGTTGGGGACCAGGGAGAGGGGAGGAAGGAGGGAAGAGGAATGGATGCTGGAGCTCCATTAGTCTTAGAGTTAATGTTAACAGAGTTAGAGTGGAGAAGGCTGGAGAGCTAGCTAGTGCTAGGACACAGCAAGGCATCAACACTGTTATTGGTACTAGAGAAAGTGTGGTGCAATGGAACGAGAACTTACCTTGGAACCAAGGACTTGGATTCAAATTCTGTCTCTTCCATTTATAATGTATGTGACCTTAGACAATTCACTTAACCTTAATGGATCTGTTTCCTATTCGCTAAAATAAGAGCATTGGACTAGATGGCCTCTAAGGTCCTTTCTAACTCTAAAAATCTATGCTCGTTTAATCCTATTACTATTAATGAAAGCTGACGTCTCTTTAGTACTTTAAGGCTAATAAAGCACTTTCTCACAATAGCCCTGTGAGGGAAGCAGTAGAAGTCTCATTTTCTCCAATTTTCAGCTGACATTCAACACAGCTCGGAAAAGTCAGAGATGATAGGGGTGATTAATGGCTCAGTGGAAGTAGTGCCAAGTCTAGAGATGGGAGGTCCTGGGTTCAAATCTGACACTTCCTAGTTATGTGACTCTGGATAAGTCACTTGACCCCCATTGCCTAGCCATTCTTCTGCCTTGGAACCACTACACAGTCTTAATTCTAAGACAGAAATTAACAGGGAAGGGAAGGGAAGGAAAGGGAAGAGAAGGATGAGGGGCACCTAGGTAGCTCAATAGATTGAAAGCCAGACCTGGAGATGAGAGGTCCTGAATTCAAGTATGGCCTCAGACACTTCCTAGCTGTGTGACCCTGGGCAAGTCACTTAACCCTATTGCCTACCCTTAACCACTCTTCTTCCTGGGAACAGTACTGATTCCAATAAGGAAAGAAAGGAAAGAAAGGGAAGGAAAGGAAAGGAAAGGAAAGGAAAGGAAAGGAAAGGAACAGCTAGGTGGCTCAATGGATTAAGATCCAGGCCTGGATTCAGGAGGTCCTGGGTTCAAATTTGGCCTCAGACACTTCCTACCTCTGTGACCCTGGCAAATTGCTTCACCTCCATTGCCTAGCCCTTATTGCTCTTCTGCCTTAGAACCAATGCACAGTATCGATTCTAAGACAGAAGATAAGAGTGTTTAAAAAGGAAAGGAAAGGAAAGGAAAGGAAAGGAAAGGAAAGGAAAGGAAAGAAAAGAAAAGGAAAGGAAAGGAAAGGAAAGAAAAGAGAGCCAGGCCTGGATTCAGGAGGTCCTGGGTTCAAATATGACCTCACTTAACTCTCATTGCCTATCCTTTACCACTCTTCTGACTTGGAATCACTACACAGTATCGATTCTAAGACAGAAGGGAAGGGTTTAAAAAAAAAAAAAAAAAAGGTCTAGATGGCTCTTACTCCAGTCTTCAGTTTCTGTCCCTTGGACTAGAAGGTGCCCTTGGGATCTGGCATACTTTGGTCCAATCGCACCTTCACTGGGCCCCAAGCACACTGTAACCCCTAGGATTCTCCCAGAGGTGCTCTATCCATCCCCTCACAAACAGCCTGGTAGTCAAGACGGGTCTCTTTTTGGGGGGGATGCGAATAATGCCCATCTGTGTCTTGGCCCCGTGGCTGGTTGGAGGGGCTGAATCACTGCTTCTCTCTCAAGGTCTTAAATATATTCGAGATGCTGTCACATGGACAGGCAATGGATTTGTGCAAATATTTGTGTTGGCAGCCTAGCCAGGGAGGTGGCTGCTGGCCCCACAGCAAGCCAGCTCCATCCATCCATCGCCGCTGACCAGCCTGATTCAGGGAAGGAGCAGAGAGTGGGAGAATGTGTAGACCGGTAGGGGCCCCCAGCACCCCAGGGAGAGGGAGTGAGGAGGACCAGAATTTCCATCTTCACTGAGATTCATTTCCCCCATTTTCCCTTCTTTTCTGTGTGTGTGTGTGTGTCTCTTCCCAAATTGCCTGAGAGATGGGGAAGCAGTGATGTCTGTGGGATGAGAAGAGGGGAGGAGGGATTGGGGGAGAAACCCAGGGGGAATTGTTTAGCAGCGATTCACTGGGTCAATGTATTAGAATAGACTCGAGTCTATCAGCCAGATGGTGACTTCGGGAAAAAAAAATTGACACACCATTTCAAACTGATTTCACGCAAAGCCTCCTGAGAGGGGCCAGTGGGATTCTGACAATCAGATCTGTTGTGAATAAATATTACAAAATTGCCAATTACAGCAGGGATGTTTAAAATGTTTGACTGATTTAGGAGCCCATTCGTTTCTGCCTTATAGGTTGGCGACAGAGCCTTTGATACCAATGAGTGATGGGCCCCGGCCCTTTTGACTCTTCTCCGTACCGGTCCATCTTGACTTTAAGTGTTATACCAGGACAAGGACTAGCGTTTCCATTTAGGGTATTTTTTTTCCCTCTTCCAGGTTGTGGAGTGATGGGAAGGGACATTTGGCTGGCCACCGATGCCTGGAGATAGGAATGGGGCCAACGGGAGAGGGAAATTAAAAAAAAAACACACACACACACAAAAAAAAAAAAAAAAAGCCTGATTCTGGGGTTTGTCGAAAAGGAGACCATGAGAGCGCAGGGTCTGGAAAATGCGACTCTGTTGAAAAATTAAAAGCGGCGGGAATAATTCCCTCCCCTGCTAAGGCAGATTAAAAGGCAGAGAATGGGATTTGGGCTGCAGCAAGCCCATATGTAAGGTCGTTGGGCGATCAGGCTGGCTGCCATGGAGGGCCCAGCCACAGCCAGGAAGGGCGTGGGCACAGCCAGGCCTTTGTACAAGGCTCTCACTCGTGGAGCTGACAACTGCTCACTCTCTGAACAGCCCGTGGGGCCAGCCAGGCCTCTGGCCCATTGTACTGGGCCTCCAGGGACCCTGGGTGTGGGTATCCGGTTGCTAGACAGATTCTGGGGCTGGCGTTTGGGTTACATAATTAATTAAGGGAGGGGGTGAAGGAGGAAGATAGGAGCATATGGGGAGGCCAGGAAGGAGCTGCATGCCTGGTCCCTGCACCAGGAAACCAAGGGAGAAAGAGTCCATTTTTTTTTTCTTGGCCAGCAGATAAAATTGAGGAGGCAGCTTCCTTTCTGACGATGGCATCGCTTGATGGCTGGTGGTGCCTCGCCGTGGCTGTATCTTCGGTCCCCGGAAAAGCACCCTGTTTTCTTGGAATCCCTCTTCTCAGCATAATTGCCCTTTGGGCTACTTTTCTGTGTGCACAAAAGGGGCAGGAACCCTCCCTCCACCCTGGCCAGGGTCTAACACAAGGCAGAAGAGAAGGCAGATCTGGCCACGTCTGCCAAGCTCTGTCACAGGCTAAGTAAATCCTGCTCGCCCGCCACCAGCTCTGCATTACGGTTCAAGGAACTTTCTCTCACACCGGACCTGCTTTGCCCATGATCTGTCTGACTGATCCCAAGCTGCTCTGCGGGAACAACCTCATTTCCAAAAATGAAGTCCCTACAGAACTCGTGGGGACAAATAGAACCCCAAGTTCTCAGTCAAATCCAACTGCCAGAAGACTACACAGACTTGATGGAGAAGACCCGCCTGAAATATCTGTGAGCCCAAAGGCTCAGGAGGAATTGCTTTCAAATAAGGGTGTCTTGGGGCAGCTGGGTGGCTCAGTGGATGGAGAGCCAGGCCCAGAAATGGGAGGTCCTGATTCAAATCTGGCCTCAGATACTTGCTAGCTGTGTGTCCCTGGGTGAGTCATTTAGTCCCCATTGACTAGCCCTTACCACCCTTCTACTTTAGAACCAGCATATAATATTGATTCTAAGACTGAAGGGAAGAGGATTTAAGAATGATCTTCAGGAAAGAGGAGGCTAGGTAGCACAGCACTAGAGCATCAGGCCTGGAGACTAGAGACCCTGGGTTCAAAAGTGGCCTCAGATACTTCCTAGCTATGTGACCCTGGGCAAGTCACTTAACCCCCATTGACTAGCCTTTACTTCTCTTCTGCCTTGGAACCCATGCTTAGTATTGTTTCCAAGACAGAAGGTAAGGATTTTAAAAATGGAGGTTTCTTTGTTCTTAACCTGGCAGAGGGAGGGAGGGAGGGAGGAATTTCAGAGACCATCTAAAGAAAGTTGCCCCAGAAATGGTTGAAGCATCCCTTTCCTCCTCTCTTTGCCTTCCCCATCTCTAGTCAGCCCACTTTCTCTCTTTTGACAGCCTACTGAAATGTTTCCCTTTCTACTTCTCCAGCTCCTGAGCCAACGGTATAGAGACCTTCACTTTACCTGAGTGTCCCTTTCCCCATCCCTCGGCCTCTGAGCACCCTCAGATGTGACAGCGGGAGCTCTAAGCAGCCTTGACTTTTCTCCCCGTCCCAACCAGATGGGAGGCAGCGCGGCGAGGGCTGGATTTAGAGTCAAAGACCTGGTTTTAACTTACACTTTCCTCATCTGTTCAATAAGGGGATTAGACTACATGATCTTCCAGCTCTAATTCTGTGACCCTCTGGATCCTCCAACTCTAGCTCATGGAATGCGTTTTCTACAGCATATTTTTTCCAACACTTTTATTGGAAATTATTTTCCAATTATATTATTTCCAAAAATATTATTTCCCAATAATAACTCTAAGACAGAAGGAAAGGACTAAGCAAACAGGGTTGAGTGACTTGCCCAGGGTCACACAGCTAGGAATTGCCTGAGGCCATATTTGAACCCCAGATCTCTCCTCTCCGGAACTGGTGTTCTATCCACTGAGCAACCTAGCTGCCCCTCTATTATTTTATTTTATTTTTTTATTATTTTTATAACATTATTTCTATTTTATTTCTTTTATATTTATCATTTTATTTTACATATACTCCTCTTTATTTTTTTAAACTCTTACCTTCAGTCTTAGAATCAATAACATATATTAATTCAAAAGCAGAAGAGCTGTAAGGATTAGGCAATGGGGGTTAAGTGACTTACCCAGGGTCACACAGCTAAGAAGTGTCTGAGGTCAGATTTGAACCCAAGACCTCCCATCTCTGAGCCTAGATCTCCATCCACTGAGTGACCTAGCTTCCCCCTCTGCTATAGATTCTTAACTACAGAAATACAGAATCTTGGAGTCGTATGGAGAGTTAATATTGAATTGTAATCATTTTTATATCAAATTTTTCTTAAACTTCAGGTGTTGAAGGTCAGCCAGCTTCTAAGAAAAGTAATTTACTCTCAAGCCTTAAGGCATCTCACTGGACTAGCTTTTGTTGGAGGCAAGGTAGAGACCTACTTCTAATTTGTCTGTGGACAAGAACTCTCTTAGGTGGGAGGGTCAGCCATCTCTGGCCGCCATATTGGACTGCAATGACCCAGCCATGTGGCAGGGAAGAAAGGTCTGTTGGCAACCTTAAAACCCTCCTCTTCCTGTGATAAAGTAATGAGGGAGCAATTAAGGTCTTTAAGTCTACCTCCTCAGTGACTATTTACAAATCGAGATGTCCTGGGATGTCTGGGGGAGGGACTGAGTGGTGAGGTGACAAGGGGTATATATTGGCTCCCGATATTGTTTGCCCCTCTTTTACCACTCTCTCTTTGCTGCTCACATTCTTTTAGCCCAATCTCTGGCCCTGCTCACTCTCTTGGGCACCTGTTCAGATTGAGGAAAGAGTCTACTGGACATTTTATATTGTCTTGAATGGTTGATTAACAAATTAACATAAAATTAAGAAATATTGCCTCTCCAGAATTTAAATTATTACAATAGGATAGGACCTCAGAGGTCATCCGGTCCAATTTCCTTCCATTATAGGCTCTATGCAATGGCCCAGATGGTGTTTTATAGTAATAAGAGTGCTGGATTTAAAAATCACAAAAATCTGGGTTCAAAGCTTGCCTCTGACTCTTATTCATTGTGAGACTTGGAGAAAGTCACTTTACTTCTCTCTAAAGTTTCTTCATCAGGGGCAACTAGGGAGCACAATAAAGTTGGGAGGACCTGGGTTCAAATCTGGCCTCATACATTTCCTAGCTGTGTGATCCTGGACAAGACATTTAACCCCATTTGCCTAACCCTTGCCCTTCTGTCTGATAGTTGTCACTAGGAAATAAAGTGGGGGTTTAAAAAAATAAAATAAAGTTTATTCATCTCCAAAATGGAGAAGTTGGACTTGATGGCCTTTATGGTCCCTTCCAGCTCTAAATCTAAAAACCTGTGATTGAACATTTCCATTAATGAGGAGCTCACTACGTCCTAAGTCACTGGTAGAAACGGCTTAGAAAGTTAGAATGCTTAGAGACGTCTTCCTTCAATGTTTTACATGATTGCATATGTAAAATATATATCGGATTGCATACTGTCTCAGGGAGGGAGAGTGGTGAGAGGGAGAGAAATTAGAAAACAAAGTTTTAAGAAAATTAATGTTAAAAAACCATTTTACATGTAATTGAGGGAAAAAATAAAATACTGTTTAAAAGAAAAGAAAAAAAGAAACATCTTCCTTCTATGGAGTTGAAATCAGCCACTTGGTAACTTTCACTCCATTATTATTAAGTTCCAGAGTGACTCAGAATACATTCCATCCTTCTTTAACTTGAAAGCTCCTCATGTATTTGAAAATAAGTGATCACATCCCAAATAGGTCTCCTCTTCTCCAGATCAAAGATGCCCAAGGTTTGGTTTGGTTTGGTTTGGTTTTACCCTTACTTTCTGTTTTGGTAATGAATTTTAAGATAGAAGAAAAGTAGGGGCTAGACAATTGAACTTAAGTGATTTGCCCAGGGTCACACAACTAGGAAGTATCTGAGGTCAGATTTGAACCTAGATCCTCTCAAGATTCCCAGTTCTTTCAACTATCCCTTTTTTTATTTTTCTTTTGAGCCTGGATCTCCCTGTCTCCCCAAGTCTGGAATTGGAGTGGTTATTGGCAATCTCAAAACTGATCATCACAGAAGCTTTGTTTTTCTAAACTATTCTGATTTGCCCCACCTTAAAGAGCCAGGTGGCCTTCCACTCCTGAGAGGCTCGCCATATTGGTACTAAACTTAAGGTGAACATCCAATTGGCTTTGGTCCTACTATAAGTCAGAACTCTCAGATTCAAGACATCCACCAGCCTCAATCTGCCCCATGGCTGGGACTACAGGTGTGCAGCACCATCATCAGCTTCCTCAAATTACAAACATTCTCTGAATGTTTTCCAAGGCTCTTTCTTAGCCCTTCTTTTCTTCTCTTTATTTGGATTACTTCCAGATCTTTATATCATCCCTAGTCTCTCTCCTGGGCAGCCGGATGGTCCAGTGGATAGAGTGCCAGGCATGAAGTCAGGAAGACCTGAGTTCAAATTCAACCTCGGATACTTATTAGCTGTGTGACCATGGGCAAGTCACTTCACTGTGTTTGCCTCAGTTTCCCCATTTGTAAAATGAGCTGGAGGAGGAAATGGAAAACCACTCTAGTATTATTGCCAAGAAAACCCCAAAAGAGGTCACAAAAAATCAGACACAACTGAAATGACCAAATAACAAAAAGCCTCTCTCCTGAGCATCTGTCCTATATTATCAACAACAAATTGGGCCCTTTCACCTGAATCTCAGCTTCATTATATATAAAATAGTAATTGTTATCTTTACCCCTAAACTCCCCTCTTTCTCTAATTTTTAAAATTTATTTTAAGTCCTTACTTTCCATCTTAGACTCAATATTGTATATTGGTTCTAAGGCAGAAGAGTGGCAAGGGCTAGGCAATGGGGGTTTAGTAACTTGCCCAGAATCACACAGTTAGAAAGTGTATGAGATCACATTTGAACCCAGAATCTCTCATCTCCAGGCCTGGCTCTTAATATATTGAGCCACCTGGATGCCTCTAATTTTCTCTTTCCTATCAAGAAGATCACCATTTTTCTGAACATCTTTCTTGCTGATTTCACCTCTCTCATCCTTCTGGAATCTGTTCCCTTTTCTCAATTCCTACAGCCTCTATCACACGCCAGACCCTCAGTACTCACATGGACTCTTGTAATGGCTTCTAAATATGTCTTGTTGCCTCCAACCTCTCCCTTCTCCAATCCATCCTGCACAGTGCTGTCAAAATTATATTCTTTTAAAAAAAGCCTTACCTTCCATCTTAAAATCAATACTAAATATCTATTCCAAGGCTGAAGGGCTGTAAGGGCTAGAAAATTGGAGTTGTGACTGGCCCAGGGTCATACAGCTAGAGAAATTATATTGTTAAAAGTCCAACCATGTCACTCTCCCACTCATAAAATTCTAATGGCTTTCTCCTGCACCTTGGGTAAAATACAAACTCATCTATTTGGCATTTAAAGCCTTTCAAAATCTGGCTCCAACTTATTTTTCCAGGCTAATTTCACATCATGCCCCTTTATACATACTACAGTCCAGCCAAACTCCCTGTACACAAGGACTTCTCTCTCTCTCTCTCTCTCTCTCTCTCTCTCTCTCTCTCTCTCTCTCTCTCTCTCTATAGCTCAGCTCAAATGTGAAGTCTTTCAGATCGCCACAGCTAGTACTGCCTCCAAAAAGCTCTTTTGTAGTTACTTAAATGTATCCATTTCCCCTGGATAGAATGTAGTTTTAGACCATAATATCCTTGAGATGAAAGACCGTCATGTTTTCGCTTTGTATCTCTAATACTCGGGACAAGAAGCCTTTCCCGATCCCTCCTAATATTATGCCTTCCTTCTATTCATTACCTCCAATTTATTCTTGGAACTTTATATCTTGTTTGTCCATGATCTTTGCAGGTTGTCTCCCACGTTGGCCTGTGAGATCCTTGAGGGCAGGGACTGTCTTTAGCGTTTCTTTGTAATCTGGCTGGTACATTGTTGACCATAATATCTATTAATTGGCTGAATGACTAGCTGGCATAATCGGTGTTAAATAAATGTTTATTGGGGACAGCTGGGTGGCTCAGTGGATTGAGAACCAGACCTACAGATGGGAGGTTCTGGGTTTAAATGTGGTCTCGGACACTCCATAGTTGTGTGCTCTTGGACAAGTCACTTGACTCCCATTGTCAAGCCCAGTGATTCCCAAAGTGGGCACCACCTCCCCCTGGTGGGTGCTGCAGCGATCCAGTGAGGCGGTGATGGCCACAGGTGCATTTATCTTTCCTGTTAATTGCTATTAAAATTAAAAAATTAATTTCCAGGGGGCTAAGTAATATTTTTTCTGGAAAGGGGGCGGTAGGCCAAAAAAGTTTGGGAACCACTGGACGCTAGCCCTTACTGCTCTTCTGCCTTGGAACCAACACACAGTACTGATTCTAAGATGGAAGGTGAGGGCTTTAAAAAGATGGAAGGTGAGGGCTTTAAAAAGATGCTTGTTGTTTGGCTAATTTCTAGGCCCTCACCACCCTGGTCATCCTCTCCTACAAGCCTTTAGGTTGTCAATATCCCTCTTAGCTGTGATGCCTAGAATTAATCATAGCATTTTGGTTGTGGTCCAGCTATGATAAAGTGCAGGGAGATTCTCTCCTCCCTTGATCTGGGCAACACGCTTCTATTAATGCTTCCTAAAATTAGTCCTTTGGGCAGCCACATCACATTCTTGATTTACACTGACCTGGCAGCTCATTAAAACCCAGAAGTCTCACAATCAAGTGAAAGGAAAAGGGATCCTTCTCTATTACTTCAGAAGAGAGAAACACAGCAGAATGCTTTGGGTCAGAGGGTGTTAAGTGTTCTGGTTAGTCAAGAGAATCAGGAAACTATCATTTGGATTCTGGTATTGTTGAAAATGTTTCTTAAATGGCCTTTCTCCTACTCACCTTCTTCATAAACACTATGCCTTAGTCAAATTACTTTATTTGCCTTTTTAGAAAAGAATTAACTGGTGGATTGAGAGCCTAGAGACAGGAGGTCCTGGGTTCAAATTTGACCTCAGTCACTTCCTAGCTGTGTCAAGTCACTTCACCTCCATTGCCTAGCCCTTATTGCTCTTCTGCCTTTGAGTCAATACGTCATATTGATTGATGCTAATATGAAAAGTAAGAGTTTTAAAAAATAAAAGAAATACCCCTTACTTTCTTAGAATCATTACTAGGCAATTAAGGTTAGGTAGTAGGAAGTGTCTGAAGCCACATTTGAACCCATGTCCTTCTGGTTCCAGGCCTGGTGCTTTAACCACTATACCACCTCACTGCCCCGTTATTTTTGTTTTTGCATCATCTTGGCTTCCTAAATTATCCGAATGTCTGTTATCTTTAAACCAGTGAGCTTTGGGATTATATGCCATCATCCCATCCAGTGCCTACCACAGTGTCTTGCACCTAGGGGGTGAAGGTCAGATTAGAAGATAATCTCTAGTACATTATTCTTAACCTAGAGTCTGTAAACTTTGGGGAAAACTTTTCCAGCAGTATGTTAATATAATTGGTTTACTTAGTAATCCTTTGTGTTTTCATTATGCATTTTAAAACATGATGCTGGGGCAGCAATAGGGCAGCACACTTCCCAGCCGTGTGACCCCAGGCAAGACCCTTAACCCCAGTTGCCTAGCCCTTACTGTTCTTCTGCCTTGGAACCAATACTTAATATTGATTCTAAGACAGAAGATAAGGGTTTCAAAAAAACCTGATGCTGAAGATTCCATAGACTTCACCAGACTGCCAAAGGGGTCCATGGCACCTACTTACTGATCATCCTTCATTTTTGAAGAGGACCAATGACACCAAGGGGTGATGTCTTGATTTGTGTAAGAATTGGATTTAAGTGAAGCCATCAGCCTTACCCTCTCCCAGAGTCATCAAAGTCCAGTGGCAAGATAAAAATGTGATGGCCTGGGATACAGTGGAAGATCTTGGCATCTTCCATGTCTGACCAGGTCAAGACATTCCAATAGTTTCAATATTCCTTCATGGCCATTGGATCATCCACCCATTCAACCAGGGAGTCTTCGCATGCTTGGGGTAGATATCTTCCTAACTCACCAATAGGTAATTACACTCAACCTGGTTTAGTCTGTCTAGCCAGACAGTTTCACCAGGATGTGGAAACTAGATTCGTGTTGGCAAACTTATGGCATGCATGCCAGAGGGAGCTACTCCTCTCCCCCTCTCCACAGCACCTGAGCACATTTTTCACTTCACCCACCCTGCTGCCCAGCGGCCCAATGGAAGCACTTCCTCCCTCTCTTGTCTGGGGCAAGGGGGGTGGCTCACATGTGGCATGAGGGTACAGTTTGGGTGCTCAGTCTCTAAAAGGTTTATCATCTCTGCTCTAGATGTTACAGCTTCTTGGAGTCACAATTTGGTGAGAATTGGGTCAGGTAGATACCAAAGAATGGATAAGCAGCCCTGAAAAGAGTTCAACAAATCCTCACACCAGAGATTCTAGTCCTCCCTGAACACCCCATACATTCCAGAAAGGTTAAGAACTCTCCACTCTAGTGGAATATGCCAAGGATCCATGCTTGGCCCTGTGCTGCTTAATATTTTTACAGTAGGTGGATAAAAGGATGGATAGCATGCTTACCAAATTTAGAGATGATGTAAAGTTAAGAGGAAAAGCTAAGGTGTCGGATGAGATGACCCAAAAAGGACTTAGTTGTCACTGTCAAAACTGAAATGTTATAGGGATAAATGGAAAGTCTTCCATTCAGGTACAAAAAGTCAACATACTTAGTACTGAACAGGAAAGACATGACTAGATGTCAACTTAGCCACATAAGAACCAGAGGTTTTAGGGACTGCGAACTCAAAATAAGTCAAGTGTAATAGGCCAGCCTGCCCTTCCCTCCACCAACAAAAAGCTCATTCAGGGTGTCCTCAAAAGTTCTAGGTGCAAGTTTGAGCTTTAGTAGCTACTCAAAACTTTGACCTCTGTTAATCCTGCTATTGTATAGGCTATCCCAAATCTTAGTCTTAATTAGTTTTAGTGCAGTCTTTAAGTATAAAGCTGAAATTCATACTTCAAGACTGCCCTAAGACTTTTGGGACACCCTGCACAATAGGCTAGGATAGAGACTAACAGAGGTATAGTGCCTCAGGCAAAATGGCACATTTGGTGTTAACAAAACCTAACATTTTGCTCCCCTTCTCTGTTTTCTCACAAGTGGCCCTCCATGTCTGGAATGAAGTCCTTCTTTCTTTCTACCTCTTAATTTCCTTCAAAGTTCAAATCAAGTATCAACTGATCCTTTCAGCTTCTGACACACACCCCCAATTATTTTGTATCCACTTTATATTAAATTTTCTATTTGTATATTCTTTATGTTCCCTCCCCAATAGGATATAAGCTACTTGAAGGCAGTGACTGTTGGGTCATTGTATTTCCTGTGCCTTGCATACCACCTGGGACATTGGAGGAGTGTAATAAGTACTGCTTGAATTGCTAAACAAATAAATGAAAGGGAAGGATGAGAGCCTCACCATACTCTGGCCTGCTATGCCACTACATTTGTAGTACTGGAGTCAGTGTTAAGCATTGGATTGGAAGAAGAATATGGATAAGTTGGAGGGGATTCAAAGAAGGGCAGTCAGAATGATGCCCTCCTAAAGATGATGGTCTATAATCCTATTGGTGAACCTTTGGCACACATGCTGGAGGGGGCTGCTCCACTCTTCCCCCTATCCACCACCTGAGGACATTTCTCTCATTACCTGCTCCTCTGCCCAGCAGCCCAATGGAAGCACTTCCTCCCTCCCCTGTCTGGGGCAAAGGTACAACTCATATGAGGGGTGAGGGTGCTGTTTGGGCACTCAGTCTCTAAAAAGTTCACCATCACTGGTCTATAGTGACTGTTTGAGGGAACTGGGGCTCTTTCACATTCAGAGGAGAAGACAGTTCAGGTATGATAGTTGCCTTCCAGTATCTGAAAAGTTAGAAACCAAATTAGGTTTGTCCTATTTGGTCCCAGAGGGCACAACTAGCAATAATGTGTGAAAATTGAAAGAAAAAAACCAACAGATTTAGGCTTTACATAAGGAAAAACTTTTAGTGATTAAAAATGTCTAAAAGTGAAATAGGCTCATTGGAATGTAGTGAGTTTTCCGTTGTGGAAGGTCTTCTAGCAAAATCTGGATGGCCACTTGTCAAGAATATAAACGGGATTCTCATCAAGGTATAAGTCGGACTAGATGGCCCCTACGGTCCCTTCCAACTTAGATTCTGTGGATACTGTAAGTGCAAAGAGTCTCAAGGTAGGCAGTCCAATCAGAATTTCAGACCAGACTTGGGGTGTCCTCATAGCACATCCTTCAACTTGACTGCTCCCCACCCCCTGGACCAAGAAAGATAGTCAAGCTGCCTTGCCACTGACAGGGGAAGAAGCAGAGCTGTCTGTCTTCCCCAAGCTTATTTTCCATAATAGGTTTAAAATATTAATGGATGGTCAGCTTAACACATTAGCCGTGTCAGATGATTTAGCATAAATTAACTCACACTGGCAGAAAGGCTTTAAAAATATATCTTTCAGTCCTTCCCACCCTCAAACCTCTTTAAAAAAATGTTCGCCAGCCCTTCCTCCTGCTCCCTGAGACAAAAGGGCAGCAGCCACTGCCAGAAGTATGGTCAAGGTATTTCTGGGTAGCTTTATATTTTTTCCCCAAAAGTCACCTGGCCAACTGCCTGATTTCTTTGGGTCCCTGTCTAATTTCGTCTAATCCCTAGACTGGTAATTTGACATGGCTGAGTGAATTCTTTTCCTAAATTGGAATCCAGGTGTCAAGGTGATTAAAATAATTCAGAGTCTCCCATCATTTCCTAGTCCCCCCTCCCATTCCATCCCCGACAGCCTCCTTCCATCGAGCACTCACATTTGAATACTACCCAGAATTTGAAAACTCTGCAGTTTTAGGTTCAATAAAAATAATAATGCCTCACATTTGTATCATGCTTCTTTACTTTCCCAAAGCTCTTTTACACATATCTCATTCTCTCCTTCCAGCCCTCAAGGTAAGGATCATTATTAGCTCTAGATCAAAGATGGATGGATGGATGGATGAAATATCTTGTATTAAACATTGTCTATGTGTCAAGTACTGTAGGTACAATACAAAAGCCAGATGGTCTCTGCCCTCAAAAAGCTTACCTTTTAAAAGAGTAGCATATGGGGAAGTGATTCCTAGAAAGAGAGATTTTGGTTTACAAAGTCATTGAGATGGTAAATAGAGCCAGGAGAGTTGATTGGCATGCCCTAATTTTATTACCATTCCCATAATATGAAATGAGATTTAGGGGCAACTGGATGGCTCTGTGGATAAAGAGCCAGGCCTGGAGAGGGGAGATCCTGGGATCAAATCTGGCCTCATACACTTCCTAGCTGTGTGACCCTGGGCAAGTCACTTAACCCCCATTGCCTAGCCCCTACCACTCTGCTGCTTTGGAACTGATACTCAGTATTGATTCTAAGACAGAAGATAAGAGTTTTAAAAAAAGGAAAGAAAGTGGAACTCAGTGGAGGAGGGAAAGTATTTGTGTTACAGTATTGGAGAGATCAAGAAAACACAATGAAATTTGAAGCATGGCTGGAGTTCAATATGGTGGACTTATGACTTTGTGATCACACAATCATTAATCAGGAAAGTACAAATAAGGAAACTGAGACCATGAGAGTCCGAATGACTTGACCAAGGAAAAACAAAATAGCATCCAGTTCCCCTAACTTCCAAACCAGGACTCTTCCCATTAGATTACACTGCCTCCAAGGTATCTAAGAGTATCATATTTGTTTGAGAACTGGGAAAATAAGGACAGCACTGGAGAGATGGGAAGTAATAAAGCATCTGTGTAACACCTGTGAGTCTCTTCCCAGCTCCCTCTTAAATATCAGCTGTCAGGCAGGGTAACCGGAAGCTTGGGATGCTTTTGCTTCTTGGAATGGACCGTCGTAACCAAGAGCCTCCCGGGTCACCTAGGTTCATGAGAACCCCTTGTTACAGCCCTTCTCACCTTCGGAGCACATGGCAACCCCCAGAAAGGAGCCCTCTCCCTTTCTCACAGCCTTAACCCTGGAACCAGAGGCTCTGACCCTCCCGTACCCTTGCCTGGGCTTCCCCCCTCCCGACTTTTACCATGTCCAACCTGAAACTTGATCCCGACATGGAACGTGTCCATCCGTGGGATCCACCTGCCCCCCGTGTGATGGCAATGTCATGGTGTGTGGCGACCAGATGATCAAGGGAACCCTATTAAGGGGTGGAGACTCCCCTGGGCAGCTGCCTGCTTCCATCTTCCTCGATGTCTTTTCCCAAAGGCATATGTGAGCTGGCCCTTGTCATCACCTCAGTAACCAAACATCTCCCGGGCCTTTTTTTTCGCCTTGTTGTTTTTCATTGGGATTGTCCCAGAACCCTACCTCCCTGACCCTAGGATTTCCTACAAGGCCGCCTGAGACACCAGTCATCTCAGGACTGACAGTGATACTTGAAAGCTACTATCAATCTTCTCTTTATTTCTACTCCCCCAAGTCCTTTTCAGCAGCTTCTCAAATTCATCGGCCTTTCTCTAGAGCCTAGAGGTTCTTAACCTGGGGTCCTGGAATCCTTTTTGTCTGACTGGAAATTTCCAGAATTAGATCTCAATACAAGTGGTTTCCTTTGTAATCCTATGTAGTTGATTTTGTACACTTAAAAATTTTTAGTCAGAAAAAGTGTCCTTTGTCCTTGCCAGGTTGTCGAAAGGAACCAGGACATAAGAAAGGTTAAAGACTCTGCTCTAAGCTCAGGAGGTCTTCTGGAAACTAGTCACTCTCCTTCCTTTCCCCCCTCCCACCCCAGATCCGGTTCAGCTGCACCGCAGATGAAAGGAGGGCCAAATCTGTTAATCTGCTGAACTGGGGGGGTGGGGGCAGGCGATGACGCTGGGGAGAAGGGGGTTGGAAGCAGGGGCACGAAAGTCTTAGAGACACTAAATCAGGCCGCATGGTCATTAGCTCCAGGAGTGTCAGGAGGTCAAAGGGTAGGAAGGTGAAGACAGGAAAGGTCATTTGTAACATTACCCAAAGCTCCCATCCTCCCACAGCCCCATACCGGTTCAGCCATGCCTCCTGAGTAAGGCAGGGAGTCCTGCCCCTTTTCACATAGTCAGTAATTAATACTCATGGTATATGGGGTGTTCAGGGAGGAAGAATACCTCTGACTTGCCCTTTTCAGGCTGCTCATTATCCCCCTGTGGGGTCCACCTGTCCCCTGACTCTCACCTGTGGCTCCAAGAAGCTGTAGCATGCCCAACGGCCACAACCCAGTAAAACCATTTCAGCAGCCAGGTTGAGGACAACCAACAGGTCTCAAGCCCAAGCATGTGAAGATTTCCCCTCTGGAAGGATGGACGGACAGCCATGAAGGCAGCTGAAGAGGGTGCTATAGAGCATGGTCAGGCATGGAAGATGCCAGGGTCGTCCACTGCATCCCAGGCCATCTCCAGTCATCCTGACTTTTTGTCTTACCACTCGCCTTGGATGACTCCAAAAGAGAAAGCAAAGCTGAAGCCTTTGTGCAATCTGCCTCACTTAAATCCAACTCATGCCTGAGTCAAGACATTATCCCTTGATGTCACTGGTCCTCTTTGAAAGGAAACAGTTAACAGTCAGAGCCTGTGGAGCAATCTACCTCTCCTTACTTCAGCCCATCATCCTGACCATTATAGTACATGCTACCTTTTTGAACTATTCTTTATTAGAAGTTCAAAGGATTCAAAAGTAAAAAAAATTACATATAATTGAAAAAAGTGCATTGATCAAAGATACCTGGGTTCTGCTCCTGACTGCTACAAATTGGCTCTTTGATCTTGGGCAAGTTATTTCATTCTTCTGGGCCTCAGTTTCCATATCTGCTAAAGGAGGGGATTGATTAAGATAGCCTCTAAGATCCCTTTCAGATACAAATCTGTGATTTGCCCACTGGTTGTTTCTCCACCATGGACATTTGGAAAGAGGATTCAACTTAGAGCAGGGGTATGCTGGAGCCAGCTCATACCAGCCTCTGAAAGCTGGTTGTTAAATTATTAGTATGAATATTTACAATACAGAAATCAGCAAAAGCTATAAATGAATGTCTGGGCTGATGGTCTGAAGTGATGAGTAAAGTGTTAATAATACAGATTAAACTTAAAAGTGTGTAGTGTGGCCTACGTACTTTTTTTTCAGTGAGAACCAATTGTCAATCACTTATAGGAACACTCCTGAGAATCAAAAGACTCTGGTTTAAGTACATCTCAGTGTTAGCTAGATGATGCAGTGGAAAAAGTGATGGGCCCAAAGTCAGGAAAATGAGTTCAAATCTGACCTCAGACACTTAACCAGCTATATGAGTCTTGCAAGTCGTTTAACCTCTGTGTACCTCATTTTCTTCAACTGTAAAATGGGGATAATAATAACACCTACCATACAGGGCGGTTGTGAAGGCTGAATAAGATATTTATAAAGTCCTTAGTATGGTGCCTAATGAATGCTTATTCCTTTTCCTCCCTGTCACCTGCAGGTTGTATAATCTTAGGCAGTTTGACTTTTCTGGCCTCAGGTCTCTTCTCTATAATAATAGTTCATCTGTATAAAAACAGAGATCTGTATTACATGGGTTCTGGAAATGCCTTCCAGTTCTAAGTTCTGTGATTGTACTTGAATACAATCAAAGAAGATACCAGGGTATGCTTGTGTTGGGGGAAAGTCACAAGCAAAGCCCAGCACCATTTTTAAAGAAATCCCCATGGCTTGAAACTTCCTCCAGCACAGCCAATCCCCATCCTTACTAGGCCAAACTAGGATCCAGTGGACCTTAGCTCTTCCCTTTCTCCACCCTAACTTTCATTTATCCATTCAATAAGCATTTATTAACCCAACTGCCATGCAAGGGTATGGGAATACAAAAATGAAAAATAAATCGGTATTTTCCTTAAGAGCTCATAATCTGATGGGAATGAAGGAGAGGGGAGGGAAGAACATACACAAAAAACTCAGTATGAAGCTGACACAAAGGAATTTACAGAGAGAAAAGTACTACTAACTGGGGAAAGCACTATAGGTTTCTGATAGGAGGTGTTAACTTAGATTTTGAAGGAAGCTAGCGATTCTGCAAGTTGGAAGTAAGGAAGGAGTACATTTATAGGCATGACATATAGCCTGGGCAAAGTCACAGACCAGAGATGGAATATCATGTATGGAAAACTACAAGCAGATCAGTTTGGCTAGAACATAGAATGGGCAAAGGGGGTTGGTATGAAATAAGTCTGGAAAAGTAAGCAAGAGACAGATTATCCTTGGACACCATTGTTTTCTTGATTAGGGGAGCCACGTGGTTGGATTTGTCCTTTAGGAATATCAATATGGTAGCTCTGTGAAGGATGGACTGAAGATAGGATAGGCTGGGAACAGAAAAGCCAGTGATGAAATTATTACAGGCCTCCTATTGTTTGGGTGGCTAAGCAAGAAGTGATGAGAACCTGAACCAGGGTGGGGGCTATGAGAATCAAGAGAAGATAGTGATATATTGTGAAGGTAGTAGTCACAAGACTTAGTAACGGATTAGAGATGACAGATCTTGTTGTTTGTCCTTCATTTTTAGAGGATCAATGACATCATAGGGTGATGTCATGACTTATGTATGAATTGGATTTAAGTAAGACAGAGTTGCCAAAGTCTTTGGTCTCACTCTCTCTTCAAGAGTCATCCAAATCTAGTGGCAAAACAAAAGCCACTGGTTTTGGCCAATGGCAATGACCCACGATGCAGTAGATAACCTTGGCATCTTCGATGTCTGACCAAGCTTTAAGCTCTCCACCGTGCTTGTTTTAGCCACCCTTGTAGCAAATGGAACAAACTGTTCTCATCCACTGGAAGAAGGCATCATATTCTTGGGCCAAATACCCCACTAACTCATTGACATATTTATGGCAGGTAAGGGAGAGGGAAGAGCAGAGGATGATGAGTAAGGAAGAGGGAAGAGCAAAGCATGACTCTAAGGTGGTGAGCCTGGGTGACTAAAGGGATGAAAATGCTCTCAAGAGAAATAGGGGAGTTTGGAGAAGAAAGACAAGAGAGAGAGATTGAGTTCTACTTTGGATAGGTTGAGTTTGAAACGGCCACAAGTCATCCAACTGGAGATGCCCAAAAGGTTAATGTAGGACTAGAGCTCAGAAAAGAAACTAGGGCTATATATATAAAGATCTGGGAGCTGCATAGTTATGGTTGTTGAGCTCATAAGAGTTGATGAGATCACTGTCAGAAAGTGTAAAAAGAAAAAGAGGAGGGCCTTGTGAATTCTAGACTTTTGTGTAAGGTGTGAGACACAGATGATAATATAGTAAAAAAGAATCCAGAAAGATAAGAGGAGACCCAGGAGAGAGGAATGGTATGAAAACCCAAAAAAGAGAACCCCCCCTATAGGAGGGGATGGTCAATATTGTCAAAAAACAGGCCAAACAGATGAGGACTAAGAAAAGGCTGTTAGATTTAGCAAGTCAGATTGTTGGCAACCTTAGAAAAAAGAGAAGGGATAACTCAGTGGTTCCCAAACTTTTTTTGGCCTACCACCCCCTTTCCAGAAAAAATATTACTTAGCCCCCTGGAAATTAATTTTTTTATTTTAATAGCAATTAATAGGGAAGATAAATGCACCTGTGGCCATCACCGCCCTCCTGGATCGCTGCAGCACCCACCAGGGGGCACTGGCGCCCACTTTGAGAATCACTGGGATAACTGAATAGTGAAGTAGGAAGCCAGATTGCAAAGACTTAAAAAATAAATAAGAAGCCAGCAATGCTACTACTAGGTATATACCCAAATGAGGTCAAAGATACAAGAGAAAGAATACATATATGCAAAATTATTTATAGCACCACTTTTAGTTATAGCAAAGAACTAGAAACAAAATAGGATTCCATCAATTACAAATGGCTGAAGAGATTATGGTATAGTCATGGTGCACAGTGCCTGGCACATAATAGGTTTAACGATTGATTTATTGACTGACTAAGCATATTAACGGGGCAGCTGGGTGGCTCAGGGGATTGAGAGCCAGGCCTAGAGACCGGAGGTCCTAGGTTCAAGTCCGGCCTCGGACACTTCCAGCTGTGTGACCTTGGGCAAGTCACTTGACCCCTATTGCCCACCCTTACCACTCCTGGGCCAAGGACGGTCCCTAGCCCGGATGAAAAAGGAGGAGGGTTGGGCGTGGGGCTAGCAACCCCACCCTGTAAAAACTACATCTGCTAAAGAAACTGCAACCTAAAGTAGGGGCAGCTGGGCTAGCTCAGTGGATTGAGAGCCAGGCCTAGAGACGAAAGGTCCTAGGTTCAAGTCCGGGCTCAGACACTTCCCAGCTGGGTGACCCTGAGCAACCCATTGCCTACTGGTTGTGGCCCTATGCTCCTAGAATGGAGTCCCAGGATAAAAAAAAAAAAGCATATTAATGGAATGGAATATTATTGCACCATGAGAAATAATGTATATGAAGGATTCAGAGAAACATCATAAGATTTGTATGAACTAAAACACAAAGTAAACAAAACTAGGTGAATAATTTATTCAAAGACCACAATAATCTAAAGAAAAACAACTCTGAAAGACAAAAACTCTAACCAGTGTAGAACCCATCATGATTTTAGAGTACCATTGATGAAGCATGCCTCTCCTGACAAAGAAGAAATGGTCTTAGAAGTTAAGAACAAGACACACGTTTTCAGAAACAATGTGTGGTTTGTTTTACTTGGCCATTCTTATTTGTATAGAAGGCAAAGTATCTTCAGGACATCTAGCTAGCACAGTGCATAGAGCACCAGGCCTGAAGTCAGGAAGACTCATCTTCCTGAGTTCAAATCCAGCCTCAGACACTTATTTGTTGTATGACCCTAGACAAGTCATTTAACCCTGTTTGTCTCAGTTTCCTCCCCTGTAAAATAAGCTGGAGAAGGAAATGGCAAACCACTAGCTGTGTGACCTTGGACAAGTCACTGGACCCTATTTACCTTGATTTTCTCATCTTTAAAATGATCAGAAGAAGGAAATGCCAAAACACTTAGCTGTGTGACCCTGAACAAATCATTTAAACCTGTTTGTCTCAATTTTCTCATCTGTAAAATGACCAGCAGAAGAATATGGCAAACCACTAGCTATGTGACCCTGAAAAAGTCACTTAACTTTTTGCTTTGGTTTCCTCATCCATGAAATGAGCAAGAGAAGGAAATGGCAAACCACTCTAGTATCTTTGCCAAGAAATCCCCAAATGAAGATTCAATAAAGAATTAGGCACAGGGAGGGGAGGGAGAAGGGGAGCAGCTGGGTAGCTCAGTGGATTGAGAGCCAGGCCTAGAGATGGGAGATACTAGGTTCAAATGTGACCTCAGACACTTCCCAGCTGTGTGACCCTGGGCAAGTCACTTGACCCCCATTGCCTACCCTTACCAATCTTCTGCCTTGGAGCCAATACACAGTATTGACTCCAAGACTGAAGGTAAGGGTTTAAAAAAAAAAAAAGAATTAGGCACAACTGAAATCAATGAACAACAAAAGTATCTATGGGCAGAGGATGGAGGAAGAGTGGGTAATGAAAGTGATACCCAAAAAATAAGAAAAGAAAGAAAAGAGCATTGATGAAACATTTTTAAAAATATACAGAAGAAAGCAGATGGCAGTTTAGAAGGGGCCACAGACAAGCAGGCAGTTTTGTTACCACCACGTTAAATTTAATATACACTTAAAATTTTATGTAACAAGTTCACGACTTCATATAAATTCCCTTTTCTGTTCTTTTTATTCTGAAATATTCACATTTGTTGATGTTTAAGTTCATAATAAAAGAACATTTTTTTGAAAGAAGAAACAAAAAAAGTGAATGGGATACAAAAAAATAAATGCTAAGCTGACAGCATTTTTAGGAGCTAAACTTTGAAAAGAAGGACACAGAGGAAGAGAACCTGTGAAGATAAGATCAAGTGACCTTTTTTTAGGGATGAGGAAGTTCTGGCCATGTTTGTAAACAGGAAGAAAGAAGCCAGTGGAGGAAGAGAGCCTGAAAATTGAGAAAGGGTGAACTCACTGAAAATATGGGAGAAGATGGGACCAAGGGCACAAGGAGAGGGGTTGTGCTCTCTTTAGTAGTAGAGCAAAGAAGGAGAGAGTGGAGAATGAAATAGAAGTGATTTAGAGCTGGAGAGAAGAGAGAATGTAAGATGGATAGTCTTGATTATGTATGAGGTAAACTCTTGTTGTTGAAAAAGGGGGAAAAGAGCGAGGTATGGAACTGGAGGAAAGGTTTGCAAAAGATCCTGAAGGAAATAGAATAGGGAATCAATCAGGGAAGAGTAGGAAGATTGGCTTGCATCAGTGAAGGATCAATTGGGATTACATAACAAGAATTTGCAGTGGACCAAGTCAATATAATTTTGTGGCTTCTTTCATTGTCATTTAGCTACATAGGTATAGGAGCAGAGCAGGGGAAGGTAGAAGTAATCCAAGGCTGGATCCTGGGAAGGGATGAATGACAACAGGATAAAGGGAAGGGACTCTAGGGTAAAAGACAGTGTAAATGAATGATTGGAAAAAAGAAAAACATAACCACTTATCAAGCATTATCTATGTGCCAAGCACTGTGCTTAAGTATTAGGGATACACTTCTCTTGTTGTTGTTTGTCCTTCATTCTCAAAGAAGAACAACGACATCACAGGGTGATATTTTGACTTTCCAGTGAATTGGATTTAAGTGAGGCAGAGTTGCACAAAGTCTTCAGTCCCTCTCTTCCAGAGTCATCAAAGTCCAGTGACAAGACAAAAGTCAGGATGATTGGTTATGGCCTGGGTTGCAGTGGATGCCCTTGTTGTCTTCATTGTTCTAAGCCCTCCTCAGTGCCTGCTTCAGCTGCCTTCATGACTATAAGGATAAATTGTTCTCATCCACCCATTCTGCTACAAATAGAAAAAAAACAAGACTTTCCCTCCTCTCAAGGAATCCAAGTTCGAATTAGGAGACACTACATATATATGCACCATTCAGATATGGGCTTCTTCAGAGCAAGGACAAGTTCTCACCTTTCTATGAATCCCCGGTGTTTAACACTGTACTTGGCACATAACTAGCTCTTTTTTTAAAATCCTTACCTTAAAAAAATCCTCACCTTCTGTCTTAATATTGTTTCTAAGATAAAAGAGTAGTACGAGATAGCCATTTGGGGTTAAGAGATTTGCCCAGGGTCACACAGCTAGGAAGTATCTGAGGTCAGATTTAAACTCAGGACTTCCTAATTCCAGGCCTGGAACTCTATCCACTGTGCTACCTGGTGGCCCCTTATAACTAGCTCTTAATTATTTTTTTTCACTTATTGATATAAGAGAGTTCAGTTATAGGGAAGAAGGAAAGGCAATGAAGTTCTTGGGGTACACCAGTAGGTTAAATGGAAGTGCCTGGTTGGTGAAACATCAGAGAAGATGGTAAAGCATAGAAGGTCTTATAATACCAAGCAAGGAAAATGGTAAGGCCCAGTGGTTTTCCATCTTATTAGAAGGTGGCTGTAATTGGTGAATGAGTTCATCCAAGTGGTTAATAATAGGGTCAAGATTCTGAAAGGAGAAAAATGAGGCCAAAGCAAGGGTTAAGGCCTGAAAAAAGCAAGGAAGAGTTAAGTGATGGGAATTTTTGTTGATGACAATGATTTACGAGGAATCGCAAGGAAAAATGGAGAGATGGGAGGTTATGATCAAATAGAGGATCTTAGAGGACCATCAAGAGGCAGCTAGGTGGCTCAGTGGATAGAGTGCTAGGGCTGAAGACAAAAGGTCCTGGGTTCAAATCAGACCTCAGACACTTCCTAGCTGTGTGGCCCTGGGCAAGTCATGTAACCCCAATTGCCTACCCTTACTGCTCTTCTGTCTTGGAACTGATACTTGGTATTGATTCTAAGACAGAAAAGGAAGGAAGGAAGGAAGACATCACCAGAGCTCAATCTAGAGAGAATAAGACTTTTTCCATCTGCTTAATGCAATGACTTCCCTGGAGAGAGAAGGGTTGAATAGTGAAAAGGGAATTATGGCCCCTGAAAGCAGGAATAAGGACTAAGGCTAGGATTCCACTAAGGGAGGGAACTCACTTTTCCACTTCAGTTCTCAGCAATTTTCCTGTAACTTATGCTCTTAGAGAGCTGTATGGAGTAGTGAGAGAGCAAGTACTCTGCCTAGGAGAGTATGAACATTGTTACCTGATTTTGGATCTTGAATAAAATCATTAAAAGCCCTACTGATGATGTTTAATCATTTTTCGGTCATGTCTCCATGACTCCTGTTTTCTTGACAAATATCGGGGAGTAGTATGCCATTTCCTTCTCCAGCTCATTTGACAGATGAGGAAACTGAGGCAAACAGCATTAAATGACTTGCCTAAGGTCACACAGTAAATGTTTGAGGCTGGATTTGAACTCATGAAGATGAGTCTTCCTGCCTTCAGACCTGGCCCTCTACTGCACCACCTAGCTTTTCTGTCTTTCTGTTATTTAGTTCATACAGTCAGTATGTATCAGAAACAAGACTTGAACCTAGGACTTTCTGGCTCTGAGGCCAGCTCTCTATGCACTTCACTATGATGCCTCTGGACTATTGTCCTTTGAGATAAATCAGAAAAATGAAAGGTACCAGATTCCCTTTTCCTGGGAGAACGCCAGCTGTGCTGGAACCAGCTTTTACTGGCTCAAAAGATCCAGCCGTTCAGTTAGTTTTCAGTGTGAGCATTTATACCTCATAAATCAGCAAATGCTGCACATCAGGGTTTGATTTATCATTTTGTTGATTGCCTAAAATTGAGAGAGGAAGAAAATATCAATAATGAGGATTAAACTTTTTTTTAAACCCTTACCTTCCGTTTTAGAATCAATACTGGGTATTAGTTCCAAGGCAGAAGAGCAGTAAGGGCTAGGCAATGGGGGTTAAGTGACTTGCCCAGGGTCACCCAGCTAGGAAATATTTGAGGTCACATTTGAACCCAGGACCACACCATCTCTAGGTCTGGCTCTCAATCCACTGAGCCTGCAGATTAAATATAAGGCCCAGTGGTTAACCCTGCACCAGCACATCTCTGCCATTCCTCAGGGTCCAGATGGCCCAACAATGGATCCTAGTTCGCTAGTCATCCCCACCTAAATTCACCTCTATCTACCCCGATCCTCACCCTCTCCATCAGCTCTCCTACGATGTTGCCCAAGAAGAGATGGATCTCGGGGCTACTCTCCTTTCTAGGTTAGTCCTTTCTCAGAGCCAGAGCTGATAGGAAAACTATTCATGGGGCCACGAGCTTCACCTGCTGAGGAAGAACTGAATAACAGAAAGGGGCCGAGGCTTTTTATGATTTCATTCCAGAGCCAAATCAGATAAGGATAATTATCCTCTCCTGGGATATTAGGCCGCCCCTCCCCGCTCCCCGCAGCTGACAGCTGTGTTATTGGTTGAATCACTTGGGTCCAGAAATCAAGTATTAATTGTTCCTGTATCTTGGTGACTCCGGGAATAGCAGTGAATGGCTCTTTCTGGAAATTCAAGATCATTTATTTTCAATTGCTGTTACAGACATGATTCCAGTGGATGAGACCAATTAGAAAGCAAGAAACACACACACACACACACACACACATACACACACACACACACACACACACACCATCAATAACAAGAACAAGGAGATTCTGGACATAGTTGTCAATCTCAGTTCTTGAGGTTTTTAATCAAATCAACGAATATTTCCTGAGCATCTATTATATGTCAAGACCTGGGGTTGGGAGGGAGAGTACTTCCAGAAGGGAAATCTATTACAGTCTGTTTGGGGAGTCAAGAGACCAACATGGGAAAATTTACCTTAGGAAATATTTCCAAAGGAGTTCCAGTTAGAAGAGTTTTTATGAGACAGCATGGCCAGCGTCTAAAGAATTATCTTAGCTAAAAACTCTGAACGAGTCCAAATCAACCAAATAAACAATCAAACATTTATTAAGAACCTATCAGGAGCATCTGGGTAACTCAGGGGATTGAAAGCCAGGACTAGAGTCAGGAGGTCCTGGGTTCAAATGTGGCCTCAGATACTTCCTAGCTGTGTGACCCTGGGCAAGTCACTTAACTCCCACTGCCTAGCCCTTACCATTCTTCTACCTTAAATCTAATAGATAGTATTGATTTTAAGAGGGAAGGTAAGAGTTTGGGGAAAAAATAATAAAAGAACCTACCATGCTCCAGACACTGTGAAAGGGATGGACTGTTGTGACTCAGTTGTGTTGTAGCAAAAAAGGGATCATCCCAGCTGTGTGACCCTGGGCAAGTCACTTTTCCTCCATTGCCCACCCTTATCACTCTTCCACCTACGAGCCAATACACAGAAGTTAAGGGTTTAAAAAAAA
>NC_058130.1:212745762-212757152 GCF_016433145.1 Gracilinanus agilis
CTCTGTCACACACACACACACACACACACACACACACACACACACACACACACACACACACACACACCTGGGTCCTTTACCCTCAGGAGTCAGGGGTCTCTCAGAGGGTTACCTTGTTATTTTAGTCAAGCTCCCAGAGTTCCAGCTGAGCTATATTTGTTAGTCCATGAGCCGAGAGTTGTAAATAGGTCCTGTTCCCCTTCCCCCCCACTGGCTGGCCCTTTGAAACTACCCAAAGGATAATTAGGAGACTTTTTCAGAGAAAGGCTGAGCCTTCCTTCCCTCCCTCCCCCCCCACCCAATGAAGGGCTCCCAGAATGAATTTTCCTGTCATGCCACAGGAGGTGACCTGGATTTGTATCCAGCAGTAGGTTCCCAATGGCTGGCAGCTTGATAAGCTACTCAGACACTCAGGGTCTTCTTTCAGAACATTAATTCTCATCCATTAATCAACAAATATTATGTATCTACTATGGCCAGAGCCCTTCTAAGGGCACAAAGATGAATAAGATTTGGTTTCTACCCTCAAGAAGCCTATTGGAGGCAGCTCACTGACTCAGTGGTTTGAAAGCCAGGCCCAGAGATAGAAGGTTCTGGGTTCAAATCTGGCCTCAGACACTTTCTAGCTGTGGAGAGAAGTCACTTCATCCCCATTGCCTAGCCCCTACTGTTCTTTTGCCTTGGAACCAATACTTAGTATTAACATCAAGGCAGAAAGTGAGGATGTGTCTTTCTCTCAGGCCTTGTTCAATGGAAAAATCAACAAGTATTTATTAAAAATTTCCTGCATACCAGCCACTGGGGGTACATAGATAAGAACAAAAATAGTCCCTTGCCCTCAAGAAGCTTACATAGAAAAAACATACATATAGGTATGTTCAAGATACAAACGAAATAGGTACAAAGTAATCATAAAAGGGAGGACAGCTAGGTAGCAAAGTGGATAGAGTGCCAGGCCTGGAGTCAGAAATATTCTTCCTAAGTTCAAATCTGACCTCAGACACTTACTTACTTTGTGACCCTGGATGAGTCACTTAACCCTGTTTGCCTCAGTCTCCTCATCTGTCAAATGAGTTGGAGGAGATGGCAAATCATTCCACTATCCCTGCCAAGAAAGCTCCAAATGAAGTCATGAAGAGTTAAGCATGACTGAAAAATGTCTAAACATCAATAGCCTTAAAGGGGAAGACACTGGAAGCTGGGGCAATTGGGAAAAGCCTCCTATAGGAAATATCACTTGAGATGAGTCTTTTTTTTTAAACCCTTACCTTCCATCTTAGAATCAATACTGTGTATTGGTTCCAAGGCAGAAGAGAGTAAAGGCTAGGTAATGGGGGTTAGGTGACTTTCCCAGGGTCACACAGCTGGGAAGTATCTGAGGCTAGATTTGAACCCAAGACCTCCCATCTCTAGACCTGGCTCCCAATCCACTGAGCCACCCATCTGCCCCCTTGAGATGAGTCTTAAAGGAAGCCAGCAACTCTATGAGATGGACAGAAAAAGAGAGAATATTCCAGGGATGGGAGCCAGCCAGTGCAAAGAGGAAAACATAGGAGATGGAGCTTCAGGCATGAGGAACAACACAAGTAGGCCAGTGTACCTGGACCCTAGGATGTGTACATGGAGTAATATTCAAGAAATCTATAAAGATAGAAAGGAATTGGATTTCAAAGAACCTTAAATACAAACAGATGGATTTTTATTTGATCCTACAAGTAAGTTACAGGGAGCCATTCAAAGGCATTGAGGGGTGGGAGCTGACATGGGCAGGCCTGGGCTTTAAGAAAATAACTTTAACAGCTGTGTGGAAAACAGATCAGAGTGTGGAGAAATGTAATGAACCAATTAGGCGATGAAAAAGCAATGAGCACTTAATATCTGCTGGCTTTTACACGAAATGCTAGGCTTACAAATATCAGCAAAAAGACAATCCCTGCCTTCAAGGAGCTTACATCTTAATGAGGGAAGACCCTATCTAAAGGAGATGAAAAGGCAAGGTCGTCGATGAAGAAGGAAGATACTGCATCAGGGTGGGAAAGAGAATAATGCCTATATGGTGGACGGATGCTTATAAGACATCCAATTCAAAATATCTACTAGGTAGTCTGTAATGTGAGACTAGCTCAGGACAGAGACTTGGGTTGGATATGGAGATCTGGGAGCCATCTGCATAGAAATCATAATTGAATTGGTGGGAACTGATGACATCACTGAATGAGACAATAGAGAGAAAAAAGAGATGGGTACATTAAGACAGAGTCTTGGGAGACCCCCACCATTAGATAAAGATCCATTAGCTCAACCTGAGTGGTCAAGAGAACCAAGAGAGAGTCGTGTCTCAAAAACCTGGGATCCAAGAGGAAAGGGTGGTCAACTGTTTTCAAGTGTTGTAGGAAATTCCCGAAAGGATGATTGGAGGGAAATCCATTAGATTTGGCAATTAAGGGAGCAACCATTGGTGATTTTAGAGTGAAAAGTTTCAACTGATGATGAGATTAGAAGCGAGATTATAGAGAGTTTAGAAGAGAATGAGAGGGGAAGAACCAAAGTCACCAAGACTAGATGGCCTTTTCAAGGGAAATTCTCTCCAGCAATGAAATAGGCTAATGTGTCACCGATCCAAAATAATATGCACTATTATCAGAGATCATTGGGGAAAGTACTTTAACACAAACTCTACAAAGGACATTTTGGCCATTGTGACCAAGAAGTTGAGCAAGACAAAAAAATGATAAGTCAGGAAGATGACAGTAAAACAGGACATTCTGATGTCTGGCCAGTCCAAACTCAAGGAAATAAGCAGATATCTGATCTCATAGACTCATATCTATGCATGTAAGGATAGTTAGAACTTTATATTGTTTTTCAAATTACATCATTTAGGTCAGATATGTCAAACATATGACCTGCAACACTCTTGAGTGTGGCCTGAACTAGATTAAAATATAATTAGGAAATATTTAACAAAATAAATAAAAATACAGTAAATCCTAGATAACATTATATCTTAAAACTGAGGCAATAGATAGCCTTTGGGGATTTTTAGAGATGGTTTAGTGGTCCCCAGTTGTCTTTGAGTTTGACATCATTGAGCTAGGTCAGTGATGGTGAACCTTTTAGAGATCGAGTACCCAAACTGTAATTCTCATATGAGCCCCCCATTTTACCCCAGACAGGGCAAGGAGGAAGTGCTCTCATTGGGCTGCTGGGCAAAGGGACAAGTGAAGTGAAAAAAACGTCCTCAGACACACGTGGAGAGGGGGAAGAGAGCAGCCACCTCTGGCAAGCTCTGGCATACGTACCATAGGTTCACAAGACAGATCTAGTTTGTTATTCATCCTTCATTTTCAAAGAGGACTAATGACATTAGGGGGGTGGATGTCTTGACTTGCAAGTGAATTGGATTTAAGTGAGGCAGAGTTGCACTGTCATTAGCCTCACTCTTTCAGAGTCATCCAAGTCCAGTGGCAAGACAAAAGTGAGGATGACTGGTGAGGCTCAGGAAGCAGTAGATGACCTTGGCTTTTTCAATGTCTGGCCAGACTCTAAGCACTCCACAGTGCCTGATTTAATCCAATCCAGATAGTCTTCTGCCAGAATCACAGTGTAGCTTAGTAGAAAAAAGCATTGGCCTGGGAGTTATGACATCAGCTCTGAAGGCTATTTCCATGTAGGGAAATGGATGTGGCAGGTCAGGAGCTGTCCAGCATGCAAACACACACACACACACACACACACACAAAAGGGGGATTGGGGAGTGCAGAAGAATTAAAAAGGTATGGATAGCGACACACAGCCAGGCAAGAAAACCAGCAAATAAACGAAGAAAGGTGAGGGTGGTAACTTGAGGAAACTGGAACTCAGATCCCTTTTACTGCATTGACAGCAAATCCTACCGCCTGAGCTGGCTGTAACCACATCTCTTCTTTCTACTCTAACATTCCCAGAGTGTTGTTTAGCTTCTGGTAATGGTCTGGCTTCTGATCTGGTCAGCTCTTTATGCCTCTGGACCCCTCAGCTCAACAATCCGTGTCTGTGGTTACCAAGTATGGCTAAGTGGATGATGCTTCTGGGGCCTGAAGGATGCCTCTACAAAGAAACCTCCTGACGATGGAGACATCAGACTGCATCGTGAAACCCTCTCAGCCTCTGTCCCTAGCAGGTACTGGGGCCATAGGATCAGAGAATTTTGAGCTGGAAGAGACCTTAGGAGTCATCTAGTCCAACTTTCTCATTTTACAGATGAGGAAACAGACTTCCAGAGAGGGGCAATGATTTGCCCAAAGTCACACAGGTAGCAGAGATAAGATTCAAATTCAAGGTCTCACTCCAAATGCCGGGCTCTTTCTGCTCACTCAGAACTTTAATATGGAATAAAAATGATGTGTAGCCATATTTTGCTTGGCTATGCATATTTATTGCAAGAAGTGTTTTTTTTTTCCTCCCAAATTTTTAGGGGAAGTTTTGGAGCACATTAAAGATAGGATTGCCAAAGATAAGAAAATATTTGAAGCATTTTTAAATACAGAGAAAAAAATAATGATGACAGCTAACATTTATATAGCACTTAGTATGTGCCAGGCACTATGCTAAGTCTTCTAAAATTATGGTCTTGAGAGCAACTGGGTAGCTCAGTGAATGGAGAGCCAGGCCCAGAGATGAAAGGTCCTGGGTTCAAATCTGGCCTTAGATACTTCCTAGCTGTGTGGCCCTGGACAAGTCACTTAACCCCCATTGCCTAGCCCTTACCACTCTTCTGTGTTAATAGTATTGTTTCCAAGATGGAAGGTAAGGGTTTGTTGTTTTTTTTTTTAATAAATAAATAAAATTATGGTCTCATTTGTTTCTCACAATGACCCTGGGAGTCACATGCTATTATAATCCCCACTTAAAGGGGATTATAATATAACAAAGGCAGGCAGAGACTTGACCAGGGTCACAGAGCTAGAAAGTATCAGAGAGAGGATTTGAACTCCATCTTCTTGACTCCAGGCCCAGCATTCTATCCATTGTACCACCATCTGCCTGTGAAGGCCACGAGGAAACAAAAACAATCAGGTCAGCTTTGAAAGGTGCATATTTAATGCATCATGTACTTAAAAGAAAAACAAGGTGTACTAATAGAGATTCCCAGTTCCATATACAATCTGCTTTTCTTCTATTTCATGTATAGAAATGCCCTGATCTATAATACCCCATAGAGAGGTATAACGGGTGCTATGGACAGTTCAAAGCAGTTTAAGAAATAACTTCCAGGGGCTCTGTGAAATCAGAACTATTTTCATAATACTAAGATACTTTAAATTCTAACATAGCTGATATGGATGGATATAACCTACGTGAACAAATACTCTTTGTGGGGCAGCTGGGTGGCTCAGCGGATTTAGAGATGGGACGTCCTGAGTTCAAATCTGGCCTCGGACACTTCCTAGCCATGTGACCCTGGGCAAGTCATTTAATGCCCATTACCTAGGCCTTACCACTCTTCTGCCCTGGAACCAATGTTCTAAGACAGAAGTTAAGGGTTTTTAAAAAAATACTCTTTGGAGAGTCCCCAATAATGTTTACGGCTGTAAAAAAAAAAAAAAATCCTGAGACCAAAAAGTCTGAGAATCACTCATCTAGACAATATCTAAGCTCTCCTCCAGCTACTCTGAGGTTGGAACCAAAAAGGCTAAATAAGTTTTCTGTAGTAAGCGAGGGATATAGGACAGCCTGGGATAGAAGAAAAAGGAAAGCATTCCAGGCATGGGCAACAGATGGAATATCCATCATGTGTAGGGCACTGTGGCTGAACAAGAGTAGAGGGAATAATATCTAAGAAAACTGGAATGATTTGAAGGGACCAGATTTTGAAGAGCCTTTAATGACAAACAGAAGAGTTTATGTTTGATCCTAGAAGGTAATAGGGAGCCATTGAAGTTTATTTGATTAGGGACAGGGGGAGAGGAATATGATCAGACCTATCCTTTAATAAATGCTTGTGGATATGACCTTAATTTAATTCATGAGTATAGGTCTAATTTTCTCCCCAAGAGTATAGTATCCTAAAAAGTAAGGACCGTGCTTCCTTCATAACCCACCAGAGCAGGAGGCATCTAAAAGGTCCTCATTCGTCATTTCAAGCTGAGCTAAAGTAAATAAACCCTTATTGAACTTAATTGAGTTGAGTTGATTTGAAGAGGTTACTGTAGTAGTCTAAAGAACATTGTTTGGGGCAGCCAGCTAGCACAGTGGATAGAGTAACACGCCTAAAGACCAAAGATCTTGAGTTCAAATCTGGCCATGCACATTTCCTAGCTGTGTGACCCTGGGCAAGTCACTTAACCCCCATTGCCTGGCATTTACCACATTTCTTCTTGGAACCAATACATAGTTGGGTCCAAGTTATCATAATTGGTAAGACAAAAAAGTAAGGGTTTTAAAAAAAATGCATTGGTCCAGGTTTGAGCCTTAATGCCAGCAGCTTCACTGACCATATGACTTTGAGCAAGTGGCTTTACCTCTTCTTTTACTTGGTGAAAATACAGGAATGATATTAGATGGTCACTAGAGTTCCTTCTAATTTGAACACAACAAATAGCAGCTTCTTGAAAAAATATAGAATAAAAAATTAGATTCTAAAATATAAGCTCCAGACCTTAGATTAGCTGTGTCACTTGAAGAAAGAAATTCATCACTGAAATGACTAGGGAAAGGGTCAGAGATAACAAAGCTTTATTTTAAATTTTTCCTCTTCTCCCCCTCATATTCCCACCCAGGAATTCTTTGTGCCTGGGGTAGGATGGGTTTCAAAGGAGTATTCAACTGGAGAACAGATGTCATGGAGAGGCACTCCCCCAAAACACTGAGATGTTTCCTAATTGTTGAAATTCTAGCTGTTTTGGGGTATCAGGAGGAAGAGTATATTCACTAAGAGGAAGAAGTGGGCTCTAACTGAGGAAGCCATGAGGGGAGAGTTATATTGGCAAAAGCTCACTTGGTATGTGGGGGGGGGTGGCAGTGCCCCAGATCAGTGCCATAGGGGCCCCATAAATTTCATCACCCCAGACAAAATCCTAGTTGTTCTAACCTAGTTACAGATCTTCACTGCTCCTCTCTTCTTCCTGGCATTCCCTCTATGTTCATCATAAGATAGTCTTCAGCTACATGAAAGACATCCCAAATCTTAATGAGTAATTAAAGAGTCTGGGGCACAGTCTTTCTTGTAGCCCTTTGTTTACATGCTTAGGGTACCTGGCACTACTGGTCTTGGGCAGTACCTCAGGGAGGTTGTGCCCCTTATTTACAGGCTTTGGAGTACCTGGTACTACTGGTCTTAGGCAGTGACTCAGGAAGGTTGTACCCCCTATTTACATGCTTTGGGGTACCTGGTACTACTGTTCTTGGGCAGTACCTCAGGGAGGTTGTGTGTCTTATTTACATGCTTTGGGGTACCTGGTACTACTGGTCTTGGGCAGTACCTCAGGGAGGTTGTGCCCCCTATTTACATGCTTTGGGGTACCTGGTACTACTGGTCTTAGGCAGTGACTCAGGGAGGTTGCTCTAGCAAGGGATAAGGAGGTTGTGAGTCTAATAGTTGATACTTAAAAGAAAAATGAAAAGAAAAAGAGAGAGACTTGAGCATCACGAGCATACACTGAGCCTAAAATTCTCTCATCAAAGGCTGGTCTACCCCTCTCTTCTTCAGCTCAACTCAGTTAAACTCAAATGAGAATTGATTTAGTTCAGCTCAGCTTAAAATCACTAGTGAGCTTGTTCCTTTTCGCACACCTCCCTGCAGTAGTTTTCAGTGACTTCTTTCCTTTTGAAAAGCTGCTCCTTTTACCTAATTTCAATTGCACAAAAATACTGGGGAGAGTGACCAGGCCCTGGGTCCCTCCGGCCTCCCTTCAGGGATGCCCCTGTCGCCGTCTTAGCGAGGAACCTGAAGAAAGATTTGCTTTCATCGAAGCAAAAAAAAAGAGCGATGCATTGGGAGGGGGGCGACCGGAGCTCTCGTCCTAGTTTGTCACAGACTCACCGGAGAACGACGTAAGCCGCTCCCCACTGCAGGGCCTCAGTTTCCTCGTGGGGAAGACTGGGAAGCAGAGCTAGATGACTTCTAAGGTCCTTTCCACGGCTAACATTTCCCCCCTGTTCTTCCCTGGAGCTGGGCTCTCCAAAGAATGGAGGAGAGAGAACGCTCGAGTCCCTCCAGCCTCGCGTGTGTCTTGAGGCTGTCCCTAACACCCTCCTCGATACCGGGGAGCCAGCCTGTTCCACTAAGGACCCTCCCGGGCCTGGGCTTCGGGCCTCAGGCCCGGCTGATCAGGGCCGCAATAATTGCCGGTCCAGAGAACATGGAGTCGCTCGCGTTGGCAGGATAAGAGTGTCACCCGAGAGCATTGTCCGTCCCCTCTCTGTTAAAGCAGAGATAAGGCAGGGATAAGTCTCACTGGGACATTCTGCCCTCTGATGTTATTTCATGCCACATCACCTAATAGGTGTATTTTCACACTGCTTGCTACTGCTGTGAGGTTCTGCAGAGGCTTCTAGGCAAGCTGACAATCTCACTATATGGAGAATGGAATAGTGACGGCTAATTGATTTTACAGCAGTTCCGAAGGACAGACAATGAAAGTACCATCAATTTAATCCACTATTTAATGGTTCCAATTTAGCCTCTGTAAATGCTCACTAAACTAATTTCTCTGGGTTCAGCAATCTGAAAAGCTATCATATCTCTAATCTCCTTCAATATATTCATCTGGAAAAGGGAATTTAGCCAATTCTGATGTGCGGAGATGATCTGTTAGCACAGTGTAAATGTTTATAACACGGCAATCTAG
Source organism: Gracilinanus agilis (assembly GCF_016433145.1). Lineage (NCBI taxonomy): Eukaryota > Metazoa > Chordata > Mammalia > Didelphimorphia > Didelphidae > Gracilinanus > Gracilinanus agilis. The sequence goes on from NC_058130.1 coordinate 212,754,594, forward strand.
TTCGTTTATAAGGATATGAAAAGTTTTATTGGGGAGGGCACTGGAGTGGAACCACGGGATAATAGGCAGTTACCCAGCAGTCTCCGGGAACCAGGGAGCAGGCAGGCATGCAGAAAAATACTAGGATTTACTTTAATCCTAAATTGTAAGCTAAAGTTCTGCCCAGTACACAATGCACCTGGGACTTTGGTGACACAAAGGATCCTGTACCATTCCCCCTGCGACCCACACTTTCCAGCCAGACCATGATAGCAACTCCAATTTCTTTCCCCTCCCTTGACAAAGCCTGCAAATGAGTTTCAGGGTGGTGGGGTTGGGGGGTGGTTGTTTTTTTTTTAAGCCCCGCATTTGTATCTCCCCCTCCGATTAACGGGACCCGGGCGGAGAGGCCGATACCAATCTGCCCCTGCTCCTAGGGGCCCCTTTTGGATGCCTTCGAAAAGTAATGTGTTTGCAGGATTGTATCTAGCAGGACCCAGCCAGGGACCAGGGCAGAGTCACGTTCCATCCTTCTGCTGCAGGACTCCCCCTGCATTTGTAGGCCTGGAGGGATTTATTTGTAGGGAGCTGTGGTGACCAGCTGTTCTCCATCTCTGCTGATGATAGGGTGGGAAGGGGCCGGCGGTGTAAATTACAGCAAGAGGGATTTAGGCTAGAGACAAAGAGCTTCCTCACCGGGTGGCGATGCCCCGTAAGGTTTCTCAAGAATCACCTTTGTTTCCATTATTAATTTTTTTTTCAAGTTCAGTTATTATTATTAAATTACATTTCTATAAATGTTTCTTGTTAACTTATATTTGCATAAGGGCTTGGTAGGATGATGAATAAAAAAAGAACTTCTAGCTCAATAAGTGATCTGAGGTTCGGGAAAGCATTTTGCTCAAAGCAACCCTGTGCCATGAGTAATTGCATTTCCTTAAGACTCTTGTGATAGGCTACATATGTCCGTATTCCTCATGTTGTGAAAGAAGACCTATATCGTACTTAGGAGAAAACATTCATGAAGGAAATAACGTGGAAAATGGCATGCTTTAATCTGAAAAAAAAAAACAACTCATGATACTTTAGAGCACATAGTAGGGGCTCAAGAAATATTCCCTGTTGGATTGATTGGAAGGTCCTCTGGGCACCGACTTGGAGGCAAGGGCAGAGACTGAATCGGAGGCTCTCAGACTCTTCTCATTGGAAGCAGGGCATTCTTTGCTCTGGTCTGTGGCTTTTGGTTCTGTTTTGTTTTGTGGCGGTGTGGTTAGTGGCAAAATTATTCAGGGCAAACCAACAGGCTCTAGCCACTCATTAAAATGGGAATGGTTCTGGAGGACGTTGTTGTTTTTCTCCCATAATATGTTTACAGAACATTTCCTCTACAACACAGGCCTGATGTTAGCTAGATAGGCTAGAAATCCCAAGAAGTGTCAAAAGGGTCCTTGAATTAGATGGGCATTTATTAAGCACATATGTGCCGGGCACCGTGCAAATCTTTATTCTTGCAGATGAGGATTCCAAACTGACCATCTCCCTGGGGATTCTGCAGGCTAGGGAGAGCGGGCAGAGTGGCACTAACATTCTAGAATTAGCCTTTGTCAGAACCGGCAACATCCTCAGACCTACCTACTGCTTGGAAGTGGGGTGTCCATGGTTCCAAAAGGGCTTTCCCATCCAATCAGAGGCACTTTCCAGGGTCCTCCACAGCTAAACAGTCCGAGATCCAGGCAGCAGTTCACCGGCTACCTCTGAGGCACCCTTCAAAGAGTCTTGTACTGAAAGACGAAGTAGAGCATTTTCTCAAGAGACATACTTTAACATGTATCTCTATCAGGTCAAGATTCACTTTTAAGCACCTGCTGTTAATCGTTTGGGTTGCTAGGACCAGCTCTATACTTGGGAAAGAATACTGATGTCAATAGAACTAGATTTATATCACCACACACACACCACACACACACACACACACACACACACACATACACACACACACACACACACACACACACCTCCCAAATGTGGTGGTAAGATCTGGGTGTTTTTCAGAAATACTCAGTTTGGTTTTATAACCAGCCCCAGCTAGGATGCCATGTTGGAAAGAGCATTAGACTAAGAGTCAGAAGACTCAGGGTCAAGTCTCACCTCATCTACTTATAATCTGTATAAATGACTATGTAAGTCATTTAACTTAACTTTTAGCTTCATCCTCTATAAAAAGTGGATAATAAAACCTGCCTCATCTGCCTCTTATGGTTGCTTTCTTCTCATTCTTCTTGAGAGCAGAAGTCAGATTCTTTTTCTTTCTTTCTCTTTCTTTTTTCCTTCCTTCCTTCCTTTCCTTTATTCCTTTTCTCTCTCTTCCTTTCTTTTTTCCCCTGCATTTCTCTCCATTCCCTCCTTCTTTTTCTCTTTCCTTCTTTCTTTCTTCCTTCATTCCTTCTTTCTTTATCTTCCTTTCTTTTTCCCTTCCTTTCTCTCCCTTCTTTTTCTCTTTCCTTCTTTCTTCCTTCCTTTCCTTCATTCCTTCTTTCTTTTTCTCTTCCTTTCTTTTCTCCTTCCTTTATCTCCCTTCCT
>NC_058130.1:212757533-212793131 GCF_016433145.1 Gracilinanus agilis
TTCTTTCTTTCTCTTCCTTCCTTCCTTCTTTTATCCTTTTCTCTCTTCCTTTCTTCTTTCTTTTTCTTTCCTTCCTTCTCTCTCTTTCTTCCTTCTTTTTTGTTTCTTTTTCTTTTCCTTTCTTCTTTCCTTCCTCCACTTCTTTCTTTTCCTTTCTTTCCTTCTTTCTCTCCCTTCCCTCTTTCCTTCCTTTCTTCTTTCTTCTTTTTCTTCCTTTCCCCCTTCTTTCCTTTTCCTGTTCCTTCCTTTCTTTTCCTCTCTCTGTCTCTGTTTCTCTCTCTATCTATCTCTCTGTCTCTTCCTCTCCCTCCAGAAACTAGCACCGTGCCTTATCTATATGTCACTGTTCAATAAAAGTTTATTGAAAAGTAAACTGTAACTGAATTAAAGTGAACTGAATTGAAATTGTGAGGATCGAATGAGATGAGAGAAGTGGAAAAAAAACATTTTTACAAACTACAAAGTGTCATACAAATACCTGGGATGGAATTGTCACACCAGTATAGACTCATCTTTATAAACCAAGGGAATGAAGATTGCGGCTTAATGCATGCTTACTGAAGAATACCACCAGTTGGTCACTATTATTTGAGTTATTCATTAACCAAATGAGTTATTCATTAACAATTGTGAGACATTCATGAAGAGCTCCCCACAAGAACAATAAAAGTCAATCTGGATTGTTGAGGGGGTGGGGAAAGAAGGGTTGTATAAATGTCGTACAAACCTAGACTCGGCATAAGGGAAACCTTGATGGGATAAGTCTAGCTTACCTACCTAAAAAGGGTATAAAAAACAATAATACAAATTTACATTTAGATCAAGTTTACTGAGAGGCAACATGGTGGGGAAAATGGTGGAACCCAAGGAGCCCTGCCTTCAAATCCTCTCATTTACTGGGTATGTGACTGAGCAACTCAGCTTCTATGATATTCTAGCAACTTTCTAAGACTATAAAAATCAGAAATGACATATTCGTCTAGTGCTTATTTTATTAGTTTTTCAACATACTTTCCTCACAGCCCTGAGAGGTATGAAGCATAAATGTTATCTCCATTTTTGCAGAGCAGGAAACTGAGTCCTGGAGACATTAAGAAACTTGCCCAGAGCCTCATCGCAGGTGAATGTCGCTTCTCCATTTCCTTTTCCTGACTCCATCCCCAGCTGCCACAGCCCAGTCTCTGGGTCCCAGATGACGGATCATGCCAGTTACCTGGTTGTGTTCCCTTCATCAAGGAGCCAGTTTTCCCTCAGTTGGGTTTATATCCGGCTTAGGTCGAAAACAGTGTCAGGCACGGCGATCATCAGCTCAGGATCTTTGTGGAGAGGAGTGTTCGGGTCAGATACCTGGTATTCAGTCACACCTACTAATTCCCAATTGGCCTAGAAACTCTATTTCACGTCAGATTGAGTACAAATGAAACCTAAAAGCTACAAAATGGACTTCTACACTCACATACACACAGTGGCACCCCCTTCCTGTAATTTATAACATGCCAGGTACAGGTGGCCGGAGCGCTTAGGAGATGAGACCAGCAATAAGCCAACATCACAAACCATGCATGCCCTCGGAACAGGCTTACATCAAATACTCTTTGCTCAAGCAGCATTCAGAAATAAGGCAAAAAAAAAAAAACAGGCAGAATTTTTTTTGGATCCTGAAATTCAAATGTGTTCAAGTTGCCAAATAATAATAATAACAGTTCATCTCCTTACAGCACTTTACGATTTGCAGAAGATTTTCCTCCAACAATTCTGCAAAGTCGTTAATTCATTATAATCCCCATTTGATAGTTGAGGAAAAGGAGTATCAGAGAGGTTAAATGTCTTATCACAGAATTTGGAACTGGAAGGAATCTTGGCGATCATTTCATGCAACTTTCTCATTTTATGGATTTGGAAACTGGGACCCAAAAAAATGAGACTTACCCACTATCACTTAAGTGTTGAATTAGAAAAGTAGTAGAACTGGGTGGCACTGTGGATAGAGTGCCAGGCCTAAAGTCAGACAGACTCATTTTCCTGAGTTCAAATCTGGTCTCAAGACACTTCCAAACTATGTGATCTTGGGCAAGTCACTTAACCCTGTTGGCCTCAGTTTCCTCATCTGTAAAATTAGCTAAAGAAGGAAACAGCAAACTGCTCCAGTTTCTTTGCCAAGAAAACTCCAAATGGGGTGATGAAGAATTGGATACGGCCGAACAAGAGCAAAAGGTAGCACGGTGGATAGCATGGTCTTAGAGTCAGAAAGACTTGAGTTTGAATTTTGCCCCAGATATTCCTTAATTACATGACTCTGGACAAATCTCTTAGTTTTTCTGTGCCTCAGTTTGATCATTTATAAAATGGAGAGAGTAATAGTATCTATTTTATAAGATTGTTGTGAGTTAATACAAAGTGTTTTGCAAACCCTAAAGAGCTATACAAATGCTAGCTATTATTACTATTAGCATCATTATCATTATTATTATAGGTAGATTTCCTGACTCCAAAGTTAATATTCATTCTACCATGTCATACTTTCTTTTCTTTTTTTTTAAATTCTTACCTTCTGTCTTAGAATCAATACTACGTACTGCCCCCAAGGCAGAGGGACAGTAAAGGCTAGGCAACTGGCATTAAGTAACTTGCCCAGGGTCACACAGCTAGAAAATGTCTGAGATCAAATATAAACCCAGGACCTCCTGTCTCTAGACCTGACTCCCTATCCACTGAATCACCTAACTAACATACCATATTTTCTCATAGCCAAACAACTAGTAAGTGTCAGAGCCAGAATTTGAATCCAGATCTCTTGACTCTGGGATACTTTTTATTATACCCTACTGCCAAAGAAGGAGAAGAGGATGGAGGGAGGAAAGCAGGGAATGAGGGAATGAAAGAAAGAGAGAAAGGAGAGAAGAAAGAGAAGGAAGAAAGGGAGAAAGGATGGAAGAAGAAAGGAGAAAAAGAAAGAGAAAATAGGAGGAAAAAAGAAAAGAATGAAAAAGGAAGAAAAAAAACAATGTGATTCAACAGACTTTTATTAAGACTCTCCTCGGCCTGGAGCCACCAGACCCTTCTGCCCTCGAGGAGATTATCTTCTCCTGGGAAAATGTAATACAAGCTCAGAGAAATAAATGCAAGATGGGGAATGATGAGAGTAAGAGAGACATCAGCAGTGTTTTGGGGAAATCTGAGAAGAAGAACAGTGAGGTGGAACAGGGAAAGCTTCACACCTGATAGACTCCTGAGTGCAGCCTTGAGAGAGAAGGAAAAAGGAAAGAACACAATCTCTGTAGACATCACCACACAACACCAACTACCAGGCTATAAATTGGGTAATGCCTGGCACCGCTTACAATGCCTATGTTGCTTTGTCGTCATTGTTGTTGTTTACCCCTCTTAACTTCTCTTAGAATCAATACTAACACTACTGTACCATAAGAAATAACAAACGAGATGATGACCAAAAAAAAAAAAAAAAAAAAAAAAAAAAAAAAAAAAAAAAAAAAACCTGGAAAGACTTCTATGAAGTGATGCAAAGTGAAATGAGCAGAACCAGGGGAATGTTGTACACAGTAACAGCAATAATGGATGAGGATCAACTGTGAAGAACTATTATCACTACTAACTATTATCACCAAGGCAAGGATCCAGGATGGTTCCAAGGGCCTCATGAAAAAAATAGAAGGAACTGGCAAGTCTGAATGCAGATTGAAACATGCCATTCTTCACTTTATTTCCTCCATGAGTCTTTCTCTAGTGTAAACAATATATCTCTTGTTTCACAACATGATGAACTGGGAAATATGTATGGTAAGAAGTGTACAACCTATATCATATTACCTACCTTCTTGGGGAGGAGTGGGAGAGAGAAGGAACATGGATTGCCAAAGGTTGGGAAATGATTATTTAAAATTCTATTGACATGTAATCAAAAATTGTATTGGCATGTAACAAAATAAAAAGAGCTCACACTGAGTATCAGTTCCAAGGTAGAAGAGTAGCAAGGGCTATGCAACTAGGATTAAGTGACTTACCCAGGGTCACATAGCTTGGAAGTGTCCAAGGTCAGATTTGAACCTGGGACCTCTTGCTTCTAGGGCTGGCTCTCCATCCCTGAACCACCTAGCTGCCCTAGCAATGCCTATGCCATTGTCTGAACTTTCACATCTTCAACTATTTTATCCACCTGCAAGCCACTTGCTATCTTCCTACCAGAGCTGAGCCAGAAAATCCCATCGTTGATGGCCACAGGAAGGACAGACACACACATACTCCATTCACCAAGGGTGCACAAGGTCACTTACACCTATGCTAAGCAAAGCAGCCGCATCTTGAAATCCTTCCTCTTAGGATTGTGGGGGCCCTTCTAGACCCCAAGAGCTAACTGTATATGATATTCTAGCTCTTTCAGGCATCGTGGGCCATTTTGCCAGGAAGGAGCTACAGTGTCTCACAAAGCTGGCACAATCCATGGGACAATCTTTATTGTTTTGCATAGCGTGTGCTTTTTTGGTGTTGTTAATGTTTAGTTATTTCAGTCATTTCAGACTCTTTGTGACTCCATTTGGAGTTTTCTTGGCAGAGATGCTGGAGTGGTTTACCATTTTCTTTTCCAGCTCATTTGACAGATGAGGAAATTGAGGCAAACAGGGTTAAAAGACTTGCCCAGGGTCACATAGCTAGTAAATTATCTAAGACCAGACTCTTTCCAATGAGCCACCTAGCTGCCCACAATAAGCATTTTATCCCCATTTTATAGATGAGGAAACTAAGTCTCAGAGAGGTTGAAGGATTTGCAGCTAGTGTGTCAGAGCCCCAGCTAGAACCTAGGTCTTCCGAATCCAAATCCTGTATCCTGATGGCTCACAGTGCCTCTCTGCAGGGTGGCATTCAACTTTAGGGATAATAATAATAATAATAATAATAATAATAATAATAATAATAATAATAATAGCATAATAGTTTATGGTTTAGAAAGCATATTTCTCATTAAAAACTCTGCAAGTACTATGATCCACATTTTACAACTAAGGAAAATAAAGAGAAGAGAGGTGAGGTGATGTGCCCAGGGCCACACAGCTAGGAAATGTCAGAGCTGGGACTCAATCCCTTTGAAACCAGTAGCGTCTCCACTAGAGCCACTACTATATGGTGCCAAGAGAGCCACTCTGTTGCTACCACCAGATTTCTTCTCTAAAATCAGGTTCTGACAAGGGGCTCAGGAAGGAGCCAGGAGGACCCCCAGAGACCAAAGAGGGACAGCAGGGAGTGGGGAAGGGAGCAGAAAGGCAACCCTGAGAACATCAATGACCATTTTTTCTGCCTTTGCAATTTGGGTGCTATTAGCACATCTCAGCGATGATGGACTTAGCTAGTCCACGAGCTCTGTGCATCCATCTTTACGGTGGGTTGGTCGGGGCTGAGGGCGGGGGTGTTGGAAGGGTACAAGGGAGCCCTCCCAAACCACCACAGTTTTCCCTTTGACCATTTTTTCTATTCTAAGACAATTCTACCCATGAGCTTCTGCTTGATTAGCGTTTTAATGAATATATCTGAATGTACTACAAATCCACCAGCCGTGACTCAAGACCCACAGGCTATGCTATCCAGATGCTTCCTTTGTGCTGGGAGTTTGGGGAAGGGGTGAGGGGGGAGAGGGGGATGGGGAGTGCTTATGTCAGACAGACAATGGGAGCCAGGGGGATGGGCAGAGAAATACAGGGCTGCCTACAAGAAGGCTTTTCCCCCCTCTGCAGAGCCCAACTCGGGCAACTTCTTGCTCAGGCTTGAGGCAGTCAACAAATCCCAAGACCATTATCTTGGTGACTGAGGTCCAAGGCAAGGAGTGGGCTCCCAAGGCCAGGCCGGCCCCTTGGAGAGGCATGGGATGGGCAGACCAATATTCTTAGAGGATCACTGCCGTGGCAAAAGCCTCGCTGTATGACTTCCCTCTCTCCGGGGCCAGCTCCCGATAAGTGACACTGTGCAAGGAGGTTTATGACAGCAGGGAACATTTTTTCCACTGTAAATTATATTTAACATTCCACAGAACTTTATTGCATTCTGTGTTTGAGTTTATGAAAAAATCTGTATTTAACTTCAAGCCCTGGTAAACATCTTTGCTTATGTTGTTATGTGATTCCTTATTTGAGTATTTCGATTTAATTTCACAGTTCATATACCTTAAAGTTTTGATTTTTTTCCCCCTTTCCCATTCGTTCAGAGAGACATAGGGCTGGCCAAGGGCCTCACTCTCTCTCCTGCTCCCATGTGATGGGTTGCTCACCTCCTCCCCTATCCACTATTGAGAGAAGTGAGGTAATTGAGAGAGAGAGAGCTCCACTCGGGGGTCCCCTGTATCCCATGTTCCCCTCAGAACTTCACTTGGGATGGAGAACAGCCTCAAATTCTCTAGGGGGACACTGTCAGAGCATTCCAACCTTCAGAGAGACTATTATTTATATACATATAAACTATTTTATATATTTATTTATACCTTTTATGTTATAGAAAAATTGTATCTGTGTTTATAAACTATTATTTAGTGGGGAAGGAGGGGAAGATAATAGTACAACAAAAATTGCACTGAATCTGAGATATCTGAGTTTGAATACTCCGATCTATTATACTCTCTCTATAAAGTTGGGCAAGACAGTAATCTCCTCTGGAGCTTAGTTTTCCAATCTGTAAAATGAGTGTGTTGGGCTAGATGTTTCTAAGATTCCTTACAGATCTAAATCTACGATTCTGTGAGCCAGTAGGACCAATCAGTTCTTCAGACGACTATTCCCTTGATATGGATATGGGGAGGAAGATAAATTTGGGGGGAGAGAGCATGTGAGTAGGCAAGAGCATTCTCAAAGCTTCTATGAGCCAGTTCAGATCACCCATGTGGACATTCCAGCTTCCCTGATCCCAGAACACTAGATCCTAGAACGGAATGCTCTGACACAGTGTTCCCCCTAGAGAAATTGATGACTCAAGGACTCAAGAAATGTAGGTTCCAGAAAAAAAAAGTCAAGAAATGCTTGTGACTGACCTAGTGGAAGTACAGAGGGGGGAGGTTGATGAACGTCTCCAAATGATAGGAAAATCTGACCTTTACTTGACCTTCAACCAATATGGCTTTTTGTAATTATTGTTATGTACCAAGATCCGGTCAAAGACCAGGAGGATTCAGGGAAGCAAAAGGTCTAGTCCTTGCCATCCTAGAGCTTACAATCTCATATCCATGCTAGGTATCTATCAAGCATTCACAAGCCTGACACGAAACAACAGGGAATAATCAAAGAAAGGACATTATGTGTTTTAGGAGAGAGAAATTATCGAGGGTCCAGATGAGCACAGAAGTCTTTCTAGGATAAGATTGGAACTTGCTTGACCTTCAAGGATGGGCAGGTTTGGTAGAGATGAGTGGAGGAGGCATTTGAAGCAAGAGTCAAATCGAGGAGCTATTAAGGCAGGAATGAGTCTGGTGCATCTTGAGGAATCATAGCATCGGGAAAACTAAAAAGAGATCAGACTTTAAACCATCTGATGATGATGATGGTGGTGGTGGTGGTGGTGGTGGTGATGATGATGATGATGATGATGGTGGTGGTGGTGGTGGTGGTGATGGTGGTGATGACAACTATCCTTTATATAGTGCTTTAAGGTTTGCAATGGTTCAGTGCTTAGTGTAATGGGACTGGATTCTGGAAGATCTGAGTTCAAATACAGCCTCAGACACTTCCTAACTATGTGAACCTTGAGCAATTCACTTAACCTCTAACCTGACAAAAAAGGTCCACTGGAAAAGGAAATGGCAAACTGCCCCAGGGTCCTTGCCAAGAAAACCCCACAGATAACTGTGGTCCATGGGGTTACAAAGAGTCAGACATGACTGAACAATATCAACAAAAGTTTCGCCAAGTGATATTTATATCTCATTTGATCCTCACAACAAACCTTCGAGGTAGGTGCTATTATTATCCCCATTTTAAAAATGAGGAAAAGGAAGTACAGAGAGGTTTAGTAATTTCTCCAAGGTCACACAGCTAGTAAGTGTCTGAGACAAATCTTCAAGGGTCAGGATCAAGTCTTTATGACTCCCAGTCCTGACCACTTTCCACTATCCTCCCTAGCAGCAACCTAGTCCAAATCCCCTCATTTTAGGAGGAAACCGAGGTCCAGAGATATTAAGTAATTTACACACACACACACACACACACACACACACACACACACACACACACACATACACACAGATAACTAGTTACAAACAAGGTATGAGCCCAATTAGCCCAAGACTAACTTTAGAGTCATTACTATTTCCACTGTTTCACACTGGTCCTAATATAAGAGGAAATTGTCCCTCATCCAAAGGAAGGAGCTATGGATGTCCACTCAGATAAGATTCCCTTTTTCTCTTCCCAATTCCATATGCCCCAGAAGCTGTAGTACAGGGCCCCTTCTCACTCTCTCTCCAACTTCTGGTGGTAGGGGAGACAAGTCCTGGGCCATTCCTGTTTCAGATTATAAAGCCTGAAGTCACTTGGCTTTGGGCTGTGGCACTTTCCTTCCTTCCATCTCTGCTGTCATTTGGGGGGAGGAGGAAGTAGGCAGAGAAATTGAAACCTCTTTTTTCTTTCTCATCTTTGAATCTTAGCCTTTTCCCCACTCACAACCAAGAACAACATTTTCCTGTCCACAATGGTCTGAGAAAAGACCATGTAAACAAGGAAAAGTGTGTTGGACTCAAGAATCAGAAGACCCAGGTTCCAATCCTGACTATCTATAGAACCTTGAGGAAGTCATTTCTCCTCTTCCTTTAAGACAGAGATGTGGGGCAGCTAGGTTGCACAGTGGTTAGAACACCAGGTCTGGAGTTGGGAGGATCTGGGTTCCAATATGGTCTCAGACACTTCCTAGCTATGTGACTCTGAGCAAGACACTTAACCTCCACTGCCTAGCCCTTGCTGCTCTTCCATCTTAGAATTTATATTAAAACAGAAGGCAAGGGTTTAAAAAAAATAGAATAAGAGTCATGAGTGGATTATAAATATGGACGGTATGGGAGAAGGGTTAAGTAAACTGTGTTACATTATTGCAACTAAAGACAACATGATGAGAAACACAAAGAAATCCGGGGAAATTTTTAGCAGATAATACAAAGGGGAAAAGTAGACTAGAAGAACTGCGTACACTAACTACAATCATATAAAAGAAAGGAAATGAGAATAAATGGGGAAAGAATTCTGATGGGAATTTAGAGAGGATGACTGAAATTGTGTTATGATACTTAATGTGTTGCAATTAAGTAATTTAAATTTTCATAGTCCCTAAGCAACTTTAGTTACATTGATGGTCAATGTAAAGTTTTTAATAAAACATTAAAATAAAATAAGGGAGTTGGATTAGATGACCTCCAATTCCCCTTCCAGCATTAAGGGTCTGTGATTCCATGAAACTAAGTAACTAGAGCCCAAAAAGTGGCCTAAATTTCCTTGCTGGCCTCTGTCCCCACATCTCCTCCCAAGTAATTATTTCAGGAAGAGCTACTTTCTCCTTTAGCACTTAGCACAACGCATGGCACATAGTAGGAACTTAATACTTATTGATTGATTTGTTTTCTTGCCAAACAAGAGTTCAAGAGTAAGCAGACCCCTCTTATTTCAGACCCCCTATACTTTCAGGGCTCCCGGGCCTGTAGCTTTCTGCTTTATGGATCTGGAAACCCTGAGGAAGTGAAATTGGTCCCAGGTGGATGAGTTGATGGATGGACCCTTCTTGGAGATGAGTGATTTGACCTTGATTCTGACTCTTCATCTGACTTTCCCACTCCCTGGGATCTGTGTTCTGTTCTGGGTGCCATATTTTAAGAAAGACATTGAAAAGTTTAGAGACTGTGGGGGGATAGTGGGTAGAGGGCTGATCTCACAATCAGGAAAACCTGGGGTCAAGAACTACCTTTGAAATAGGTGAGACCCTATGTCACCCTGGGCAAGGCACTTAATATCTCAGGATCCTTAATGACTCTATAACTATACAGAATAGTTGTGGGTGCCATGGATAGGGCACTGAGCTTAGGACAAGCAAGACTCTGCTTCCTGACTTCACATCTCATCCCAGACACTAGCCATGTGACCCTAGGCAAGTCACTTAACCCTGTTGGCCTCAGTTTCCTCATCTATAAAATGATCTGGAGAAGGAAGAGACAAACCACTCCAGTGTTTTTGCCAAGGAAATCTCAAATTGGGTCCTGAAGGGTCAGATTCAACTGAAAACAACTCAACGACAACAAAAAATTTTCATCTGTAAATGAGCTGAAAATACAAATGGCAAACCATATCAGTACCTTTGCCAATAAAACCCCAGATGGGATGACAAAGAGTCAGGCACAACTGAAAACAACTCAACAACAACAGTTAAAAAGGATTAGAACAGCCCCAAAATGGAATGGGTTGCCTCAGAGGGTAACAAGTCCCTCCTCATTCCAGGCCTTCAGGCAAGGGATGGGTGATTCCTTGTTGGGTATGTCATAGAGGGAATTCTTGATCAGGAATGAGTTAAACAAGTTGGCCTCTGAGGTTTCATCCATCAACTGAAATGCTATGATTTTTGAGGTAGCCAAGTGACAGCAGATAGAGCTCTGGGTCTAGAGTCAAAGAGACTTCAATTCACATCAAGCTTTGTAAGAAGGAAAATTATATAGATATATAGATATAGATATAGATATAGATATAGATATAGATATAGATATAGATATATAGAGAGATATATTTAAGGTGTGGTCACCAGGAATCAATCAGATCTAGATTGATTCCACAATTAAAATAGACCCAAGTCAGGATGGGTTTTATGGTAGTTTATTTACAATTTGGAAGGTTGAAAGTAGGGAAAGAGAGGGAGAAAAACGCTGGTCCAGACCAGCAGAGGTTAGGACCGGGTGAGAGTTAAAAGATTAATTAAACTAGGCTACTAGACACAAGGCCTTAGCAATTAGAGAGGCAAAGAAGCCTCCTTGAGGTAGAGACTCTAGAAACACCAAGGTAGGCAAAAGGGAGCCAGCCTAACTTACCCACGGGACAAATCAGAGGGGAAGCTGCCTGAGGTCTCAGCAGAGATCCTTCAGCACCAAGTTCAAAGCGAGAACTGCTCAACAGGAAATTACCATCATATTTGAAGGACAGCAGTTTTCGTCACTTCCTGGAGATCCACCTCTAATTCAAGTGGACAAATGGCAGTCTCAGCACTGTTTTGGACTGCCCAAAGGGCACAGTCCCTTTTTCTTGATTTGATACTTATTGTCACGTGTGGGTAACTCATCTCCCCTCCCCACTAAGGGGGGTAGGGATGACATTTTCTCTGGTGACTAGAGTTTTAACTATGAATGGGCTTGAGCTAATTCCATTTACACAGCTTCAGTCACTTACTAGCTGTAGAACCTTATACAAGTCACTTAATTTGTTTGTTTCAGTTTCTTCAACTTTAAAATGACGATAATCTTCCAGGGTTGTCATCGGGTTAAAAGAAAGTAATATTTGTAAAGTGTTTGGCACAATGCCTGGCACCTAGAAGATGCTTAATAAATGTTTGTTCACTTAATAAAACCCAAAGAGCTTTAAAACTGTGTATACCTTTTGATCCTATAATACCACTATTGGGCCCATAATCCAAAGAGATCATTTTTAAAAGGGGGTGGGAAAGGACCTATCTGTACAAAAATATTTATAGCAGCTCTTTTTTGTGGTGGCAAAGAATTGGAAAATATGGGGATGTCCATCAATTGGAGAATGGCTGAACAGATTGTGGGATATGTTCATGACTGAACACTTTCGTGCTAAAAGAAATGATGGGCAAAAACCAGAAAAAGCTGGAAAGATCTACATGAACTGATGCAGAGAAAAATAAGGAGAACTCGAAAAATATTATACATTGGAACAGCAATATTGTACGATGTGGCTACTCTCAGCAATGCAGTGATCTGGGACAATCCTGAAAGACTCATGATGGGGAATGCTATCCACCTCCAGACTAAGAACTGTTGGAGTCAGATGGATGAGGATCAGAGCCTACTATCTTTCACATCAGTGTATTTAAGGATTTACTTGGGGGTTTGGTTTTGTATAAATGTGCTCTTATGACAATGGCCAGTATGGAAGTGTGTTATGCATGATAATACACATATGGCCCAGATCAAATTGCTTACGTATTAGAAACATGAAATAATAATACAAATTGAGAAATGTATGTTGAAATTTATTATTATATGTAATTGAGAAAATAAAATATCTTTGAATTTAAAAACAGATTTTTTTCATTTCCTTCTTAAGGGGTCTTAATAGTCATATACAGTTGTATAATATATACATCTGTGCCTTCTTAGAGAGCCCTCTTTAAAAAAAAACCCTTACTTTCCATCTTAGAATCAATACTGTGTATTGGTTCTAAGACAGAAGAGTGGTAAGGGCTAGACAATGGGGATTAAATGACTTGTCTAGGGTCACACAGCTAGGAAGTGTCTGAGGCCACATTTGAACCTAGGACCTCCCATCTCTAGGCTGACTCTCAATCCACTGAGCCACCCAGCTACCCCCAGAAATCCTCTTTTTATAAAACCTACAGATGTTTCTCAGACCAATGACAACCTACCAATTAGTCACCTTCCTCCTTAATAGCAATGGGGGAATTTACCTCTCCCTCTAAACCATGAGGGAAGCATTTTTGGTACACCTTCTGCTATCCAGCATGGTCAGAAAGCTTTGGGTGGTCAAATATAATGAAATAAAGTTACTCAATCAGCAATCTGGCAGCTTAGATGGCATGATTGATAGAGTATGGAGTCTAAAGTCAGGAAGACTCCTTTTCCTGAGTTCTAATCTGGTACTTATTAGCTGTGTGATCCTGAGCAACTCACTTAGTCCCATTTGCCTCAGTTTCCTCATCTGTAAAATGAGTTGGAAAATAAAATGGCAACCCATTCCAGTTATCTTTGCCAAGAAAACTACAAATGGGGTCACAAAGAATCAATCACAACTGAAAACAACTGAACAACAGCACAACAGTCAAGCAATCCTCACAACTAGGCTCAGGAGTTCCAAGCAGCACTGGGCTAAACCCATCAGGTATTTAAGTCTGGCACCAATATTGCAAGCTTCCTGGGGTGACGAAACACTAAGTCATTGAAGGAGGTGGTTAAATGGCCCTATTCAGAAATGGAGCAAGTCAAAACTCCATGCCAATTCATCGTGAGATCAGGCCCTTTGAGTAGCATATGTACTTCCATGGGATAAACAGGGAAATTAGTCTTAAATAAAAAGAGAGATTTATAGCTAAATAATGGATAGCTGGATATATAAATGAATGAATGAAAACAAAGTTACGCTAGAAGTTATCGACTTCCAAATTCCAAAGAATTCCAAAGACTCTTCAAGCTGGAAAGGAACTAATCGATAGATCATCTAATCCAATCCAGCTTTCACAGATGAGGAAACTCTGACCAGAAGAGAGAAATGACTTTGGAAAGATCACACAGCTCTCTAAGAGCCGAACTAGGTCTAAAAGACAGGTTTCCTAATCATCAACTCTATGGTCTTTCCATTAAACTGCACTGCTTTCCTTAGTGCACTATAAAATACACTTAGCACTAAGACTATCCTGAAAATGATTTAATCTCTCTTTGATGATTCAGAAGATACTTCTACTACCTCAGGGTCATCACTATAAATATCCATTTTCATTCTGCTGTGGAAGTAAGAAAATACCTATCACTTAAGAGACCTAGTTGATGGGATGACACTCACACCTCACATTTTATAGCATTTTACTATTTTCCAAGTTGTTTTACTTGAACTATCTCATTAGTTCCTCACAATAAAAAATACAAATAAAATACAAATAATAACAATAATTGCCCTGCTTTGAAAACAGGGCAATTGTTGTTATTATTTGTACTTTACAGCTAGAGAAGATGAGGCTCCAAAAATGTCAAGTGATTTGTTTAAGATCTAAGTAACTAGTTTATGCCTAAGTGAAGACTCAAACTCGGGTCTTCAGGCTACTAGTCATTCAGCATTCATTTTTACTAAGCCACATACCAGATCAATCAATCCAATAAACATTTATTAAACATATGCTGTGGTCAGCTAGGTAGCTCAGTGGATAGAGTGACTGGCCTAAAGTCAGGAAGAGAGAGAGAAAGAAAGAGAGAAAGAGAGAGAAAGAAAGAAAGAGAGAAAGAAAGAGAGGAAGGAAGGAAGCAAGGAAGGAAGGAAGGAAGGAAGGAAGGAAGGAAGGAAAGGAGAAAGGGAGGGAAGGAGGGAGGGAAGGAAGGAAGGAAGAAAGGAAGAAAGGGAGGGAGGGAGGAAGGAAGGGAAGAAGGAAGGAAGGAAAGAAAAATTTAAAAAGGAAACAAATAAATGTGTGAATTAATTAATAGATAGATAAACGAATAGGTGAATTAATGAATGACTAGATAAATACATTATAATTAGGGGTAGCTATGTGGCACAGTAGATTGAAGGCCAAGTCTGAAGTCAAGAAGACATGAGTTCAAATTCAGCCTCCTCTGAGTAAGTCACTTGGCTTTGCCTCAGCTTCCTCATCTATAAAATAGGGATAATAATAGCACCTACCTTCCAAGGCTGTCAAGAGGATCAAATGAGATAATAATTGTAAAGTGCTTGGCAATAAAGTGCTATATAAATGTTCCTTACTGTTGTTAAAGATAGTTTCTAGAGGAATATTATTTACAAATAATAACTGTTATAATGACAAATGTTTATTAATTAACTTATCCAAGTTCAAACAAGTTGATGGCAAAGTAAGACAAGTATTAACTGGTATTTAAGATGCTTTACATACATTATTTCATTTTACCTACATGACAAATCCATAAATACTGAGAGATGGCTTCATGTGACAATAACAATAATAATAGTTAACGCTTATGTAATGCTTACTATATAATGAGTAGAGCACAGGGCTATGGAGTCTAAAAGAACCTCAGTTTCCTCATCTGTAATATGGGAATAATAATAGCACCTACTTTGCAGGACTTCATAAGGATCAAATGAAATCACATATGTAAAGAAATTTACAAACATTTAAGTGCTAAATAAATGTTAGCTATTATTAAAGGAAATTTAACTGTTTCCACTACCCTCATTTTACAGATGAGAAAACTGAGGCTCAAAGAAGTTAAGTAAATATCAGAGGGATTTGAGTCCAGATTTGCCTGACTCTAAGTTCATTTAGGATAGTAGTCATTTTTCTTTACCATGCTGCCTTTCATCTCTGATACAGTGGAAACAGATCTGAATCAGGGAACTTGTGTTCAAATCCTCTGCCACATATCTACCTATGTAACCCTGGTCAGGTTGCTTAACTCTCCGGACCCCAGTTTTCTCATCTTTAAAATGAGGGAGTTGGACTAGATGATCTCTGAGTTCTATCCTCTCTAGATCCATTATTCTATAACCATTCAAGGTCTCATTCCAAAGTTATTTTTTTTCCAATAGACTTTGTTTCCCTCCCTGTTATGAGCCATGGATAGTAATTCCATGGAGGAGACATGATCATTTACTTCCTAACCTAGAAGGGCCCCAGATAAACATGCAGTATAAGGCAGAATCTTATTCCCCTACTGCATTTATCACTCAGTGTCTGGGGTTTATCTCAGCTATATTTACCAGACAGCATTCTTTCATTTTTTGAATATGAAAATCTTTTCACAGGGCATCAGAGGTCTCAGGAAATTCAACAGGAGATGTCTTTTTCTCATTACCGTTATTTCCAGCACCAAATAATCTCAGATGGAGTATTGCCACTCAGAAGAAGCCTTATCTGCTTCCTAGGGAAAAAATTGCACATTGACTTTGTCTTTCTTGGTCTTAATTCTATGTTCTTCTCACCAGATCTCTTACTAAGTCATAGATTGCCAACAGTCCTCTACTGCAGCTAGGGAAAAGACAGAGAGAGCCTAGTATCTCCTGTGATCACCAGCATGAAAAAGGAAGATGAGACTTCCTCTATGAGATCTACCAATGAGGGCTATCCTAAGGCAAGCCCCCATCATATCATTGGAACCTCAGAGTTTATCTAATTCAACAACCGCTCAGTTTTTTTTTTACAAATAAGAAAACAGGCCCAGAAAGGTTAAAGGGCTCTCCAAAAAAATGTACAGGAGAGCAGCAAAGAGATTGAGAATAAGTGTCCTTTGACTCCAGACTGAGGACTAGTTATACCTCATCACAAAGCCAGAGTCTAGTGTACCTCTTTTCCTCCTTTACAACATCTTTCTCACTTCCCAGCCCATCTCCATCCCCACCCCCACATGGAAACTAGGCCCCTCTTCTCTTAGCAAGAAAAGTATCTAAGCAACCCCTTCACAATAATCCAAAGCAGATATTCTTAACCTTTTTTGTGTTGTGGACCCTTCTGAGAGTCTTGTAAAGCCTTTGGACCTCTTTCTCAGAAGAAGGCTTTTAAATACATAAAATAAAATGCATACAATTACAAAGGAAACCAATGGTATTGAAATTCGGTTATTAAAATAGTTTTTATTTTAAATTTAAATTTTCAAATTCTAAAAAATTTTTAAATTAAGTTCAGGACCCCTGGCATAGAGAGTGAGAGCACTGAGTCAGAAATCAGGAAGCCCAAATCTGACCTCAGACACTGACTAGCTCCTTTCCCATCTCCTCCCACTAGCCCTGCTTTTGGACTTCCCTGGAACTGTCCAATGTACCTTCTCTCTTGCCTTCCTCCATCTTTTCCAGATGCCATTTGTGTGTTACCTTCTTCCCCATTATTATTATTATTGCTATTATTGGTAAGTTTTCCTGCCATTCGAGGGCACTTCTATTTTTTCAAAGAGTGAAGAAAATAATAATACACACCCCAAAGAAATAGTAATAGTAACTAGCATCCATATAGAACTTATTATGTGCACAAAGCACTTTGCAGTTATCATCTCATTTGATCCTCATAACAACCCTGGGAAGTAGGTGCTATTATTATCCTCATCCTACAGATGAGGAAACTGAGGCAAAATGAGATTAAGTAACTAGTCCAGGGTTACATAGTTATCAAACAATAAACATTTACTAACGGGTGTGGGAGGTGTTTTGGGAGGACTAGCACCTCTGATGCAAGGGTTTGCCAACCTGGCTTCAGGGCTGCTCATCCTGGTGTTCTCCTTTGACCCAACTCTTACCTGTGGCTCCAAGAAGCTGTGGCATGCTCAGTAGCCAACTCCCCAGTAATACCTCTCAGTTGGGCTAAACAAGGTTGAGGGTAACCAACAGTTCTCAAAACCATTAGTGAGTTAGGGGAAACTCTTCCCCCAAGCATGTGAAGGCTTCTCCCAGAAGAATAGATGGATGAGAACAATTTGTTCCAAAGGCCATGAAGATGAGCTAAAACAGGCACTGTGGAACATGTTAGAGTGTGGTCAGACATTGAAGACGCCAAGGTGGTCCACTATATCCCAGACCATCACCAGTCATCCTGACTTTTATCTTGCCTCTGGACTTTGATGGCTCTGGAAGAGAGAGTGAGGCTGACCACCTTGGTAACTCTGCCTCATGGAAATCCAAGTCTAGCCATCACCCTGGGATGGCACTGGTCCTCCTCAAAAGGAAAGGACAAACACCACAGGCAAAGCACTGGGCTAAAAGCTGAAGGGAACAATACAAATAAAAACAAAGCTAATTCCTGCCTTCCAAGAGTTTATAATCTAACGGGAGAAGACAATACCCAAAGAGAGCAGTTGGAGAATTTCAGAGAAGTCCAAAAGGTGGGTGAGAGGCCGGAAATGGGAAGGGTCCTTAGTAGGTATCTGAGGTCAGATTAGAACTCAGTTCTCCCTGACTCCAGGGCAGGAGTTCTCTCCACTCACTGCCTAGAAGTCCCTAAATAGAAATCAGATCTCGACAATAAAATGTGAAGTGCTGTGTATTGGTGGAGGAGATACTTTGGGATTGGGAAGTCTTGTTTCTCAAATCTCACCATGTGTGTATTAAACACCTATTCTGACTACTCATAAGACATGCCTTGGCACCTATCAGATTGGGGAAATTTGTCTCTGCCTTTTTAGCTGGCAAATAATGTCCTAAGCAGGAACTGATAGATCTAGGACATGTCAAATCTAAGGGAGTGGGGGTGGGAATGGCAGTTGGGTGGCTCAGTGGATAGTCAGGTCTAGAGTTGGGAGAGCTCGGGTTCAAATCTAGCCTCAGATTCCTCCTAGCTATGTGACCCTGAGCAAGTCACTTAACCCCAACTGCCTAGTGCTCACTGCTCTCCTGCCTTGGAACTGATATTTAATATCCATTCTAAGATAGAAGGTAAGGGTTTAAAAAGGTGGGGGAGGGAGTCTCATGTTAAAATTTCTCAGAATCTTAAATCACAATAAGCTGTGGCACTTGCTACTTGGGTGACCCTGGGCAAGTCACTTAACCCCAATTGCCCAGTGCCTGCTGCTCTTCTGGCTAGGAACCAATATTTAGTATCCATTCTATGACAGAAGATAAGAGGTTTGTTTTGGGTGGGGGACGGGGTAAGGGACCTGTGTTAAAATCTCTCAAAATCCCTCAACCCTCTCAAAATTCCAAATCACAGTAGACTGTGACACTTGTTATTTGTGTGACCCTGGGCAAGTTACTTAACCCCAGTTGTCTAGCTCTTACCATTCTTCTACCTTAAGTCCAATTCTAAAACAGAAGGTAAGAGTTTAAAAAAAAATCTAAAGGGAGCCTTGGCAAAGTGTAAGGTTTTAAGATCTTTTCTTCTGCTCCAGTCCTTTTTTGTCTCATCTCATAATGAGCATAGTAGGTGTTTAATTATTTATTGGTGACAAGCCATTTAATCACAGGTTGCCTCAGTTTCCTCATCTGCAAGATGAGGATAATAATAGGACCTACCTCCCAGATTTATTATGGGAATAAAAACGAGTTGAATTTTTCTTTTACGGTTTGAGATGACACCAAAGTCTTCAGTCTTCCTAAATGCAAAGGACCACTTTGACAAGGAAAATTCCTTTCTCTGTCCCTCCAAATTCTTTCACATGGTGAGAATTCTCAGAAGCACGTTTCTAAAACATCACTTCGATGATACCCTTCACCTGCTCAAAAATCTTTGCGTTAAGAACTAGGTAAAATTCATTCAAGGCTCTGCAACCTTTTGGCTCCAAACCACTGTTCCAGCCTTATATTAGTACTTCTCTTCCTAAATTCTCTATGCCTAACTGGACTGCTTAACTGTTCCTCAGTCTTGTTCTGACCTTTCCCACTGCTGTGAAACCCTTCGTATCTAGAATGTAAAGACCCAACTGAATTTATCACACAAGGCCTGGGATTTACAGTGATCCCTCACCTATCGGGGAGTTACATTCCAGAGACCCCCACCATAGGTGAAAATCCATGAAGTAGTGGCATTATATTAATTTTATTATGTATGTGTATTTTAAGGCTTTATAAACCCTTCCCACTCTCCTATAAACCTTTTCCACACTCTTATTAACCTACAGTCACTGAGCCAATCAGCACCCAGGATACAGAACACAGCACTGTGGTTGGTCACCTTTTATTCCATCAGTCAATAGTGTGCCTTGATAAGTGTAACTCTGTGATATAGAATCAGATTTAAAAAAAAAAAAAAGAAACCCAGAATACAGTGAAGTCACGGGATGACGGTATTTCATCTGAAGTCCTAGACTTTCTTAGAATTTCAGTTTCCTTGTCTGTAAGATATGGATAATACCTCCTATTTTAGTGCTAAGGAAGCAGTTAAAAGATCGAGGGGTTAGATTTGGAATCAGGAAGAACTGGGTTCAAATTCTGCCTCTGGCCTTAAGTTCTTTATTCACTCACTCAGCCTCAGTTGCCTCATCCACAAAATAAAAATAATAATGTATCAAAGAATTGTAATGTATCAAGTGAAATAAAGTATATGTAGTGTTTTTTCAAATCTTAAAATTCTATAGAACAGTGATGGTGACCCTTTTGGAGGGGTGGGTGATGTCTTCAGGTGCCCATGGAGTTGGGGAGAGGAGCAGCCTGGCCCCTCATCCCTCTGGCTTTCTAGTAATGAACTCTGGCAAACTCTGTACTGGGGTGACACTCATGTGCCCACAGAGAGGGCCACATGTGTCATAAGTTTGCCAACATGGCTATAAAAACATAGATTATATTTATCATGATGTTTAGCTATGTGATCATGGGCAAGTCAGTTAACTTCTATAAACCTTAGTTTTCTTAGTTCATCTGACTTGCAGCTGAAATCTTCCATGTTATTGTTTAGTCTTTTTAGTCATGTCCTACTCTTTATGACTCCAAAATGGGTTCAAAAGATCATAGAGTGGTTTGCCATTTTCTTCTTCAGCTCATTTTACAGGTGAAAAACTGAGGCAAACAGGATTAAGTGACTTGCCCAGGGTCACTCAGCTAGTAAGTATCTGAGGCCAGATATGAACTCAGAAAAATGAGTCTTCCTGGCCCGGCACTGTTAGCTCCTTGAGAAAAGAACCTTTTGCTTTTCCATTGGTATCCACCAGAGTTTTTCACATAGTAAGCACTTAATAAATGTTTTATTCATCCATTCATCTGTAAAATGAGGGGGTGGGAATAGATGAGCTCTAACATCCCTTCAAGCTCTAAATCATCGTATGATCTGATGAGAGTAAATCTGTGGTAGCTCTGAGAGAAGCATAAAATGCAAAGGAAATTTGAGATTATTGCCTATGAATCGGCAACGAAGCAACAGCATACGTGGGACCTAATAGATGTGTAAGATAACATCATCATTTCATCAGACACAAAACTCAAGTAGAAAAAAGAATCGCCCAAATATTCATTCCCACACAAACTCAACCATCTATTAAACCTACAGGAAGATTAGCACATGGAGACAGCTTGGGAAGTGTTTACTTTTTCAGTTTTTTGCTTTCTGGTCTATAGAAAGCCCCAGTGTCTGTCCCTAGCCCAGGCCCAGAGTAATTTCTCCCTGCCCAAAACAAAATTTAGGCCATTAGGGCAAAAGCAGGAGACCGGGTTTAATGATTCTCATTAAAATGTGAGCTCCTTGAGGGCAGAGACTATTTTTTGCCTTTCTTTGTATCTGTAGAGCCTACAGTATGGGCTTAATTAATGCATCTTGACTGACTGACAGCTAACTGCTGACTTATTGGAAAACCTCCATAATATTGCTAAGATATGAATTCAAGACCTATCTCCCAGATATATGTCCTGGCCATGGGAGTTCATTTCCCAATGCCCTCACGCAACTCTCTAATACGCAGGTTTTGAACCTGGGGTTTCCTTGAACTTGAATAGGGAAAATTTTACATATATTTATTTTCACTCACTTCTAACTCAGATTTAACATCTTTCAATGATGACTAGTAAAGGAGTAAACAACACACACACACACATATGTGCACACACACAAAATAAACTCCCTACTAAAATTTGCAAAATAGGTTCACTGAAAGAGGTTTCCTTACCATGAGTTCCCTATACAAGAGAAAACACAGCTCCAGTTTTTAAAAAATTTAAATGCACAAGCCCATCAACTGAATTTCTATAAACTGAAAAAAGAATGATAGGCCAAACCTTATAGCATATACCCACTCCTCTATAAAGAGCCACATGGCCAGACCTACCTGAGTTAGTCATTGCTGCCTCGCACCCCAAGATCTTTGGTCTTTGGATCTCATTGGCCGTCCCGTGGTGGCAGATGACTTTGTGGTCGCTTCTCAGAGCCCACATCTGGGTTGCACAAGCCCTTCTGGGAACCTCATAAGGTTTCTGAATAGCCCTATTTTATCAATAGTCATGTGGAGCAACTAGGTTGTTCAGTGGATAGAGTGCCAGATTCATCTTCCTGAGTTCAAATATGGCCTCAGACACTTATTTAGCTGGGTGACCTTAAGTAAGTCACTTAACCCTGTTTGTCTCAGTTCCTCATCTGCAAAATGAACCAGAAAAGGAAATGGGAAACCACTCCAGTATCTTTGCCAAGAAAACCCCAAATGGTGTTACGAAGAGTCTGACATGACCGAACAAGACCACCACCAAAGAGTCTTTAAGTCATCTGGGGCGTTCAACACCTCTTTGAAACCATTTTTTAGGTTGGGGTAAATGCTGTGGATTGGAATATCTTATCAGTTATGCGTGTTTATCTCTCTCTTTGAGAAAGACATGATCACCATCAGAAAACGGAGAACACTGAGACCAACCTTTCCCCGACTCATTTTCTCCTCCCAAAGGCTATTAGTCTTTTCTTTTAAAAAATAAAGTCCTAAAAGTTAAAACACACACACACAAACACACACACAAACACACACACAAACACACACACAAACACCCTAAGCAAAGTCTATTAACTCTTTTAGGATCTGTCCATTGGGGAACACAGTCCTTCCACTTAAAATGTTATTTGTCAGGAGAGGATGAGGGCTGCTCTCAAAAGCTCAAGCACAAGCCTTTTGGCAGGTATTGATTATCGTGCCTTATACATCTGCCCCAATGGGGAGAAACCCAAGTGGTATGGAAGGGGCCGACCGCTACTGATAAAGAGACTAAATGCTCTTTCTGGGCTATTCTCTCCATAGAGCAGCTCTCCGGGAGGCCTAGGGGAACGTCTGTGGCCTGGAAAACCATTTCAAATTTCATGGACAGCTGTGACGGTCCCTAATGTATAAATGGGGTTGCATATGGGGGTGGGGGGAGGGCAGGAAGCGCGACGCGTTAGGGATGGTGCCGTCCTCACCTGAGACGGGGCTGGCGAGCTGGAAGAATGGGAAGGAACGGGGTAGAATCATTCTCCTAATCAGGGGGATAATCACCATTATTCTAATTCCTAATAATATCAATAATGGCAGCAGGAACGGGGAGCTGCTTTTCCTGGAACCTAAGCCGCCTGTTTGCCATTGTAACATGACATCAACACCCCAACAGACTTGTTTTCAAACGGCATTTTGTTAACCAGACAGGATGGGCTTCTGTTCACATGCCAATCTCTCCTTTTTTTTTTTTTTTTCCCGGCCAACCTCAGGGGTGGCCCAGCAGCTTCCAAAATCTCATTATGCCAACCATCTCGCCTTTTTTTTTTTTTTTTTTTTTTTTGAGAATAAATTTCTACGGCAGCCAATTACAGCCATTTGATGCGTATAATAATGAAGCCATGGAAATTGAAATTGACACCTCAGAGGATCGGGTGTTAAAAAAAAAATACAACTTCCATGAATCAGGCATTTTCTTACAGTTTTCTATCATTTACAACAATTTGCCATCGCTGGGGTCCTGAGCAGATTGTGGAAAGCCGGGATGTGCTGGAGAGCGCTCGTGATTGGGGCTCCCTGAGAAAGCAAAGGCGCCGGGCTCCTTCCTAAGCACAGATCAATTACACCTCAGACAAGCCAGTGTCACATGTGATTCACAATGTCAATTTCATGCTAGTGGTAACCATTT
Organism: Gracilinanus agilis; assembly: GCF_016433145.1. NCBI lineage: Eukaryota > Metazoa > Chordata > Mammalia > Didelphimorphia > Didelphidae > Gracilinanus > Gracilinanus agilis. Next base: position 212,780,975 of record NC_058130.1, read on the forward strand.
AAGAAAGAGCTGTGCAGGTTTTACATTTGATAAGAAATCAGCAGTGTTTGTGTTTGTAAAAGGACCGATCACAGAGTGTGACAGTTCCGAGAGATTGCCGCACAACATCGACTGCCCGTCTGGAGTCTGTCAGGGACCCATAAGTATTTATTTCAAATGTTGGTTGGTTTTTTTTTCCCCTCCCTTCCCCTTAAACCAGGATGTGAAAATAAACTGTCAGTCTCTATTTACAGCTGTACAAGCAGGAAATACAAAAGATTTTAGGTTAAATTGTCAGTTAACAGAATTCAAAATAGAAAAAAGAAATCGACCTTGCTGGCTTATTGCACATTTTGATAGAAAAAAAAAATCATTTCTGCGTTTGGAGAAGGGGAAGGAGGCCGTGTCTGAGTGAATACAAGAGGAAGAATATTTCGGGAGGATTTGAGGCATTTATCATCCTGGCCCTATAGGCTCTTCAGTGTGTTACCTAGAATTAGGAGAATACTATGGATAATTAGATCTTAGGTGTGGAGCAAATAGAGCTTGTATCATAGTCTTTACCTCTTTTCATTCTAATTTATCATTTTTAGCACCATTAGGAGCCCGGGCACCGTTAGTCCAAGAGAAGAAGGAAATCTTTCCGAATAGCCCTATTTGATAAATGTTAACAATGTGGAGTCATTAAGTCATCTGGGGCATTGGGTTTGACTAGAGCAGGATCTGGCTGATCTCTTCTTCATTCCATTGTGTTAAATAGCTTGGAGGATCTACTGTCTGGTGAGCTAAAAGGCAGCAGACCCCATATATGTGTATGTGCATATAGATATAGATATAGATATAGATATATAGATAGATATATAAATATAGATAGATAGATATAGATATATGTAGATATATGTTTACATGGATATAGATACACATACATACACAAACCCATACATGCATAAAATATACACACACATATGTATATATAAGTTTATACACACAAATATATATATATATAAATACATTTTTCAACTAGGTGGCACAATAGATAGAGCGCTGAGTCTAAAGTCAGAACAACCTCAGTTCAAATCTAGCCTCAGATACTTCCTAGCTATGTGACCTTGGACAATGCACTTAACCCTGTTTGCCTCAGTTTACTCATCCATAAAATGATTTGGAGATGGACATGATAAATCACTCCAGAATCTATGCCACAAAAACCCAAATGGGGTCACAAAGAAATGGACACAACTGAAAAATGACTTCTCTGTCTCTATGTATCTATCTATAACTCTCTACCTTTCTATATATCTCTATCTAGCTCCATATCTCTCTATATATGTAAAAAACTATCTGCATATCCATGTTTATCTATATCTATATCTATCTATCTGTTTATCTATTTGTCTGTTTGTCTATCCATTTCTCCTTCTATCCATCCATCCATCCACCCATCTATCTACCTACCTATCATCTATCTATCCATCCATCTATTCATCTATCCATCCATCCATTTATCCCTCTATCTATCCATCTACCTATCCATCCATCCATCTATAGAGCTATCTATCCATCTATATACATACACACATACATACATATGTGACCTCAATTGAGTTAGTTAAGTTCTCTGGGCTTCAATCCTGCCATTGGAAAAGAGGAAGGAGATAATAGATTTAGAGACCTCATAAGTCTTCTAGCTCAAGTCTCTCTTTTAACTGATGAAGAACCAGCCTAGTGGGGAGAGGGGGATGAAGAATCCTGTCCAGGTCACCCAATGGCAGAGGCCAGGACTAGAATCCAAGTCTTCAAAATCCAAATGCATCACTCTTTCTCTAATAGTTGTCCTAGCTCGTGGGAGATTGCTGTGAGGATTAATAACGTGAAAACTGTTTAGAGATAAAGTGGTACAGATATTCCATTTGCTAGTTTTATTATCTCTAATATAGTTTATGCTCTTCGAGGGCATAGACTGTGCCTTTCTCCATCTCCTGACTGTCCCTCAGTGTGGAGCACACACTAGATGCTTAATAAACGTTTATTGGGGCAATATTCATAGGCTCAAAAGATCATAAGTTTAGTGCTAAAAAGATACCTTTAGAGAACATCCAGTTGGTCCAGCTCATTTTATAGATGAGAAAACTCAGACTAGGGGAAGTGGGTTCATTTGCCCAGGGTCACAGAGTTAGTACAGTATCTGAGGCAAGACTCAAACCCAGATCTTCCAGACTTCAGTTCATAACAACCAATATAAAATGGGTTCAGAGAAAGCATTATTATCCCTATTTTATAGGTGAATAAATCAAGCATCAATAGGAACTTGTCTAAAGTTGCTTGGGTTAGAGCTAGGAATCAAACCCAAGTCTCCTGCCTCCAAGCTCAGCATTCTTTCCATTACACCTCTTTGCTCAAATCTCCACAGGGAATGTGGGCCTGCTCTACTATACTCAGTGCTTTTTTTTTTTTTTTTAAAGAACTCTTATTTTCAGTCTTAGAATCAATGGCTGTGTATTTGTTCCCAGGTAGAAGAATGGCAAGGGCTACGCAATGGATTTTAAGCAACTTGCCCAGGGTCACATAGCCAGGAAGTGTTTCAGGCCACATTTGAACCCAGGACTACAGTATCTAGGCCTGGCTCTCATTCCACTGAGCCACCTAACTGCCCCCAATTTGGTGCCTTCTAATGAACTTTTTCAATGCCCAGATCTTTGGTCTCTTAGACTGGATCTGAAACAATAAACCAAACTTTGTCTAGTTGCCTAGAAAGAAACATTTCTTCGGCCCAGTGTAGTTTCCATCCAAGCTCTATAACTGCCTTGGCATGGAGACAGGAAGGTAGGCAGGCTCCCCACTGGCATTTCTAGGGAAACCATAGGACAAACAATCTGGGCTTTTCAGGATTTCCAGAGCAAGCCTGAATCTTGGATAGAAATGGAGGCAGGGTGCTGTGGATAAGAAAGGAAGTTGGGGGTAGTGGCGATCAAGGTAAAGAATAGAAATGCACGTTCTCTGAGATGAAAGATATTTAGAAACCATCTAGTGCAACTTGCTCAGTTTACAGGAGAGAAAGGCGAGTCCAGAGATAGTCAGTTTGGGATATAAAGAAGATTACAAACAAACATAATTACAGCATGCTGGCCTTGGCAATGCTTGGCTCTGCCGTTTCAGAAACAAGCCTTAAACTAGGAATTCTCTACCTTCCTGGAAAAGAGATTTGTTTTTGTTTTTGTCCTTACCCTCCCTGTGACCTTGGGCAAGTCCCTTCATGTCTCTAGGACTCAATTTCCTCAAAAAAAAAAAAATTAGAGGGTTGGCCAGGATCAGTAGTTCAGAATCCTTTTGAACATTAGAACTCCTTAATGTCAAAAAATGCCCAGATCCCCACGAAAGGATCTATGCAATTAGTCCTCCATGATTAAGAAAATGCACGGGAATGAAAAGTTACTGGGAATTCCACAGCCCTCCAATACATCTATGTTTTCTTAATCATGATAGCATCTACATACATTTAAAAATAGAAATGCGTATATGAGTGAGACAGCATTTATTCAGGGTACCAGATGTACATTAGCTTATTTATTATCCTGAGGCACACTACATAGTTTGCTGGAACTAAATAAAACCAAAATAACAATGTTTTGTGTGCACATGGATCAGAAGACCCTTTGCAAATAACTCAGCCCACCAGTTCAGAATGAAAATAACTCTGAAAAGCTTTCCAGCTTTAATCCCTACCAACTCACACCATAAACTCTAGGACCCAGAGTTCCCCAGTGCCAGCAAAGGCCTTGTTGGCCCACCAAAGTACGACACTACTTCACCTTTACTTCTAGACAGACAGATAAGCTTAGCCCTCTGCCATTGTGGATTGGAGTTGCCCAGTTTGGTAGAAGAAGCCTTAGTTCTTTAGCCTGGGGAAATGAAACATTAGCAGGGGACACAATCGCTGTCTTTAAGTGTTTAAAGAATTGTTGCACAGTAAAGGAATCAGACTCGGTCTAGTTAACCCCAGAAAACAAAACTAGGAAGAACGTGTAAAAGTTGTAGAAGCCAATTTCGATTCAACATAAGAAGAAAACAACGTACAATTCTATCTGTACAAAAGTAGAGCATAGGTAGTGAGTTCCTCATCCCCAGAGGTCTTCAAGCAGAGATGGGATGATATCGTATTAAGGATGTTATCGAGAGGCCGTCTGTTGGCTATAGGTCAGGCTAGGTGACCTCTGCTCGGAGAGGATGTGATTGAAACTTATCAAGAACTTTGTGGATTAAAGCGGGATGCCAGGAAGCCAAGGCGACGAGTTCAGTCCTCTCATGGACCACTTAGTCTTGGACAAAGAAAAGGAAATTCTCCTCCAAACTGCCATCTCCTTAATGCTTGGTAGCCACCTCATAATTACATGCTGGTCATAAGTGGAACCAGGTAAGAAAGCATGGAAAACTCATCACAATCCATCATGCTACTGGGAAAACAGCTCAAAGCAGATGTCCTAGCGCTCTGAGGTCAGTAGCATCTCTGTCTATGCTGGGCAGCACATGAAATGAATGGTTAGGAAGCACCATAAAATTAATGATTCAGTCAGAGTACCTCTTAGAAGGGCCCCCAACAATCTTTTCATTCATTTGCATATATCTACATTAGATTATTCATCAGCATAAACTCTTTGGCTTTGAGACACTAATTGTGTCCATCATTCATTCTTTCATTTTTATTATTATTTAATGCTTACCTTCTGTCTTAGAATCGATACTAACTATTGATTGGTTCCAAGGCAGAAAAGTGGTAAGGGCTAGGCAAAAGGGGTTAATGACTTGCCCAGGGTCACACAGGTAGGAAGTGTCTGGGATCAGATTTGAACCCAGGACCTCCTGAGTCTAGGTTTAGTGCTTTGTCCATTGGGCCATTTAGATGCCTCCAGTATTCTTTTTTTTTTAACCTTTACTTTCTATCTTAGAATCAATACCTTGTACTAGTTCTAAGGTAGAAGAGCAATAAGGCTAAGGGAGTTAAGTGACTCACCCAGGGTCTCACAGCTAGGAAGTGTCTGAGGCCAGATTTGAACCCAGGTCCTCCTGACTCTAGGCTTGATGCTCCATCCACTGTACCACCTAGATGGCCCCTGTATTCTTTTTTTTTAACATTTATTTTCCATCTTGGGGTCAATATCCTGTATTGGTTCTAAAGCAGAAGAGTGGTAAGAGCTAGGCAACGGGGATTGAGTGACATGTCCAGGGTCATATACCTAGGAAATGTCTGAGACCAGATTTGAACCCAGGTTCTTCTGACTCTGAATCTGGTGCTCTATCTACTGAGCCACCTAACTGCCCCTTTCATTATTTCTTAATCTTGTTTCCTCCTTTAATGCTCTATTTTCCCCCCATCTCCATTCTCTGGCCCAACACTCCTTACTCTTCTGAGGCATAAGGTCATAAAACCACAGATCAAGAGCTAGAAGACAGCTTAGATCATCAATTCTAATTTTCCCCATTTTACAGATGAGGAAAATGAGGCAGAGAGAAGTCAAGTGACTTGTTCAAAGTCACACAGGAGGAAGGATTATTTATCACTTCCACAAACTCTTTTACCCCCATTGGGAACACAGATGTTTATTACTTCTGAACAATAGGCTAAGAATCTGAGTCTTTAAAAAAAAAATGTAATCTATGCTCGTTGGCTACGGGAAGGGGAGGGGAGGAAGGGAGGGAAAGAACATGATTCATTAACTATGGGAAAATATTCTTAATTAATTAATTAAATGAACTTTTGAAAAATGCCATCTAGTTCACAAAGGATGACTGACTTTTAGAGTGTCAGAATCTATTCCATGCCCTTGTTCGCCAGGATGTGGTCATCACTGTCATCACTGTATCATCACCCCCTCACTTGGTACGTAGGGTACATCAGAGGGTCCAAAACACCCCACATTTCTTTTGTTATGTGATTTTCCCAACAGTTTTTCTGTTAGGTAGAAGAGAGATCATCACTAGGCAGTTATTCAAGATATAGATTCTTCCCAAAGAATCTAAAGAATTTTTAAAAATTCATTTTCCTTAAAAGAAAATAATCTAAGAATCATAGACAGTATTTATTTAATACATTGAGGTTTGCCGAGTCTTTTTTTTTAAACCCTTGCCTTTGATCTTAGAATCAATACTGCATATTAGTTCTAAGGCAGAACAGTGGTAAGGGCTGGGCAATGGGGGTTAAGTGACTTGCCCGGGGTCACACAACTAGGAGTTAAATTTGAACCTAGGATCTCCCATCTCTAAGCCTAGCTCTCAATCCACTGAGTCATCTAGTTGCCCCTTGCCAAGTCTTTTACCGATATTAACTCATTTGATTCTAATAACAAACCTGGGAGAGATGTACTATCATTATCCTCATTTTACATATGAGGAAACTGAGGCACCGAGCAACTAAGTAACTTGTTCAAGTCACACAGCTGCAAGTGTCTATGACAGGATTTGAACTTGGGACTTCCCAACTCCAAGACCAACATTACATTTACTGAATCACCAAGCTACCACTACATAAAGGCTAAATGATCTTTCCTAGAATCTTTTTTTCCCCTAAAATGAGAGCCAGTGAACAGATAATAATAGAGAGGCATCACAACCCCAAATCGGAATTCAATTCAACTTCCTAAAAAGCTTATTAATAACCATTCTGTGTCAGATACTATGCTCAGCATTATCAACAGGATAGGAACTAGATTTGTGATTTCCTTAGTGTGACAATAATCATAAGAGGGGCAGCTAGGTAGCACAGTGGATAGAGCACCAAGCCCTAAGTTGAAAGGTCCTGGGTTCAAATCTGATCTCAGACACTTCCTAGATGTGTGACCCTGAGCAAGTCACCTAAGCCTGATTGCCTAATCCTTGCCACTCTTCTGTTTTAGAAAGGAGACAGTATCAATTCTAAGGCAGAAGGTTAGAGTTTTAAAAAATAATCTTAAGATTTTGGTGCAGGTCCAGACCTGTAATTTTATCAACACTGGCACCTCCCAGTGAGGAAACTCTCTCTAATAATGAAGATGAGCAACTATTCTGTAAGTTGTTATCTCAGAGAAGGGGTTCTTAACCTGGAGTCCATGAACCCCCAAAGATCTGAATTAGATTTCAAAGAGGGTGTAAGGAGGTGGATCAGTGGATAGATAGCCAGACCTAGAGACACAGGAGATCATGGGTTTAAATCTGACTGTGTGATCCTGGGCAAGTCACTCAATCTAGTTGCCTTGCCCTTACTGCTCTCCTTCCTGGGAACCAATACACAGATGACTGATCCTAAGACAGAAGCTAAAGGTTTTGTTTTTTTAAAGTTGTCAAAGCGTCTATGATCTTGGATAGTAAAAAAAAAATACATCTTCATTTCTATATTTTTTCCTTTGTCGTTTCCTTTGTAGTGCTATATATTTTATTTTATGCATTTAAAAATATTATTCTGACAAGTGGTCTGTCACTATCACTTATATCCAATGCAATTCTATCTATTTTACTTTATGTATTTATAACTCTTCTGAGGAGTACAGCAGCGTCACTAAACAGCCAAAAGGGTCCGTGATACTCACACAAAACGTTTAAAACTCCTGTGTTATAAGTTGGTGGAGCATTGAAGGATTATTCCCATTCCACAGTTGAGCAAACTGAGGTAAGCAGAAGTTAAGTAGCTTTTCCAAGGTCAGACAGTCAGGGAAAATCTAAGGCTGGATTTGAAGTCACCTAACCTCTCACTAAGTATGGGGCTCCCTTTTAAGACATCCTTGACAGCGGGCAGTCATTGAGCCTGTGCATGAACACTTTCTTTTTTTTATTTTTTATTTTTTACATTTTTAAACCCTTAACTTCTGTGTATTGGCTCCTAGGCGGAAGAGTGGTAAAGGTGGGCAATGGGGGTCAAGTGACTTGCCCAGGGTCACACAGCTGGGAATTGTCTGAGGCCGGATTTAAAACTAGGACCTCCTGTCTCTAGGCCTGACTCTCAATCCACTGAGCTACCCAGCTGCCCCCGATGAACACTTTCAATAATAATGAGTTCGCTCCCTCTAAAGGCAGCCCATTTGATCACTGGACAGTTCTAGTTGCTACCAAGAGATTTCCTATATTGCATCAAAATCTACCTCTCTGAAATCTCTACCCATTGTTCTCAGCTCTGCAATGGGGCTATTACACAGAACGAGTCAACAGCTCAAAAAGCAGTTTCTGCCTGCCACACGCAAATAGCTTGGATGTACGCTGATGATTAGAAGGGAAGGTTCGGGCAAGACAATTCTAAATAGGATGACCTGATTCAACAGTTTTAACAGACTTGGCCAGTCAATTCAGTTAAATGACCAGTTTGACAGATTCTCCTTCCCTTCCTCACTCCCCACCCCCTCAGCTGAATTGATGCTCTATTTGGCTAAATTGACAGAATCAACTCATTCTTTTGCAAGCATGAAGACATTCCCAGAGCATTGGTGGTATGGATGGGAGGGAGGTGGGGAGAAATGGCAGAAAGAGAAACATGCTAGTGTTAGATGGAGAGTGATGGCCCGGGGAGCAGCATAGTAATCTGTAAATAAAGCTTATTTCGAATTCTGGATACCCAGCCCTACTTAGGTAGAAAGCTTTGAGCGACTCGTCCTGGAGATCTCCTTCCTACCCACGGAAAGACATTCTAGCTGCAATGGTTAAAAACCTGCTTATTAGAGGAAGAGGCCCACTAATGGGAGAAGGACAGAATGATTAGGCACAGAAAGCTGTCAGATCTCAATTTCCAAATTAAGTATTTAACTGAGATTCCCAACTCTCTCTCTCTCTCTCTGGCTGTCTCTCTCTCTCTCTCTCTGACTCTCTCTCTCTCTCTCTCTCTCTCTCTCTCTCTCTCTCTCTCTTTCTCTCCCTCTCTCTCTCCCCTCTCCTCTCCTCTCTCTTCCTCGCTCTCTCCCTCTCTTCTCTTTCTCCCTCTCTTCCTCTCTCTTGCCCTCTCTTCTTCTCTCTCACTCTTCTTCCCTCCCTCCCTCTCTCTCTCTCTCCCTATCTCTCTCCTCTCTCCTCCCCTTTTCTCTTTCCTTTCTCTCTCTGTCTCTGTCTCTGTCTCTCTGTCTCTCTCTCCCCCGCCCTCCTTCCACCCCATTGTTCTTTCTCCTCTCTCTTTCTATCCATCTCCTCCCCCATTCTCTTTCTCTTTCCTCTTTTTCCTTCTCCCCTTTCTCTTCTTGCTGGAAGCTCTTCAGCTCTGTCAGCTCAATGATTACCCTTCTGCTAAGGCTTGGCTCTTGGTCACATTATCCCCTGAGAAATGGAGAGCAGGATATCTGGAGTGGCTAAGGGAAGAAGGGACTTATTAATAAATAATAGCAATGTCTTGTCTGTACACAGAACATAGAGTTTCAGGAAAAACAGTATCCTCTCTTTACTTGGCAACTAGGAAGAAGACCCAATGTCTCCCCACAGGAGACTCCAGGAAACAGGGGGTCACTCTGCCTTTCTTCTCTTAATGCTTTCCCTCCTTTACTCAATTCTGAAATTCCAGGGGCTGACATTTTCTTTTTCAATCTGATGAAATTTTTCACCTGCCTGAAGGCAGGGGACTAGGCCAGATGAATCTCAGCCTAATGATAGCCTAACATTCCATGATTTCTCCCTTCCTCCTGCTTGGTTTTCCCTTAGTAGATCTCCAGTGGAAAGGAGAACTTCTAGTTTCACCCCAATCATTGACACAGTTTCTTGATATTGAGAGGCACCTAAAATCTGCAGGGGAATAAGAAGATTTTGTCAAATGAAGACAGAATAAAATCGCTGGAGTCTTCAACCTGGGAAAACTCAAGGCTAGAAGTAAACAGGATAGGGGGCAGCTGGGTAGCTCAGTAGATTGAGAGCCAAGCCTAGAGATGGGAGGTCCTAGGTTCAAATCAGACCTCAGACACTTCCAAGCTGTGTGACCCTGGGCAAGTCACTTGACCCCCATTGCCCACCCTTATCACTCTTCTGCCTTGGAGTCAATACATAGTATTGACTCCAAGACAGAAGGTAAGGGTTAAAAAATTAAAATTAAAAATTAAAAAAAAAAAGAAGTAAACAGGATAGAATCAGAAGCTGTGGATTCTTGAATTCAGATCTAGTCAAGGCTTCATAGACTAAAAAACAGCCCCCTCCAGCCTGCTTAAAGCATGAGAGAAAGATATTTGGGGCAATGAGGAGACAAGTAATCATCAGACTTAAAGGCACCAAGGTATAGAAGATAAAAAGTCAGCTTCAAAGTCACAAAGATCTGAGTTCAAATTTTGCCTCTGGCTAAGTAACACTGAATATGTCACTTACCCTTTACCAGGCATCTTTCTAGAATAATGAGTTGAAGTATAGCTTCAGCAGAGAGCATTTCCTCACTTAAGTGTTCCTAGATCAAGGAAATCACAGGTCTAGACAAAAGAAATCAAAATAATCCCTTATTTTTTTTATAGTGCTTTAGTTTTCAGAGAGCTTTCTCTTCATAAACTACAGTCTTATTATAATCCTCTCACTCTTCACTCTGTCGCTTAATCCTCTTAACAAACAACCCTGGGAGATAGAGTATAATTATCCCCATTTCATTGATAAGAAAATTGAGGCTCAAGAAAAAGCACTCAGGGAGGAAAACTCATGATGCAGCCTTAAATTTGGAGTCTGGAGAGACCTAGATTCAAATCCACCTCTAACACAAATAACTCCAAATTTCGCCCTCTACAGCTCAGTTTATTCATCTCCAATAATAGTACGTGCCCGTCGCGACTACCTCATGGGTTTGTTGAGGAGATTACTAATAACTAAAAATAGTTCATCTTTGACATGGCACTTTACAAATCTTATCATTTGATCCTCATAACTATCCAGGGAGGCAGATGCTATTATTATCCTTATTTGAGGAAACTGAGGCAGACAAGGTTAAATGACTTGTACAAGACCACTCAGCTAGGAAGTGCCTAACACCAGATCTGAATTCAGGTCTTCCTGACTGCAAGGGTGGTGCTCTATTTATCATGCCCATGAGAGAGCAATTTGTCAGCCTTAAAGTGGAAGCTATTATTTTCATTAACTAACAAGGCCATCCTGCTAACAAGCAGTGAAGCCAGGATTCGAACCCAAGGTCCTTCAAGTCTATCACACTGCCTCCAACAATTGCTTCAGTACAGGGTAGTAAACTTAGGGAACTCATTACTCCCAAGAGATGGTACAGACTGAAAATATAATTAGCTTCCAAAGAGATTTAGCTCACTTCACAGATCACAGAATCGTAATGGGTTACTAAGGGAAACTGGGCTGTTTGGGGAGATGCCTCTAACCTTTGATAATCTGTGTCAGAGGGAATGACCCTGCTCCCCCTCCACAAACCATTCCCCAAGTGTCCTATCAGGCACAGAAGCTTGGGCTGGAGAGACTATGAGACTCAGCCCTGATGACCACCATGTCCTCCCGAATCCCAATGGTTCCTCCCAGGCTTGTGTAACTGATAGGCTTGTCTTTGTCTACTGGTAACAGGGTGCTATATTCTATTTTGGGGGCAATGGGAGCTGGCCTTTTGTATTTGGCCAGAGAATGCTTGCAAACAGCAGGCTTCCTGGTTGGCTGGGAGAGCTTTGGGGACTGTAGAACAGATCAATGAGCTCGATTCAGAGCACCCACATGAACAAATTCCAAATCAAAAGAGATCTTCTGGAAAGAAGATGCCATTCTTTTGAGGGACTGCAAGAAAGCCAGGCATTGTAAGCCTACAGACAAATTAGTCAAAGGAACCTTAAAACAGTGTAGAAAGCTTGGGTGGGGGCAGCTAGGTGACTCAGTGGATTGAGAGTCAGCCATAGAAGGGGGAGGTCCTGGGTTCAAATCTAACCTTAGATACTTCCTAGCTATGTGTCCCTGGGCAAGCTACTTAATCTCATTTGCCTGGCCCTTACCATTCTTCTGCCTTGGAACCAATAGACAATATTAAATCTAAGACAGAAGGTAGGAAGGTAGGAAGGAAGGAAGGAAGGAAGGAAGGAAGGAACGAAGGAACGAAGGAACGAAGGAAGGAACGAAGGGAGAAAGAGAGAAAGAAATAAAGAAAAAGAAAGGAAGGAAAAAGAGAGGGAGGGAGGGAGAGAGAGAGAAAAGAAAGAAAGAAAGAAAGAAAGAAAGAAAGAAAGAAAGAAAGAAAGAAAGAAAGAAAGAAAGAAAGAAAGAAAGAAAGAAA
>NC_058130.1:212802873-212838642 GCF_016433145.1 Gracilinanus agilis
GGAAGGAAGGAAGGAAGGAAAGAAAAAAACAGCTGACATTTATATAACATTTTTGGGTTTATTTTTCTTACATTTTCTTTAACCTTATTATTTGACTCCAATGACATCCTCTAAGATGATTCCATAGGCCCTTTAATCCCCATTTTCATTTTTTTTTTAAATTCTTACTTTCTGTCTTAATAACAACTCTAAAATAGAAGCAAGGAATAGGTTTCTGGGGTTAAGTGACTTGCCCAGAGTCGCCCAACTAAAAAGCATCTGAGATCTCATTTGAACCCCTCTTCAGGCCTGATATTCTCTCCACTCTGCTTCCTAGCTGCCCCTAATCCCCATTTTCAAATGAGCAAACTTCAGCTCATGGGGGAATGTCAACCAACTCCTATGACAGTCTGACTAGTATCAGAAACAGGCCTTGAACCCAGGTTTGTAATGACTTCAAGCTTCTGTGCCCCAGTTATATCTGCAAAATGGGATCACCTCACACAGTTTCAGGGAAAGCCTCATGAGAACAGGTATTTGAAAGGACCCCGAAAAGCATTATATCTTCTACAGTTTCAAGATGACATTAGTAGAGGTCGGATTACAGCCTGTCATGAGTTAGGGGCTTTGGGGTGGGGATTCCCTCCTTAAGTTAGAGGTTGGACCAGATGACCACTAATGGCCTTTCCGGTACTAACAATCTATTTTTTAAAAGAGGATTGGATTAGATGGCCTCTGTCTTCCAAGGGAACTTCCAGAACTAATACATAATCCTATGATTTGTTGTTCAGTTACTCAAATGATTAAGATAGCATGGTTAGCTGTGTGACCTTGGGCAAGTCACTTAACCCCAGCTCTTCTACCCTGGAAGTGGTGCTTATATAGATTCTAAGAAAGTAAGAGTTTAAAAAAGAGAGGGGAGAAGGGCAGCTGGGTGGCTCAGTGGTTTGAGAGCCAGGTCTAGAGACAGAGATCCTGGGTTCAAGCCTGGCCTCAGACACTTCCTAGCTGTGTGACCCTAGGCGAGTCACTGAACCCCCATTGCCAAGACCTTACCACTTTTCTGCCTTGAACCCAATACCCAGTATTAATTCTAATACAGAAGGTAGGGGGTTTAAATTTTTTTAAATAAAAAAAATTTTTTAAAGAAGAGGAGGATGCATTTTTTTTCCTTTCCAGAGAGCTGGTTGTTAAATATTTACCAGAATACTCTAGGAACATTGCTTAAGCTCAAGAGGAGTAGAAGGCTCAGAGAATAAAGTCATCACTAGACTTGAGGTCTGGTGACTGGAGGCGAATAATAAAAATAATTTCTCAAGTATTATAATCATCAACATCATCACTGGCATTACTAGAGAAGGTTTGCAAAGTGCTTTGTCTCTTGTGTGATCTGAGCCTCCCGGCACCGCTGAATTCCTCCCAATCCATTCCTCGCACCCCCCCACTCCCAGACTCCACCAGAGAAGCACCCCCGTTTCCTTTGGCCGCGGCGACTTCCCAATGGGAGAGTTCTCGTCTGTCTGGACGCCGGGGTCGTTTTTGAGACAGAATGTCTAGGCCAGGAGCATCGGGCTAGTCCCCGTCTCCGCCATGTGTGATCCCAGGCCTGAATTAGATGAGACAGGCTTGAGCTCCACCTAGGAGCGCAGAAATTCAATTCCAAATCCCCTCAGGGGATGAGGCGAAGGGCCAGGGCCAGGCAATCTGGCATCATGAGTCCCAGCAGGTTGAACGGAGGCAGAATTGGACAGATTTCTCTCCAGTCCAATCGAGGAGGCTCCGGGGTCCATTTCGGGGCGAGTGGGCTGGGGAGCACTCAGTGCCCACGTGGCCGCCTCGGGCCCAGATCACATTCCACCACCGGCACCGGCGCTCTGGGCCACAGACCAGAACCGATGCCCGTCAGAGAAGGCGCCCGCTCCTTCCCCATCCTTCCGCCCTTGCCTCCAAGGAGCTCCGGCTCATTCCACAAGAATGGGCCTGGCCTGATAACCGGCTTCCTTCCGGGCCTCTCCGGCCAGAGGGACTGGACTGAGAGGAGAAACAAGCCTTTGGGGGCGAGACCAGGGGCGGGCAGAGGAGCCGTGGCTGGCACTCTCTCCTCGCTGGTGGCTCATCCCCAAGCCCTGACCTCCCCCCAACACACACACGCATATGCCAAGCCACACCTGCCAACACAAGATTAAGCCTTACTTTAAGATTTTTTTTTAATTTATTTAAATATATTTATTTTTTAAATCCTTAACTCCATACTAAGTATTAGTTTCAAGGATATGGGCTAAGCAATTAGGGTTAAGTGACTTATCCAGGGTCGCCCAGCTAACCACTCCATCTTAATCATTTGAGTAATGGAACAACAAATTATAAGATTATGTATTGGATCTGGAAATGACCTTAGAAAACAGATCATCTCATCTAACCTTCTTTTCTTTTTAATTCTTACTTTCTGTCCTAGAATCAATTCTGGGCATTGCTTTTAAGGCAGAAGAGCAAGAAGGTCTTAGCAATGGGGGAGAGGTGACTTGCCCAGGGTCACACAGCTAAGAAGTGTCTGAGGCCACATTTGAACACAGGACCTCCAGTTTCTAGGTCTGGCTCTCCATCCACTGAGCCTCCTAGCCACCCCTGCTACTCCTCTTATTTCCCAAAAGACACAAGTAAACACCAAGGAGAAAACTAAGCAGCTTGGTCCATAGAACACCAAACTTGGAATCTGGAAGGCCTGAGTTCAAATCTTTCCCCCTACTTATTAGCTGTTTGAGCCTAGGCAAGTTAGTCCTAGCTTCATGTATAAAAAAGGGGTAATAAGAGCTCCTGACTCTCGAAGTTTGAGGCTTTTTTGGATAAAGATCAATGAGAAAGCATACATGAATTATTTTGCAACCATAATACTTATTAATTAAATGCTAACTAGCCATTAAGTGACTTGCTCAAGGTTACACAGGGAGTATATGGCAAAGCAGCCACTGACTGTGTTTGGCATTTTTAATTTTTCTCAACCTGGCCCTTCTCTCATCTCATAATATATTGCTATCCTCTGAATGCTCTGCTGTCCAGACAAACTGGCCTTCTTGCTGTTCCTCAGATATGAAATTTAATATCCTGTCTCGGTGTCTTGGTACTGGCTGTCGATCGTGCTTGGAAGGCACTTCCTCCTCTTTTCTGCCCCTTGGAATCCCTGGTTTCTTTCAAGGCTCAGCTACATAAATATGCCCTTCTCCACAGCTCCTTCCCTGGTCCCCTGGCTGGGAGTGCCTTCAGCACCAACCCCTCCAGGGAACTTGGGCTCTCTTTGTAAGTGTTGCATTGGAAGGAAACAATAAACTGTAAACTTCTAGAGGGAAGGGACTGTTTCATATTGTCTTTGAATTCCTAGTCCCTAGACCAGGGTTGGCAAAGATGTGGCACCCGTGCCGAGCCGGCACTCGGGGAGCTGCTCCCAGAGCCCAAAGCAAGCACTTTCTCCCTCTGCTCTCCCTGGTAATGGCTGGGGCTCAGACAGCTTGAATTTGCCCTCTATGCACTCGAACTAGGAAAAGGCTCGCCAACACTTTGCCTAGACCATTGGTTCCCAAACTTTTTTGGCCTACCGCCCCCTTTCCAGAAAAAATATTACTTAGCGCCCCCTGGAAATTATGAAACTATTTATTGAACTCAGAATAGAATGTAATACAAAAAAAGTGTGGCCATCACCGCCTCCCTGGATCACTGCAGCACCCACCAGGGGGCAGTAGCACCCACTTTGGGAATCATTGGCCTAGACCATAGCCTAGAACATTGTTGTGCTTGTTGTTCAGTTATTTCAGTCCTGTCTAACTCTTCATGACCCATTTGGGATTTTCTTGGCAAAGGTATTGGAGTGACTCGCCATTTCCTTCTCCGGTTCATTTAACAGATGAGGAAATTGAGGCAAAGAGAGTTAAGTGACTTGCCCAGGGTCGTATAGCTCAAAAGCATCTAAGGCCAGATTTGAACTCGGGAAGATGAATCTTTTTGACTTTGAGCCTGACAATCTATCCACTGCGCCACCCAGCTGCCCCTGGCCCATAGTATTTATTTAAGATATTATTATTGATGCTGCCTAGCTCTCTGATAGAGAAGTGATGGACTCAGAGAAATATTTTATATACATAGCCAATGCATGGATTTGCTTTGCTTGACTAAACCTGTTTGTAACAGGGATTTGGTCTTCCTTGCTTTCTCAGTGAAGGAGAGGGGAGGGGAAAAGAGAAATATAGATATGAAAATAAAATAAAATTCTAAAATTTTTAATAAAACTGCTTAATGTATATATTTTAAATGCTTGTTGATTAATTGACTGGTATTACATGGATTAAAAATATAAATCCCTGCCCATGAGAAGGTTGATAGTCTAATAGGATGCTTAAACACATACCTGAAACAGTTAAATTACATTACAAGAATTAAGCAGAACAGCATAATGTCAGAAATGGTCTCCCAGGGCAGCTAAGCAGCACAGTGGCTAGAGCACCAGGCCTGGAATCCAGAGGACCTCAGGTTCAAATCTGACCTCAGATACTTTCTAGCTGTGTTAACCCTAGGCAAATCACTTCACTCCCAATTGTCCAGTCCTTGCTGCTCTTTTGTCTTAGAACTGATACAAAGAGATAAGGGAAGGGTTTAAAAGAAAAAGAGATGGTCTCCAAGGCCTTACCTACTAATCCACAACAGTCACTGATCTGTTGCTGTCTATAAAATGGGAGTCATGACTCACCTTCCCTGACTACACCCACTCTTTGCAGATGAGATGTATTCCATCAGCATTTCCTATGCCATTTGGACCACATTATAAAGCCCTTGCTCTAATTCTCCAGTTTTAATTAAGTTTGAAAAGCATCACAGTACAGAGAAGAAAGAGCCCTGGCCATACTCCCACCTCTTGGAATTCCTAATTCCCTTGAATAATGAACTAGTCAAATGTTAGCTCTTAACAAAGTTTCTTCCCAATTCCCCCCCCCTCTCTCTCTCTCTCTCTTTCTCTTTCTCTCCCTCTTCTTTCTCTCATTCCTTCCCTCCCTCTTCTCTCTCTCTCTATCTATATATCTCTCTCCTTCTTTCTCTTCCTCTCTCTTTCTCTTTCTCACTTTCTCTCCCTCCTCCTCTCTTTCTCTGCCTCTCTCCCCCCTCTCTCTCTGTGTGTATGTCTGTCTGTCTGTCTGTCTCTCTCTCTCTTTCTCTTTCTCTTTCTCTCGCTCTCTTTCTCTCCCTCTTCTTTCTCTCTCTTTCTCTCACTCCTTCCCTCCCTCTTCTCTCTCTATCTATATATCTCTCTCCTTTCTCTTCCTCTCTCTTTCTCTTTCTCACTTTCTCTCCCTCCTCCTCTCTTTCTCTGCCTCTCTCCCCCCTCTATCTCTGTGTGTATGTCTGTCTGTCTGTCTCTCTCTCTCTCTCTTTCTCTCTCTCTCTTTCTCTTTCTTTCTCTCTTTCTCCATCTCTGTCTGCCTCTGTCTCTCTGGCTCTGGCTCTGTATCTCTCTCTGTATCTCCTTTGTCACCACTTCTGATATATCAGAGGGAGTCACTCTTAGCAGGTATCCTTTGGCTGCTTTGAAACTTAGCATAATAGCTCCATTATACCTTGCACATCATACCTTTGGGAAAGCCTGGAATGCACTCTCTCTTCACCTTCACCTCCTAGATTCCCTAACTTCCTTCAAAGCATAATTCCAATATAGCATCCTCTTGGAAGTCTTTCATGACTCTTTTGTTGCCTTTTGCCTTCCTTTGTCTCCCTAGATTAATACAACCTCCTTATTTTGCAAAGAAAGGAAATAGTCAGAGAAGGGGACTGACTTTACCAAAATCACAGAGATAGTAATGCTCCATGGCTATGATTCTCTGATTCTAAATCAGCCATCTTTCCAGACCACACTACTTTTTTATTCCGATTTTATGTTGTTTTAAACTCATTTTGTAGCCACGTTTGGGGTTTTCTTGGCCAAGATTCTAGAGTGGTTTGCCTTTCCTTTCTCTACTCACTTTACAGATGAAGAAACTGAGGAAAGCAGGGAGAAGTGATTTGCTCAAGGTCACACAGCTAGGAAGTGTTTGAGGCCAGATTTGAACTCAGAAAGATGAATCTTCCTAATTCCAGATGACTCCATCCTAGCTGCCCCAGAGAGCAACCTAAAGACACTGCAGTCTCCCTCAAATATAAGTCTGGAGAGGATGGAGCCAAGATGGCAGCTTAGAAACATCAAAAGTTCAAACCACTCTGACAAGCCTTCCAAATCAAATATAAGTCTCCTTGGGGAAATCTCCCAGGAACTATTAAACATTTGTGTGAACTAGGTTTCCAGAAAGCCCCAAGTTCAAATTCTGATTCAGACACATAACTATTCAATGGTTCAAGGCACATAATCTTTGTTTGCTTCAGTTTTCTTGTCTGTAAAATGGGGATAATAATAACACTTACTGCCCAGGATTATTATGAGGATAAAATGAGAAAATATCTATGAAAGTGCTTTGCAAATCTTAAAGTAGAATATAAATGCTATCATTATTGTTGTTATTATAATGATGACCATGATGTGAAGCTATTCAGTCAACTGCTGGCCCCAGGACTGACTCTGTGGGGTGCTGATTTAGAAAACAGTAAGACCACAAAAGCAGTCACTCCCAAACAGTCCCCTGGCATGGGTGCCCAAACCATTTTTCCCTGGGCCAGCTTTAGCAGTAGGGTAAGTGGCTACCTACCTTGTGTGACTAGAAGGCTTCTGGGAAGCCCTCCCTGTCCCTGGGATATCTCCTTATGAGTTTGTCACAAAGTCTGAAATTCCACCATTAGAGAGCCATTACTTCAGATCTCTTCATATTTTCTTTTTGAAGTGCAAATACCTCTTCCAGAGATAATAGCTCTAAGCAGGAATTTGCAACCAAGATTGATAGGTGGCTGAGAGCCACAGAGAGCCAGAGG
The DNA here is from genome assembly GCF_016433145.1 of Gracilinanus agilis. Lineage (NCBI taxonomy): Eukaryota > Metazoa > Chordata > Mammalia > Didelphimorphia > Didelphidae > Gracilinanus > Gracilinanus agilis. The sequence continues at coordinate 212,809,789 of NC_058130.1, forward strand.
AAAGAGGTTCCCTGGGAGAGAGGGAGAAGGGTGACAAACCTCACTATTGCTTTGTTTTGGCCCTGCATTTTCTAGGAGCCCATCCTCTCTGGACATTTCCTCCTTACCCAAGCTGTATGCCTTGAAGTTTATGCATAATATTCCCCTTACAAACCTTTCTGTCTCTATGCTTACTTCTCCCATGCTTGATGGTAGTTACTGGAGTCAAGGAGGCACCAATATCCTACAGATGAGGGCTTTCAGGGACTTAGCAAAGAGAAAAAAAATAAGGCAATTAACTATCAAGTACTCCAGCCTAGGTGCCCCAAGATCCTCCCAAGCAACCTTACAGGTACAATTTGAAATCTGGAACCTTGTATCCAAGACTGTATTGAGACACCGAAAAGAAATTATTAATAGGGTTACAATAGGAACACGGGTAATTATCATTAAAAGCTAGCATGAGGGCAGCTGGGTGGCTCAGTGGGTAGAGAGCTAGGCCTGGAGAGAAGAGGTTCTATGTTCAAATCTGGCCTCAGACACTTCCTAGCTGTGTGACCCTGGGCAAGTCACTTAACCCCCATTGCCAAGCTCTTATCGCTCTTCTACCTTGGAACCAATTCCAAGTATCAGTTCTAAGTATTTTAGTATCAGTTCTATCTAGTATCTTAGTATTGGTTCTAAGACAGAAGGTAGGGGTTTAGAAGAAATAGCTAGCATGATCAGGAGCTGCAGATGGGATAAGCAGAAAGACAAACTGACTCTCTAGCAGATGAAGAGATTTTCCCAAAGTCTCCCAATAGTTAATGATGGAAGTAGGAGTAGAACTCAAGTCTCATGACTCGTAGTCTAGCGCTCTTTGCATTATTCACTTTGGACTTTATACCAACCAAGGGAGGGCCAGACTTTAATAATGACACCTCCACGAGCTAGAGTCCCTCAGGCGACAAGCAGCTAACATGGTCAGTCCCTGAAATAGATGACCCTTGGATGGCTTAGCTCTCTACAGACACCTGTTATCCTGATTCCACTGAAGGGGCAAATCACCAGTTTGTCCCAAGATCACCATCTTAGGATGTCACAAAATCTCCGGGATGGAGGGAAATTTAGAGATAACATAACCCAGCCCTCTGGTCTTATGGATTAAAGAAACTGAGTCCAAAGAAGTGAATTAACCCTCCTCCCCCCTCCAAAAACCAGACAACTGATTATTAAGAGAATTAGAATTAAGAATCCAGGGCTTTTGACTTCCCCGGGCAAATCTTCATCCCAACCCAGCAGACAGTCTCCCATCTGCTAATATGTTACTTCTGCTCTTAGTTTTATCTCTTGTTATTGTAGCATAGTAATATATACATATTATCAATTACACATAAAATAGTAATATATGTCCCATATTAATGACCTCATATCATAACACTGGCCTGCCTGCTTTATACAGCCTTCCCCATGCTTCACTGGGGCGTAATAACATGGTGGTAGGTCACTATTCTATTCTACTCCATCCTATTGTCCCTCTGAACCCCAATCTTCATCACTACAATGAAGAGGTTGGATTTGAACGAATGAACGAATAAAGCATGGATTTAGCACTGTGTTAAGTGCTAAGGATACAAACAGAAAACTGAGGCAGTCCCTGATCTCTAATGAGACAGATAACATTTATGGGATGTTTCAGCTACAAATCAAATGGAAAGCTCTCGTGGTCCTTAGGGCACAGCAGCAAAGCAAATGTTAATGCTTCTTTTTTAATGTCATTTCCATTGATAAAGTCATTTCAATTTCTGATGTGAAACCAACTGGCAGTACCAAGGACTTTGGCGGCAAAAACCTTCTTATCTGGATCTTCAATGCCTATGGCTGTAGCTTGTTCCCAGGTTGCATCTCCACAGGGGTTGCTTCCCAGCATGATGGCTGAGGGCACTGGGCTGGAAACACTGCTCTTCTGGGGGGGCGGGGTTGAGATTCAGAGTCCCTGATCACATCTACCAGGTTCTGAGGAGAGATGGTGGTCAAGGTGGTGGTCATGGTTGGATTTACGTGACCCATTTCTCCTTCAGATTACCTTACTGTTTCAGCTAGGCTGGCTTACCTGCTCTGTGGGTGGTAGTTAGTTGGCAGTTGACAAAGATTGCTATCTCCCAAATTTCTTCCTTGGATGATGGTTATGATGGCTAGACTAGAAACAGGCATAATGGTGGGAGATGAGGTTACTGTCATTCCTAGGTCTCCTTAGAAGACCTCTAAGGTCTCTCCCAGTTCTATGAACTTATAACTATGTCAAATGTCACTCAGTATTCTGTGATCTCAATGGGAACTTTATCATCACATTATTTTCTGACTTTTAGGAGAATCCAACATGATAGCAGAAGAGATTACTAGACAACACAGCTATTGACCCAACAGTCTTCCTTCCAGCAGCTCTACTTCTCTTTCTTGGGTCAGCCATCCCAATGGGTTTTGTTGTTCAATCATTTCAGTCATATCCAACTCTTTCTTGAACCTTTTTGGGGTTTTCTTGGCAAAGATACTTGAGTAGTTTGCCATTTTATTTGACAGAGAAGGAAGCTGAGGCAAACAGGATTAAGTGACTTGCCCAAGGTTATACAGCTAGTAAATGTCTCCACTCAGATTTGAACTCAAATCTTCCTGACTCCAGGCCCCACACCCATTAACACTGTATTACCCAGCTACCTCATCTCAATGAATATAGAGAAGCAATAGAACAAGTATTGGACTAGAAATGAAGAGAACTGGGTTCTCTTATGCCTAAAGGGCTATAAAACTGTGCATACCCTTTGATCTCGTAATCTCACTATTGGGTTTATACCTACACCAAAGAGGGGAAAGGACCTACTTGCACAAAAATATTTATAGCAGCTCTTTTGTGATGGTAAAGAATTGGAAATTGAGGGTTTATCCATCAGTTGGGGAAAGGTTGAACAAACTGTGGTAAATAGTGGTGATGGAATATGGGCCATGAGAAATGATGAGGAAGATTTCAGAAAAATCTGTAAGATTGACTTGAACTGATGCAGCACAAAATAAGCAGAACCAGGAGAACATTGTACACTGTAATAGCAATATTGTACAATGATCAAGTACGAAAGATTTCACTACTCAGCAATACAATGATCCAGGACAATTCTGAAGAATTTATGACAAAGAAACTTGTCTGCCTCCAGAGGAAGAACTGTTGGAATCAATGCAGATCAAAGTATACTATGTTTCCCATTAGCTTATTTATGGTTTTATTTTAGAGTTTTGGCTACATAGGAGTATTCTTTTACAACAATGATTAATATGAAAGTACGTTTTGCATGATAATACATGTATAACCCAGATCAAATTACTTACCATCTCCAATACAGAAGGGAAGGAGGGAGACAATTTAGATCTTCTAATTTTGGAAACCATATGTCAAAAATTGTTATTATGGGAAAATAAAATATCTTTGAATTTAAAAAACAACTAAAAAAAGAGAACTGGGTTCTAATTCCAGCTTTACCTCTGGTTTGCTATGTGACCTTAGGTAACTCATTTAATCTCTCTGAGCCTCAAGTTCTTCATTTGTCAGTAGAGATTATTTTATTTAGGTTTTTGTATCTAACACAATACCTGGCTCCAAGCAGGCAATTAATCAATGTCTGTTGATTGGTTGTTCTCTGCCTACCGGAGGAGACTCAAATAAGAAAAGATATTAAGTGACTCAGCAGATCGTGGTTGATTTAGAGTCAGGAAGACATAACTAGCTGTGTGCCCTTACTCTAATCACTTAATCTCTCATTCTCAGCTTCTTCATCTGTATAATGGGGATAATAATAGCACCTGAGTTTGTGAGGAACAAATGAGAGAATATATGTAAAGCATTTTGGAAACCTGAAAATGCTACATAAATGTTAGCTGTTGTTGTTATTATTGTGTAGGAAAGTGCTATGAAAAGATTTTTTTTAAAAAAAGTAGTAGTGTGGTATTGGAGTCAGAGCCAGCTTTGGAGTCAGGAAAACATGAATTTAAATCCCACTTTTGGCATCTCAGTGTCTAAGACTACAAGTAAGATCATAGATCTGGAGCTAGAAGGGACCTCAGAGTTTTATAGCTGAAGAAACTGAAACACAAAGAGGTCCATCAATTTGTCCAGAGTCACATGACTAATAAGTAACCGAGGCAAAATTTGAACCCAGGTCTTTCTGACTTTATTATTTTTTTTTTAACCCTCACCTTCCATCTTGGAGTCAATACTGGGTATTGGTTCCAAGGCAGAAGAGTGGTGAGGGTAGGCAATAGGGGTCAAGTGACTTGCCCAGGGTCACAGAGCTGGGAAGTATCTGAGGCCATATTTGAACCTAGGACCTCCCATCTCTAGGCCTGGCTCTCAATCCACTGAGCTACCCAGCTGCCCCCTCTTTCTGACTTTAAGACCAGCATCCTAACCACTGCACCAGGCAGGTGCCAGTTGGCATAGGTAGTTTCCTCCGTGGAAATCACACGTCCAGTCCAAAATTTCAAAAGCAAAAGAAAAGCTTGGAGCATCATTGGAGAGCTGGGGAACTACAGTTATAGGATGAGGCATACTCTTTTGATACCAGCTGCCATGCTGGAGAGTTTTGCTTAACTGGATGTGGATTTGGGTTTTGTTACAAGGGAAGACTCCCAGAGCAGTCTGAGGCCATGAGGAGGAATAGAAACTGGAAATGACTGAGATGCAAAATAGGGCATCCCTTCCCTTTTAAATGTTTTTTTTTAAGATAAAAAGCACCCTTCAGATTTGTAGATTAAAAATTACCTTCTATTTGTGCAATTTGGGGACCACAGTTTCATCTCCCCTATCGCCAACCAAGCATCTAGGCAGCTTCCAGGCGCTCCGACTTCCCCTATCATCTCCCGGGACTCAGGGGGCCAAGCCCGCTCGGAGAAGGGCCCTCCTCCCCACCTCGGCAGGGCCCGAGCTCGAGTCTTGCTGGCGGAGATGGTGCCCTGACCCCTCGTGGGGAGGGGCACCCCCTTCCCCCCCAGATTAGGATGGCCGGGCGTCACAAATGAACAGTGGAGGGGGGTTTGTAATGATGATTAGGGCCTGAAATTGGCTGAGATTTACAGTGTCAGTCAGGAATGAAGGGAGAGGGGGAAAAGCATTCGAAGCGGCCTAATGGATCCATCAGCTCGTTTTGGCTGCTCAGTGGGCCGAGCAGGGTCACCAGGCTTTCCACTGGCAGCACAAAGCACTTCAATTTTGTTAGGAAATGTATCAATTTAACTGACTTGAGCAGCACACTGAAAAACCTAATGAATCTGGACTCAATTTTCCGCCACGCTGCCTCCGCGCGCTGTCGGAAACAATGTCTGTGGTCGGGGGTGACGGCGGCGGCCTCCGATAGGCTGCGGCCGCTCCCCATCCGCTGTCAGGGCTAGTAGACAGAGACAGCCCTGCCTCCCGCAATCCAGTGACAGCCGAGGACCGGGCACCGCCACTTTCCTAACAATGATGTCATTAAAGGTAAATTGGCCTCTATTTCAGCAGGATGATAGTGCTAATTGAGTGGGAAAATATAATATAGGGAGCTGTTGTCTGCAGTTAAAGGGAGGAGGGGGACATATTAAATGGGCTACAATACTAGGTGTCAGGGACGGCAGATGTTGCTTTCTGCTGATAACTGCACTGACATATCTCTAGCTTGTCAAGGCTGGGGTTTTCAGGGAGACTTACAGCAAAAGGCAGCAGATGGCCCTTCTGAATGGGAATGAAGTGCTTAAACAGGCTGGCTGCTGAAGGCAGCTAGTTTGTAAATAGAGGAGTCGGAGGTGGCCTGTGGCTCCCCCCACCCCCAACCCCCAACCCTCACTGCCCAGGAGTGCTGCTGGCTAAATGGCAGCCAGTGAGGAGTATCCTCCCCCTACTCCCTGCTCCCACTCTCCAGAGCAGCCTGACCTGGGGGTTTTCTCCTAGGAGCCCCCCCACTTTCTGCTCCCACTCTCTAGAGCAGCCTGACCTGAGGGTTTTCACCTGGGAGCTCCCCACTCCCTGCTCCCGTTCTCTAGAGCAGACTGACCTAAGAGTTTTCTCCTATAAGCCCCCCACTCCCTCATCCCTCTCTCCAGAGCAGCCTGACCTGGGGGTTTTCTCCTGGGAGCTCCCCACCCCCTGCTCCCACTCTCTAGAGCAGCCTGACCTGAGGGTGTTCACCTGGGAGTTCCCCACTCCCTGCTCCCATTCTCCAGTGCAGTATGATCTGGAGGTTTTCTCCCATAAGACCCCCACACACACACTTCCTGCTCCCACTCTCCAGAATGGCCTGACTTAGAGAGGTTTCTCCTTGGAGCTGTCCACTTTCTGCTGCAACTCCAGAATGGCCTAACTTGGGATTTTTCTTTTGGGAACCTCCCACTCTCCAAAGCAACCTAACCTGAGAGTTTTCTCCTAGGAGCTACCCACTCCCTGCTCCCCCTCTACAGAGTAGCCTGACTTGGGAGTTTTCTCCCAAGAGCCTGGAAAAGGCTTGGATGGGTACATTTGGCCTGGAAGAAACACACATCTGGCCCCCAAGACAAGGCCAAAGCTTCAGAATCTAATGAAATTGAGGTTTGTAGGTTCTACTCCATTGTCTTGACCCCCAAGGTAACTCTTCCTTTCTCTTAGGTCTTCCCTCTTGCAGAACCCTCTACCCCATACCAGACTAAGAGGGGTACATAACTGGGATGATTGCTCCCAGCAGGCAATTCTCTCTCCAGAGCTCCAAGCAAACCCTTCACACACACACACACACACACACACACACACACACACACACACACAAGAAAGAAAGAGACCTCCTCTCCCTCACTCTGGTCCAAACACATACAATGGAAGGCAAATAAAATTCACTTCATTTCAGATCAAAGATACATGGTGTACAAACCCATCACATGTCAACACATGAAATGTAATAAAGGAGAAGGTTGAATACGCCCAAACACTGCATCCATCCTTGGCTCCCATATTTGTGATGATTCCACAGAATAAATACAGAGGGGAGAAAGAGCAGCAGCCACAATCCTATCTCCATGCAGGAAGCCCCACAAGAATATTCACTCAGGATATCTCGTATACTAGCTACATGCTTCCTTCTCACTCAGTCCTGCTCTCATGATCGCTCACTGAATTCGCTCCCCCAACTTCCTCCACTGCACTCCTGACAGAGCAAACCAAAGGACAGATGGGTACGTGGCCTCTCAGGAGTGCATCCCAACCTTTTGCCCCCAACAGCAACCTTGGCTGTTTCCAGCATTGCTACCCTTCATCCACCTTGTCTGCAGACAACTCCCTGAGCTCCTCTTGGAGCCCCTTTGCACCTCTGAGCTCTGTCCCCAGCATGGGTCCTCCCAGGTTCCCAACTCTACAGGCCGTGAGCCCTTCTTTGAAGCCATCCCCCAAAAATCTTGGTCTGTGTTCCGCAGCAGCTTCCCCATGTGATTCATAAACACTTAGCCCCTTCCCCACCGGACCAGCATCCAGCTTGGTCTGTACAGATCCTTGTCGCTCCCTCACAGCTTTCATGGAGCTAATATCCTCACAGACACAGATCTGCCCACTGATAGCATCGTAGACATCTTCTTCACTCTTATCTTAACACATATTGCCCCGAACGCAATAAGACATCAATAGACCATATGCAGAGAGAGGCACACGCAAACAGACACCCACGAACAGCAAAACAAACACGCCAACCCCAAAGCCCACAGGTGACAGAGACAACCGACAATCCCTCCTCCACCCCCCCCCAAATCCAGCCCTGCACAGTTACAAAAACACAGACGCCACTGCGACTGGAGCTGGGGAAGGCACGTGCGAATCCCAGCCATGTGAAAACCCCCACGCCAGCTGTATGGGGTTTACACATGTTGAAATGCAAATCGTGTGCTCCTTAATGAGCCCAGCAGACAGGCCAAGGCAATGTAATCAGCCCCTCCTCTGTAATTGGTGGGATTATACCTGGAAGAGGGAGCAGTTGTTTCATAGAGCCACTCCTCTCTCTCTCTACCAAGGAAAAGGGGAAGCCAGACAAGACAGTTGGTGAAGATGGGAGGTTCCATCCCCCTGCTGGGGCCTGAGGGACAAGGGGTCTGCCTAAGGAGATTGGGGAGAGATAAATCCCCTTCTGCTGCTCTTCCCTGCAAAGTGGGCCTGCCCCTTGCTTCAGTCAAGGAGAATCCAAGAATATGGAAAGCCAAGGGGGAAACGGGCCACACAGCCTTTGCTGGCTCCTCAAAGTTTGCTTTATTTTTTTTTAAACCCTCACCTTCTGTCTTAGAATCAATATTGTGTATTGGTTCCAAGGCAGAAGAGTGGTAAGAGCTAGGCAATGGGGGTTAAGTGACTTGCCCAGGGTCACCCAGCTAGGAAGTATCTGAAGTCACATTTGAACTCAGGGTTTCCCATCTCTAAGTCTGGCTTTCAATCCACTGAGCCACCCAACTGCCCCCAATGTTTACTTTTTTAAAAAATCTCTTACCTTCCATTTTAGATCAATTCTGTTTACTGGTTCCCAGGCAGAAGAGTGGTAAGGGCTGGGCAATAGGGATTAAGTGACTTGCCCAAGGTCACCCAGCTAGGAAGTGTCTAAGGTCAGGACCGTCCATCTGTAGCCCTGGCTCTCGATCCACAGAGATGCCCCATCAAAGTTTAATTTTTACATCATTCTAAAGGACCAGAGAGAAAGATTGAGGAGTGAAACTCCAGTGTGGTGCTGAGGGAAAGCAATGTGTTTGAAGTCAGAGAAACTGGCTTTGAAATCCTGCCTGACTCTGTCATTTCCTTGTCAGGTGATCTTAAGGAACTCACTTAACTTTTCTGAACCTCCGTTTCCTTATGTGTAAAATGAGAAGGTGGGACCAGATGATTTCTAAGGTCCCTTCCAGCTCTTAAACTTATGATCCTAATGCCCCAATCCTCCCTTCTTACCTCATTTGCAGACCTATTCTCACAAGCTTATTTCCCAAGTCTCTATCGCCTAATATGCTGAAAAGGATTCAAAATAGAGTAGGAGAGCTCTGTAGAGCTTGAGGAAACATCTCCAACCTCATATCAAGAATGAACTGAGCACAGCTGTGTGACCCTGGGCAAGTCACTTGACCCCCATTGCCTACCCTTACCACTCTTCTGCCTTGGAGCCAATTCACAGTATTGACTCCAAGACAGAAGGTAAGGGTTTTAAAATTTTAAAAAAAGAATGAACTGAGCAGCAGCTAGGTGGCACAGTGGATAGAGTGCCGTGCCAGGCCTGGAATTGGAGTACCTGGGTTCAAATTTGGCCTCAGATGCTTCCTAGCTATGTGACCCTAGACAAGTCACATAATATCATTTACCTAGTCCTTGCTCTTTTGCTTAGAGTTGTTATTAAAACAGAAAGTAAGGGCTATTTTAAAAAAAGAATGAATGAATGGAGTCAATGGATTCAAGGAAGATGTTGGTCCCTTAACTTCTCTAGCCATCAACCAACCAACAAAAATTTATTTACTGAACACTAACCCTGACCAGCATTGAGAAGAAGGGCACCAGAGTGGATAGATGGTGAGTTTGGGCATGAGGAATACCTAGATTCTAGCACTCCCTCTGATACCTGATGCTTGTATGATCCATGGATTTAGGGTGTCACCAAGCAACTCTCTAAGATATACATACTAAGATCAGCAGCTGCATTTAGACAACACTAAGGTTTATAAAACACTTCACATACATTGCATCCTCTCGACAACCCTGTGAGACAAGTTCTATTATTATGTCCATTTGATAGATGAGAAAACTGAGTCTCAAAAAAGTTCTTCCTTCTAGGATCAAGCAGAACTTTCATACATGTCCCTTCAAAAACTTCAAGACAATGACCTTGTCTCTCCAAAGTCTTGCCTTTTCTAAGCTAACTATTCCCACTTCCTTTCAATCAATTCTTAGATAGCATGCTTTCTAGGTCCTCCATCATCCTGCCAGCCCTTCTCTAGAAGGTCTTCAGCTTCTCAATGTCCTCCTAAAATATGCAACACAATACACCAGATGTGGTCTGACCTAGGCACCACAGGACTATCTTCTCCCTTGTTAGGGATACTGTACCTCCTTAAATGTAGGTTGATACTAGATTTTTGGATGCTCATATTGATTCTGCAGTCCAAACTCTTAATTTCAGATAAAGACACAGATCTTCTAGGACCAAATCATTTGGCCACTACCCTAGGGAATGGCAGAACTAAAACCCAGATCTCATTGTTCTTTCCTCAATTCCAACCTGCTTCACTCTGTACCACATAGCTGACCCAAATGACAAAAAGTCATGTGATCCAAGCCTCAAAGTCAATTGATAGGAATTGCTCCAAATCAATGCTCCAAACATAACTGAGGAGTAGGAAGGATTTGACAAGAGAAAGAAAGAGGACAGCAACAGTCTCTTTCATCCCTTTTGGTCTCTCAAGTCTCTTTGGGAGCTTCTTGAAGCTTCAAGAGAGAAGATGGTCAATGTTAACCTTACTTCAGATTGCCGAAGGGAGAATAAAACCCCAGGAAGAAACTAACAAGAGGAGCTGAGAGTCTCCATCATCCACAGCTTGCTAGTGACTTCAGGCAATGTTCACTTGCGTGAGTTCTGGGACTCTCTCCACTGAGTTGAGTTACATTGCTCCTAGTTCTTCTAGTATCAAGTAGAACTTTTGTATGTTCCTTCAAAAACTTGAAGACAATGCCCATGTCCCTCCAATGTCTTCCCTTTTCCATGTTAAATATTCTCACTTCCTTTGAATCCATTATTACATGGCATCTGGGTCCTCCATCATCCTACCAGCCCTCCTTCAAAAGTTCTCTACCTTCTCAATGTCTCTCCTAAAATCTGGAACACAATACACCAGATGCCTCTCATCCAGTTATGTCCTTCATTCTTTATTCTCTAGTATATATTCTCTTAGGTATTTCTCTGATTTGCTTTGTTATCAATTTTAATCAGTGGTTTTCTTTGCTACCTGCTATTTGTGTGTAAATTGTAGAACTGGTATTTGGTGGGAAGGGAGCAAAGCCTTGGATATATAGTTTGGGATGCTCCTTTTCCCTTGAGTGAATATTGATCAGGAGTTTAGTTTGAACCTGAAAACTCCAAGCCTTAGACTGATAATATTCAAGGGAGAAGGTAGATGTAAAGCTAGCCTGGTACCTCCTCTCTCTGAGGAGAACAGAACAGCCAAGCTTCTAGCCCTAATCTCCTGCTTCCCCTCCTGGCAGAATTAAAATATTTAAAATTAAGATCTTTTTTAAAAATTAAAGAAGGGTGAAAACAGAAGATGCTCAAGATGTCCATTCTGCCTCCCTTTAAGCTACACGATGATATCCCTATGCTGCATGTGGAGATTAGTCTTGCTATAGACAGAAAACCACCCTAGCATTTTAAAGAAGTTCTCAAAGTATAAGCAACATTCTAAAGGAGAGGGGGATTAGAAAGAATATTGTCCCCCTTCCCTACTCCCAGATTAAAACCGACAGGAAATATTTCCTGATCCTGAATTGTGTCCATTCTCATGTTCATCTGTAGTCCCTGTTTCTTGACCTTCCTCAGACCTAATGGCATTTTGGTCCTGAGTATACAAATTTGAGTTGAACTATAAGGGACCCAAAATGCCAAAGGCTCTCAGAGACCAAGAAACTCAGAGAAGTGATGAGCCAGGACTATGTCTCCACTACACTTGAGTAAGAATGGAGTATCTGTGTCTGTGTGTGTGATTTTTCACTTTTTTTTAAATTCCAAGGTCTAGAGCTAAGATCACACACACACACACACACACACACACACACACACACACACACACACACACACACACCTTTGATTCCCTTTCCATGGGTTTGGCTATGGGTACTTACTCTGAAACAATTTCTAGGCACTTGGGGGAAGGAAGGTGGTTGGGAGGAGTTTGGGGAGACATTTGGACGAAGTGATCCATGGAAGAGAATCTATTCATCTTTGTCATGTCTACTAAACCAGGAGAGAAGAAATATAGGCTTAGTTTCCATTCCTAATGACTCACTGAGCTTTTTGTTCAAAACAAGAAGACAGGAAGACTCTATGGTTTCATCAGCATAGAAGTTCACAGTGCAAGAAAATTTCCTTCACCATCCGAAGAGATTTAGTAAATAAGGCTAGAGTCACCTAAACCTGAGACAATGAAAGTTATGTAACTTGCCCACAGCCACTAAATTAGTAAGTCAATAAGCATGAGGCAGTGTTTGAACTTGTGTCTTCCTCATTTGAAGCCCAGAACTCTATCACTCCAAACACATATTTCTATATGGTTAAAAAATAACCACTACTGTGGGCAGCTGGGTAGTTTGAGAGCCAGGCCTAGAGATGGGAGGTCCTGGGTTCAAATTTGGCCTCAATACGTCCTAGCTGTGTGACCCTGGGCAAGTCACTTGACCCCCATTGCTTAGCCCTTAATACTATTCTGTCTTGGAGCCAATACAAAGTATTGACTCCAAGATGAAAGGTAAGGGTTTAAAAAAAGAAATAACCACTACTTTTTTAAAATGCCATTGATTCATTTTGTGGCTCAGGGTTAAAAAAAAAAAAGAAAGAAAGAAAGAAAATGTATACATTTGAATTCAGTTTGAGATTCAGAAAATTGGCGCCATTTGTGTCAGTTTGTGGTTTCAATTTCCATCCTATTAAAATCTCTGATCTCCTTCTTTCCTTCCAAGTTGTTCCTTCCCTTTGCCCTTCTGTTCTCTGGGCCTCTCGAGGCACAATGTCTGGCACTTCTCTCCCAGTTAGGATGACATATGGTTTCCTCTTTGCTTTGTGTGTGTGTGTGTGTGTGTGTGTGTGTGTGTGTGTGTGTGTGTGTGTGCTCTAACATTCCAGGTGCCCTAAATTGAGCCCTGAGAAAAATGGAGGTACTCAAGTCAAATCAAAACTGATGGGATTTTTTTAGTGGGGAAGGAGGGTTGAGTTCTACCATCTGAGTGAAGGACTGGAGGGACCTGCAGTCAAAAGAGTAACAAGCAATTGTTTTGCTTAAGGGAAAATTAGTTAACTTGAACCTGCCCAGCAATCACCCACCCCCACCCCATCCTTACTCAACTAGGCTGGCAAGACTTCACCTCAGGTCCAGCCCAGCCACACCAGCTGCTTCCAGCTCTATCCCTTCTGTGACCTTGCAAGGGTGTGCTGAAGGCATTCATACAACTCCTTTAGAGCCATGAATACATTTTTTGGAAGGAAAGTAAACATTTACCAACACATTGTTGAATGAGTTCCACCAACTTGTTAAACCACTAACCTTGGAGCAGCTGGGTGGCTCAGTAGATAGAGAGCCAGGCCTGGGGTTGGGAAGTCATGGGTTCAAATCTTACCTCAAACTTCCTAGCTGAGTGACCCTGGCCAAGTCACTTAACCCCCAGTGCCTAGCCCTTACCACTCTTCTGCCTTGGAATAAATACTTAATAGCCTAAGGGTTATTTAAAATAAAAATGAGCAAAATCTACTCCCTTAATTGCACTCAGATTTCCAAAGTATCTTTCCTACAAAGACTCTAAATACTAAGAGATTTGAGTACTCTGACGCTTTGAAATAAATGAGTAAAGTATCCTCGTGAAACTGAGGTACAAAATGCTTATAGAAAAATACAGCATGCTAAGAGTCCTGGGCTTGAAGGCAAGAGACCTGGTTTTGTATCTTGATTTTACTACTTAACTATCTGATCTCTCATTGTGGGCATATTTTCTTTCACCTCTAGGGATGTGCTAGAACCAGTTCTACTAATTCTACTAGTAGTTCTAGAGAGCTGATTGTTAAATTTTCAGTGTGACCATTTATTCCTCAGAAAATTGATGAATGCTAGAGAACTTGAATTACTGTTTCACTGATTGTCTAGATTTAAGAAAGTGATGGGAAATGTTATTAATACAGATTAAACATTAAAATGTATCATGTGACTTCTTAAAGAACTAGTTGTTAAACGTTTACCAGCACATCCTCATCTATAAGCCTCAGTTTCTTTGTCTGTGAAATGGTGATAATGCTTCTTGTCCCTAATTTACAGAGCGATGAGAATACTTTAGAAATATGATACTATAATGTCCATTTTCTTCAACTACAGAATCAGAACCACAGACTATTGAGCTGGAAGCAGGGACATACTGGTAAATGTTTAGCAACTGGCTACGGTAGGGGGTATATGTACACAAAATATTTTGCAAACTTTAAAGCCTATGGGGCAGCCAGATGGCTCAGTGAATAGAGAGCTAGGCCTGGAGTTAGGAGGTCCTGGGTTCAGGTCTGACCTCAGACACTTCCTAGCTGGGTGACCCTGAGCAAATAACTTAACCTCATTTGCCTAGCCCTTACCACTCTTCTGCCTTGAAAAGGAGACTTAGTATGGACTCAAAGATAGAAGGTAAGGGTTGTGTTGTTTGTTTTTAAACAACTTTAAGCCTTATATAAAAGTGAGTTATTGTTAGAGCTCTAAACATGTTAACTTTAGTCTTTTCCCTCTCATTTTTGTAGCATCCAACCTCCCTTCTATCGCTCTATTATAAACTTTTCTCCTCCCACTTGGGGCCTCTTCATTTTTCTCTCTGCAATTTGTCCATTTGCTCTTTTTTCCTACCTTCACTCTCTGCTTCCTCTCCATCACTTGTTCCTAACTTTGCTTGACCTTGCTGTCCCTTTTAGGTCCCTTGCTCTCATTGCCCTATCCAGTGTGTTTTCCATCTTAAAGAGATTCACACACACACACACACACACACACACACACACACACACACACACACACACACATCAAATNACACACACACACACACACACACACACACACACACACACACACACACACCTCTTTTCTCTCCAGGTTCCTCTTTCACCTTATTAGAATCCTATTCTTCCAGGGGGCTCAGTGGATTGAGAGCCAGGCTCAGAGACAGGAGATCCTGGATTCAAATCTGACCTCAGACACTTCCTACCTGTGTGACCCTGGGCAAGTCACTTAACCCCCATTGCCTAGCCCTTACCACTCTTCTGCCTTAAAACTAATAGATAGTATTGATTTTAAGATAGATGGTAAGGGTTTTTAAAAAAAGAGTTCTATTCTTTTTCCTCCCCTCTAACCTTTGATTTAGAATCACAAGATCATAAAATCCAAGATGCCAAAGGGAACTCAAAGGGCATGAAGAGTGGAGAAAAGGCTGTAGTGTAGAAGTTCTTAATTTTTTTTGTTTGTGTCAGTCTGATAAATCTTATGGACCTCTGTGGCAGTCTGGTGAAGCCTATGGACTCCTCAGAATAACGTTTTTAAATGTATGAAATAAAATACAAAGGATTACGAAGGAAACCAATTATATTGAAATATAGTTATCAAAATATTACATAAAAAGTCCAGAGACTACACGGTAACAATCCCTGCTCTAGTGGAATCTACCCAAAGTATATACCTTTCCTTCAAGCTACTGTCTTCGTTCTCTGATTCTTCCTTCTTCCCTCCATTTCCCTTCTTTTTTTCTAATTTTTCTCTTCCTTTTCCTAATTTTGCTGACTATGTGGCCTTAGACAAGTCATTTAATTTTAATGTGCTTCACTTTCCTTTTCTGTAAAACATAATCTTCCTCAATGGCCTCTAAGGTCCCTTTTAGCTTCTAAGTCTATGATTCTGTGCTCCCAGGTCTTCAGATGGGGGGCTGGGGGTGGTGAAAGACCCAAATTTATCCCCCACCAGTCCTAAGACATTCCTATTTCAATATATCACTTCAAGCTTTGGAAAAAGGGAAAAGAGGAAAGAAAAGGGGGGGGGGGGGACCAAGGAAGAGTTTTGAACTTCCTCTGTTATCTTGTGCCACCCCAGGACATAGCTCAAATGTTTTCACAGAGAAGACACTCAATATAGGCTGGTTGATAGGATAAATGAATGAAAGGAGAGGGAGCAAGGAATTGGATGGTTTGGGGATGGCTTACTTAAACTCATAAGTAATGGAGCTCCACTGTCATTCACTCATCCCCAAGACAAATACTAATCTCCCCAGATCTCTCTCCTGTCCTTTTTCCTCATTCTTCTTTCTCCAGGTCAGAAATCAGTTTCTCATCCCTACAGATTCCATTAAGGACTTCTATTACTGTTAACAACTATCCATTCTTCTTGGTACCAATTGATGGGTCAGAAGCCCTTGTTTCTAGAAGATTCTGTCCATGACTGGATTACATGGGCTTCTGTCTTACGATTCTAGCACCTGAAAACCTAGTTGGACCCCAAGATCTCTCCCTAATTAACAGTAATCATTGTGGTCTAATGGATTTCAATTTGATTCAGTTCCACAAACATTTATGTACCTTCTATGAGACATTGCACTAAAAATAGTTCCTGCCTTCAAGGATCTTATTTTCTACTAGAGGAAAAATACGTTCATAGAAGAATAAACCCAAACTATATGCAAAATAATTTTAGGAGAGACAGAGAGAACAAACATTTGAGGAGGCCTAGGAAAGGGCAAGAGATGACATTTAATATGAATCTTAAAAGAAGTTAGGTAGAAGGGGCAACTGGGTTGAAAGCCAGGTCTAGAGATGGGAGGTCCTGGGTTCAAATCCGGCCTCAGACACTTCCTAGCTGTGGGACCCTGGGAAAGTCACTTAACCCCCATTGCTTAGCCCTTATCACTCTTCTGCCTTAGAACCAATACATGGTATTGACTCTCAGATGGAAGGTAAGGGTTTAAAAAAAATTTTTTTAAAGAATTTAGAGAGAGAGTATTCTAAGCATGGGCGATTATCTATGAAAACCAGACACAGTTAATAAATGTTGGATTGATTGGAACACAGACTATGTGAAGGAAATCAGCCTAGTCTGATGGGTTGGTTGGACTCAAATTACAAAAGGTTTTATATGCCAACTGGAGGCATTTATGTTTTATTATAGAGGTAAATAGGTAACCGCCCTGAAGTTTCTTCATCAGAGGAAAGAGATCAGACAGACCTGCACTTTAGGGACAGAGAATCTGGAAAGAACTCAAACCTGCAAATCTGTGGATTCCAGACTTCTAATCCTCATTTCATCACGCTTGTAACCTTGGTCTTTTCACTTGGTTTCTCTGGGTCTCAGCCTATCCTTCTGCAAAATGGAGTTGCTCTCCATCTAATCCAGATGGTTTTGAGGTAGAATGCTGCAACAAACATCAATATTTTGAACATAAAAGCACAACATATCAGTAAGAATGTATCAAATGCCTGCTATATGCCTAATGCCATCCTAGTGCCATAGCACAGCTTTTAAAGCATGTTGCATTGCTCTCACCCCAAATACTGTCCCATCTGGCTTCTTCCAGCAGAGTATCTGCCTAGCCCAGCCTCTCCCAGCTGTCCAAGTTCTCAAGACAACAGTGAATTGAAATGGGGGCAGTTCCAGGAGGTCTAGGGGAAGCCAAACCCATCACTGGCAGCCTCTGCAAGGAAGAAGTGGGATCTGAGAGGAGAATCAAACAGTGCAGGTGGGATTAACCTGAGCCTGAGACAAAATAAGGAAGGCATTGCTATCTTAAACAGTCATTCCATTTTCCGCTCACCTCAATTCTTTCTTGCAATGCCCCATGGTATTTACCGCGTTGGTCTCCCTAATGTCACTATAGAGAGGCAGGAAAAATTCCCAACTTCTTGCTGTATACAAAGGAGCATAGAGAAGTCCAGTGACTCCCCCAAAGTCCCACAGTCTGTCGTTCATTAAACTTCATCTAGCTGGAGCCCAGATTTCTTGCATTCTATAGCTAGTCCTATTTATATTAGGCTCTATATTATTATTCTATTCTATCTATATAGTACATATTATTACATATAATATATAATATACCTCTGTCTTATTTATATATCTGCATATATCTCTATATAATATATAGTCTATATATTATACTATATAGTATGTTATTATATATTATATATATATAAATTATACTCTAGAGTATATGATCATATATGATAATGTGATAATATATGATAATATGCTATACAATAATATCATACTATGCTATTTGATAATATGATGTTAGATATAGATATAGATTATTCTATTCTATCTATATAATATATAATATTATATAATATATAGTCTATAATATATGTAATATATAATATATAGTACATAATATATACCATATATTGTTATTACATGTTATATGTCTATAAATTATACTATAGATTATATGATAATATTATAATGTGCTATATAATACTATGCTATATGATAATATGATGTTAGATAGATATAGGTATAGATATAGATATAGATATAGATATAAATATAGATATATAGATATATAACACTAGGTACACCTAGAGGCAAAGAGCTAGTGGGTGGAGGGCTGAGCCTGGACTCAGGGAGACCTGAGTTCAGATGTGACCTCAGACACTTTACTAGCTATGTGACCCTTAGCAAGTCACTTAACCTCAGTCACCTTGACTGTAAAATGGGGTCAATACCGACACCTACCTTGCAGAGTGGTGAGGATCAAGTGAGAATATTTATAAAGTGCTTGGCATAGTGGCTGGCACATAGTTGGTGCTGTATAAGCCTTCCTCTTTTGCCTGCTGCCTCTGGCTCTCAGAAGAAGTCTTTCCATTTCTCTGACTCCCTGCCTGCTCACACTATAGCCCTATGAAAAAAGAGATTATTTCTTATTTTCATTCATTCAACAAATATTAATAAACTGTTCGTTATGTGCATAGCACGACGTTGGGTACAGCATGGCATAAGTGCATCAAGGTCTATACCCTCAAAAAACTAATGATGGGGGGGCAGCTGGGTAGCTCAGTGGATTGAGAGCCAGGCCTAAAGACAGGAGGTCCTAGGTTCAAATCCGGCCTCAGACACTTCCCAGCTGTGTGACCCTGGGCAAGTCACTTGACCCCCATTGCCTACCCTTACCACTCTTCTACCTATAAGTCAATACACAGAAGTTAAGGGTTTAAAATAAAAAAAATTAAAAAAATTAAAAAAAAAACTAATGATGACAGAATTGCTTGTCAACTCCAGGAGAGAGCAGAGAAGAGGGAAGGAAGACACCATGAATCATGTAACTATGGAAAACGTATGTGTAAATTTGTTACTGGAATCAAATAAAGAAAAAGTTAAAATAAATAAAAAATAATTTTAAAAAAACTAATGATGATGATGATGATAAGCATTCATGCCCTGTTTTAGGGTTTGCAAATTGCTTTATAGATCACAATACTGGGTAGGAGGTACTATTATGATCTCTATTTTACAGATTAAAAAACTGACTTAGAGAAGATAAACATGACCAGGCAGGAACGTATGTAGCAAGAGTCTAAGGTAGGATTGGAACTCAGGTCTTCATGAAGCCAAGTCTCGTATTTCATTCTCCTAAGCCAACAGGCTTGGCAAGATGAAAAGTAAACACACAAAAAGTTAGCTAACAAGTCAGGTCTAGCACACACATGTCCCAGCCATTTAATCCAATGCTGCACATCTCAGAGGAGGTAGAGCACAGTCTGATCTGGGGCTGTGACGGAAGGTTTCATGGGAGATGAGCTGACTCTTAAAGGATGGGGGAAATGTGTATAAAACAAGACAAGGTAAGTCATGTCAACAAGCACTCATTAAGCCCCTACTATGCTCCTAGTACTAAGCACATCTCTGGGGATACAAAGAAAGGAGGAGGAGGAAAAGGCATCCTACTATGCTCCCAGAACTAGGCACATCTCTGGGACATAAAGAAAAGAGGAAGAAAAGGCATCAGCATAGATGAAGGCACTTTCTAGTAAAGGGAATGATCTGAACAAAATCTCAGAGGCAAGAAAGCACATGGCGAGTCCAGGGCACAGCTGCACCAGAGGATTAGTTCATTCAGAGAGAAAGTCGCAAAGGCAATCTGGGGTCAGATGATGGGAAGCCTTGAATGCCAAGCTAAGGAGTTTGGACTTGATTCAGTAGACAATGGGGAGCCACTAAAAATCTTCAAGCAGAGTGGAAAGGGGATAAGGAATGGGGCCTGTGGAAGATTCATCTGACAGTGGGATGCAGGATGGATTAGAACCAAGCCACCACTCGCTGTCTAAAAAGGAGCTCTGGGGAATGCAGCAGAGAGACCCGGCTGTCCAGGGTGGTCTGGGGAGCTGGAGATCTCTTGGACACAAAGAAGCTGGCTCTGGGCAGGAGGGGATGGGGAGGAAGGCCCCCGCCCAGATCGCCCAGCGTTTACAGTAATCAAGAATGATTCAATTGACAGGTTTGTGTGGTGTTTGTTAATTTACTTGAGATTCATTCATGGGAACAGCTGGTTATATCCCAGCAGGACCGGGCCTCTCACTAGCCCACCTGCTGCTAGACAGACGGGCTTTGGGTACAGTTGTAGTTAAAGTTTAACAGGCAGATATTTCTGCCCATTAAAAAAAATCTCAAACTTCTCAAAAGGCTCTTGTGCCTACAATATATTTGGAGGGAGGGGGGACAGGGAGAAGCTGCCTTTGGCTGCAGGCAGAAGACTTAGTGAAGCCAAGAGGACAAGGTCCCACTGCCACCAGTGCCCAAGACACAAAGAAGATACAAGCAAGACTGGGAGAAGAGGAGGGATACAACCCTAAAAGCCATCTCCCTGAGGTGAATCAAGACATCTTGGTCCATCTCTGCTTTAAGCAGCAAGCAGCAAAGGCTTCCTTCATCTTCAGCCATGGGGCCAGGCTTCCCTTTGGGAGGGTGGGCTTCCCTCGAGGTAGAAGCCAGCAGAAGAGAGAATGGGGCAAGGATGCTGAGACAGGTCTCATTTGGCAGATGGAGGTAAACTTCCGTAGATAGAGAGCCACTTAATTGTTGGAAAAACACAAGTTTCATGGGCATTGATCCAACATACTCAACAAGTAGCATCTCTGGGTAGAGAGAGCGTGAATTGTGTGGCTAAGAAAATGACCGGATAAAAAGCCAGAGGCGGGGGGGTCTCTCAGCCTTAATTTATTGAGTGGCTGTCAACAAGTCATTTGCCTTGTCTGGTCTCCTTCTACGATTAGAAAGAGGGGGCCAAAATCAAGGGACCCAGATCCTTAACACAATATACTCTCTTGGAGCTGGAGATCTTCAGAGCCATCTTCTCAAAGAGAGTTCCTTTACAGCCCCTTCCCAGCTATGATCTCTCTATGCCCAAGGATCACCTGCCAACTCTTATCCTGGAAGATCAAACAAGCTTTTTATGAAAGAAGAGGCACAAAAATCTGAGGTAGCAGATAACACATTGATTCAGAAATCAGAATTTGTGGGTCCAATGCCGACCATCTGTGCAATTCTGGACAAGTCACTTAACTTTTCTAGGTCTCAGTTTCCTGATATGTAAAATAGGGAGGTTGTACTAGATGACCTCTGAGGTTCCTTTCAACTCTAAATTTATAAACTTATGGTTGGGGCAGGTGGGTGGCTCAGTGGATAGAAAACCATATCAAAAGAAGGAGGAATCCTGAGTTCAAAACTGGCCTCACACACTTCCTAGCTGGGTGATCCTGGGTAAGTCATTAACCCCCATTGTCTGGCCCTTACCACTCTTCTACCTTGGAACCAATACATACTATCAATTCTAAAACAGAAGGTGAGGGTTTTATTTTAAAAAATAAACTTATGGTGTGAGGAGGATATTCTCATCCAGTGCTCCAAAGCCAGTACTGAGGCATTCTAGAGCTAAACATAAAAACACATAAGCCTCTATAGATAAACCCAAGGTCCATTTCCAAAGGGCCTCTGTTAATGTCAATTCTTTTCAATCCTCATCCTCTTTGACCAAAAGTATTAAAACCATGTGAACCAGGGGAGGGGGGGTGCAGTTAGGTGGCTCTATGGGTAAAGAACCAGGTCTAGGGCAGCTGGGTAGCTCAGTGGATTGAGAGTCAGGCCTAGAGATGGGAGGTCCTAGGTTCAAATCCGACCTCAGACACTTCCCAGCTGTGTGACCCTGAGCAAGTCGCTTGACCCCCATTGCCCACCCTTACCATTCTTCCACCTAGGAGCCAATACACAGAAGTTAAGGGTTTAAAAAAAAAGAACCAGGTCTAGAGACAGGAGGTCCTGGGTTCAAACCTGACTTCAGACACTTCCTAGCTGCATGACCCTGGGCAAGTCACCTAATCCTCATTACCTAGCTCTTATTCCCTTTCTGCCTTCAAACCAATACATAGTATTGATTCTAAGATAGAATGTAAGGGTTTAAAGGAAAAAAACCTTCTGAACAAGTTGCCTGTCGATCTGCTCTGTTAAACTAGGAATCTGCACTTGGTATCCAAAAAGTCTCCTAAACTCCAGCTTCCAGAAGCAGTCCTAGAGCAGGGGTTCTTAACCCTTTTTGTGTGTCCCAGACGGCTTTGGCAGTCTTGGGGAAGCTTATTAGCCCTTGCTCACAATAATGCTTTTAACACAACATTGTGAGCTCCTCCAGGTCAGGGACTTTTCTTTGGCTCCTTAGCACAGAGCCTGGCATATAGCAGGTACTTAATAACTGCTCATTGCCTGACTGATTTAACAGATAAAAAAATAAGATAGAAAAGGAAACTAATTTCATTAAAATAAAGATAAAATTTTTTTCCTATTTAAAATCTTTGACTTCCTGAAGTCAATCCATGAATCCCAGGAGCATCTCTTTATAGGGACCTTCTCAGTCAGGATAGTGGGGTTTTATCTCTTTGGTTGTTCTAAATAGAGAGAGGAAAACAGGAAACCTGAATGAATTTGTCTCCTCATTCCTGGAGAGGGGCAAAAGGAGGAGAAAATGAAAGAGGAAAGATATGAAGAGAAGGAAGAAAAGGACTAGTGCTATGTGAGTCTCAGTCCTAGCTTGCTGGGCTTGGGTAAATCAGCTTGGCCAGGGGTGGCTGGGCTACAGAATGAGGGAAGAATCTCTACAAAAACTCAACACAGGGTAAGTGTGGTATAGTAAAAAGGGCACTGAACTGGGTGTCAAGAAGTCTGAGTATTCAATACCTGCTTAGGTGGATCTACCTTAGTGGTAAATAATTTCTCTTTCTGGGCTAAGAAGTTCTTCAGGAAAGAGGTGGCACAAATTTCATGGTGTGGCAGAAAACACCCTAGTTATGGAATCTGAGGACCTGGTCCCAAATCTCAATTCTCATTGCTTCATAAATATGTCAATCTGAATTAGTCACTAAAACTCCCTGGGCCTCAGTTTCCTAATCTGTAAAATAAGAAGTTTAGACTAGATGGTTGCTAAAGTCCCTTTGCCCACTAAATCTATAATCCTCTAGTGTGAGGAAAAAGCTCCTTTTCAACAAATGAATCTAAAAATAACCTAACTCATATGTAAAAACATAAAATAAAAAAATTGACCCTCTTCTCCCTTATTCATTGCTCACTTCTACAAAATGAAGGAATCGGGAGCCTTTCTAGAGTCCCTAACATCTCTAAATGGTGTGTTCCTATAATGATCCCTTCTCTGAGCCCAAGTGGCCTCATATATATTTTTATTTAGAATATTTTTCCATGATTACATGATTCGTGATCCTCCCTCCCTTCCTTCCCCTCTCCCGGAGCTGACAAGCAATTCCACCGGGTTATACATGTATCATTGTTCAAAACTTATTTCCATGTTATTCATATTTGCAGTAGAGTGATCCTTTAACATCAAAACCCTAAGTGATTGATCATATGTTTTTCTTTTGTATTTCTGCTCCCACAATTCTTTCTCTGGATGTGGATAGTGTTCTTTCTCATAAATCCCTCAGGATTGTACTGGGTCATTGCATTGCTGCTAGTAGAAAAGTCTATTACATTCAATTGTGTATCAGTCTCTGTGTACAATGTTCTCCTGGTTTTGCTCCTCTTCACTCTGCATCAATTCCTGGAGGTCTTTCCAGTTCACACTTCATATATGTTTAAAAGACAAAAAGACAGAGAGACTGAAAAACTGAGACAGACAGACAGACAGACAGAGAGGGAGGGAGGGAAGAAGAAAGAGACAGAGTCAGAGACAGAGAGATAGAGATAGAGACAGACAGATAGGCAGGCAGACCAAGACAGACAGAGACAGAGAGAGATGCTCTCCATGGTTCTTAATAGCTTTGCCATTCTGTGACTCCATTAGAACTCAGCGAGGCCTTCATGGAGGACCATCTCACCAATTCCTCTACCCCAGCGACAAGCCTTGTTTGTTTGTTTCCTGAGAAAAGATGCAGAGGGGCTGGCGGGATGCGAGGACCTCTAGCCTCTGGCCCCAAATGGTTGGACAGTGACAGTATTATTGGGTAGAATTAATTTTTGGAGAGCCGGTAGGCGGGAGTGGAGAGAAGGGGCAAGCCGAGGATCATGCTGAGGGCCTAGGAAAAAGCCTAGGCTGCTTAGTGTCTGGGTCACATGCCCTCTCCCTCCAGCCGGCCTGAGCTCCAATTAATAATGCGCCGGTCCTTGCTAGGAGGCAGCGGCGGTGGCGGCGGCGGCGGTGGTGGTGGTGGGGCTGCGGCCAGACAGGCGCACAGAGCCCAGGCTCCGGCTGCAGCCCTGACCGAGTGCTCGGCATCGAGCTGGGAGCCGGGGCTGGGCCCCTGCGAGCCGCTGGCTTGAAGGGAACCGTAATTGCTGCGATTCGACATCTTCAAGGCTATTAGATCCTTGTAGCTTCCCCATCATGCTGTGTTTGGAGTAAATAGAGAGTGTTTAGCCCAGCCGAGAGGTCCTTTAATAGAACCGACAGTTTTTTCCTCTCTTCATCTTGCCCGTCCCCACAGCTTTGTTATTTAAAGTCAGGTTAAGGGAAGAAGAAGAAGGGAAAAAAAAATCCGCAGACAGGTTTGGCTGGGAAGCCGGAGGACAGGAAAAGTTAGAGATATTTATTTGACAGGGTCAAGGTTGCTGCTTTTCTTTTCTCTTTCCCCAGGTCCCATAGGTGTTAGACTGAGAGACATTTAATCGAGGGAGTAGCGGTTTCATATCTATAACAAAAATCAAATAATGCAAGATGATTTACTCCCCCTAGCAACCGGGGAGCTTACCCTTAGCAACCAGCCTAGCCTCGGGCTGCGGTGTAATCAGCTTGAAAATATTTCAATTATTGTGTTGATTTTAGTGGATTTGAGAAGCGCTGTGTGGAGGGCCCGAGCACATTCTCCCCACGACCTGGAGAGGAAGATATTGATTTAAACAGGTGTC
Source organism: Gracilinanus agilis (assembly GCF_016433145.1). Classification (NCBI taxonomy): domain Eukaryota; kingdom Metazoa; phylum Chordata; class Mammalia; order Didelphimorphia; family Didelphidae; genus Gracilinanus; species Gracilinanus agilis. The sequence goes on from NC_058130.1 coordinate 212,834,896, forward strand.
AGAGAGGAAAAGTGGAGTAAATTTAAATGCAATGGGAGAGCGGCGGGCGCATCGAGTGCGGCGCAGGGCGGGGGTGACATTTGGCTCGTTGCCTTGAATGAAAGTGACTCAACTGAACTAGAAATTTCACCTTGAAAATCATCTCCCATCGACACAATCAAGACAGGCCCGCTCGCAAGGCCCCCGGTTCCGCCGCGAGGGGGGCGGAGTGGGAGACTAGAGCCGCGGGGGAGGATGGATGGGACAGGGACCCCATGGCGGCTGGCTGGGTTTGAAAGAAGGGACTTAGTAGGCTTAAGAAGAAAAAGGATGGAGAAACAAATGAAAAGAGGTGGGTTTTGTTCCTTCCCCAGAAGTAAAACCCAAGATCCAATCTCCAAATAGATCAAATCTCCAATAGATTCATGCGGAAGGGACCGGAAAGATTGTCTAGCCCCAACCTCCTTTAAGTCAGCGAGAAGGAAAATAAGGCCCAGAAAGGTCATAAATTCATGGGATCCATGGCTTTAAAGCTGGAAGGGTCCTGGAAGCTCATCAGTCCAATCCCTTTATTTCCTAGGTGAGGAAACTGTGGCCCAAGGAGGAAAACAGGGATCGGCTCTCCCACCTGAGTCTCCTCTGCTCGGCATTTGACCCCAGTAGTGTTCATTCAATGCCCATCGCTCCTGGGAGGAGCTTTGTCCTCACTCTTATCCTCTCTGAGAAGAGATCTGATATAGACTGACCAGAGATGCGGATTCATCTAAAAATCATCTAACGGCAAGAGCAGGGGTACAAGAATGGCACAAATGGGCCAGAAAGCCAGCTGACAAAACTGGAATAATATCATCTGACAAAAGGCAGTTTAGCAAATTTAGATTTGGCTAAAATAAGATGTCTGCTGTTCCTTGCAACTCTTTGGTTGGGTCCTTGAGGCCAGAGTTATGACCTGGGAGATCAATTACATAGTGCAAAGCTGAGTATCTGCAGTTTCTTCAGGGGCAGGTGCCAAGAACTCCAGCTTCAGGAAATAAAGCATTGGCCTGGCATCCTATAATTTAGTGTACCAGTTTACCAGCTTAGTCATCCATAGCCATAAGTAGAGTTTGGCTTTCATACTAAAACCCGAAGTGGGAATGAGAAAAGGAATCCACTCTCCCCCCCCCACCTTATTTGTGAGTGCCCATCTATTAGCCATCAGATTAATCCTAACTCTGTACCCACTTTTTGGATGCCAAGGAATCAAATGAGATTAAGCTTGTTTCTAATTAGTCTTCCATCATTCAGCCAGGAAGTGTCTGAGGCCAGATTTGAACCTAGGACCTCCGTCTCTAGTCCTGGCTCTCAATTCACTGAGCCACCCAGCTGTCCCCTTAACGTCCAATTTTCTTGAAGTCCTTTTAAGTTTTCATTCAAGTGTCATGTCTTAAAATAGATCTTTCATGCCTTTCCTCACAATGACTTTTGATGTGCTTTGTATAGCTCTTGTATTTACTTGTCTCTATGAACATATTGTACCCCTCCCCAAACAGGCAGTAGAAAGAATGTAAGCTCCTTGAGGCCAGGGACTGTCTTGATTTTGTATATTTTGCCTTTCATAACACTCATCCCATAGCAGGTCCATAATGAAAGCTTTGTTGATTGTCTACTTGATTCATTGATGGTAATTTCCAACTGGATAGGAGCAGAGTAGTACTCTGCTAAGAGTAGGAAAGTCAACACCCTCACTTGCTTATTCTCCAAGTCCTTCGATCCAAAAGCCATCATTGTAGATTCACAGTGCCGAGAGCAGAGCCAGAAATGAGACAAAAGCCAGGATTTCCATGTGTCTCCCCTGTTAGAATGTCAGCTCCTTAAAAGCTAAGACTTCCTTTCTTTTCATTTGTATTTGTACCCTCAATGCCCAGTGCCTAGAACACTTAATAAATACTTATTGCTTGAATGATTGACTCACCTGATCTCTGATATGGTTACTGTGGAAATGACTGCATATACCTGCCATGGGATCCATGGGATGAGGAAGACAGGGTGAAGCTTGGCTTCAGAAGAAAGTTTCTCTCACTAACCTAGTTTCCAGGGCCCAAGAAGTTGATTCCAGATGCTCTGGTGACCCGATCTCTCCTGCTGTGCCATTCCATAGAGAGTCAGTTGATGCCATGGATTCTTCCGCTCCTGATGAAGTGACAGCTGAGGCACCTTGTTCTGGTGATATCATTTCAAGGGCAGTGACAGTCGGCCTGAAGTAGACCAAAAACAGAGCTCTTGAGTCAATGACAGCTCCTATCTAGACTCTGCCAGTTGAACAACCCCTCAGGCTTGAACCTTCATGCAGAGCTGGTGGGCAATAAAGGACACTGATTGCATTTGCTCAGCTCCCAGAAGAAAGCTAAGCGGTTTATAAAAAAAAAAAAAAAATTTAAATGGTGGCAGGCTGGTATCATGGGGGAGAGGAAATGGAAGAGGGAAGCTATTTGCAAGGCCATATTAAACTGAGCTCTGTTTGCTACAAAGGCAACTTTGATGAAATTTACCTATCAGAGGAGTCCCTGAGGTCTGTTCCTGACTGAGAAATGCAGAAGGCCCAGTACATGTTTTTCAGAGCAGTGAGAAGGCAAGTAAAATAATGAACTCGCCAAGGCCTAGAAAAGGCAAGAACTGATAGCAGCAACTCAACACAAAGATCTTGGTGCTACAGAAAGTAATCCTAACTCACATTTATGAAGCACTTTTGGCGTTTACAAAGCACTATTCTCATAACAATTCTGGGAAGTGAGTAATTGAAGAATTGCTATCTTCATTTTATAGACTAAATCTCAAAGATGTCAAGTGACTTCCTCAGTTTCCTCATCAGAAAAATACGGGGTCTAGACTCAATGGTTTCTGAATCCACTTCCAGCTCAAGAATTATCATCCTATGATGCCAATGTCAGAGACAGGATTAAAACCCAAGTCCCCTGATTCCCATTGTTCTTTTCTTTTAATATGCCAGAACCCTTTTGTCAGAAAAAGACTTTAGAATGAGGGTCAAGAACAAAAAATTGTATCCACCTCCAGAGAAAGAACTATTGGAGTTGGAATGCAGATCAAAGCATATAATTTTTCACTTCAGTTTATTTAGGTTTTATTTTGGGGTTTTGGTTTTATATGAGTATTCTCTTACAACAATGACCAATATGGAAATATGTTTTGCATGATGATACATGTATAAGCCAGATTAAATTGCTTATCATGTCTGAGAAGAGGGAGGAAATGGAAGAAAGGAGACAATTTGGATCTTGTAATTTTGGAAAATATATGTTGAAAATTGTTATTACATGTAATAGGGGAAATAAAATATCTTTTTAAAAGGATAGATGTCAAGAAACTTGAATTTACAAGTTTATCTTGTATTATTACCTGTGTGATCTTGCACAAATTAATTTACCTCCCTGGGCCTCAGTTTCTCTAGCTATAAAATGAGAGGGTTGGACTGACTAGAAAATCCCTATGATCCTTTTTAGTGTTAAAATTCTATATTCACTCAGTCTATGCATTTCTGAAGACTGATAAAAAGGCAAAGGAAAATGCCAAGCATATAGATGACTAAGGCAGTCCTCCAGTGGGATGAAAGGAAGGGGAAAGAAGGGAGGGAAAGAGAGAAATGCCTAAACTTCAGCAATCACAAAATCACTTATTTAAAGCTTGAAAGTACCTTAAAGTTCATCTAGTTCAACTCTTCTTTTTATAAAGGGGGATACTGAGGCCAGTGAGAAAAATTAAGTGATTCAA
>NC_058130.1:212841531-212850305 GCF_016433145.1 Gracilinanus agilis
GAAGGAAGGAAGGAAGGAAGGAAGGAAGGAAGGAAGGAAGGAAGGAAGGAAGGAAGGAAGGAAGGAAGGAAGGAAGGAAAGAAGGAAAGAAAGAAAGAAATATTTATTAGGCACCTACTATATTCCAGGCATTGTGCTAAGCATTTTACAAATATTATCTCATTTGTTCGACATAAAAATCCTAGGAGCTAGGTGCTGTTATGATCCTCATTTAAAAGTTGAGGCAACTGAGGCAGACAGAGGTTAAGTGATTTCCCTACGGTTACACTTTTAGGAATGCCGGTTTTCCTGACTCCAGTATCAGAGCTCTATCTACAGAGCCACCTAGCTGCCTCTGATTGTTAAGATTCAAACCCATGTCTTCAGACTTCAAATCTAATACTCCTTCTATTATACCATGATGCTTCTCAGCCTCAGGTCCCTCCCAGTCCTAAATCCTATGACCCTATAAAACTATCATAAAGACTAACATTCATATTCTTATTATCCTTCCTTTGGATTAAGGCATTGTGTTTCCAAGACAACTCTTTTAGTTGGTATGTATGTTACCTTAGAGGGCTTATACTTAAAGCCAGGATTCTACTCCCATCTTATATAGATTTTTATTTCCCAACTCCCTAAAGCATTTATATTATATATTATAAATAACATTGTATATTACAATTATCTATTTGTGTTCAATCTTCACTAGACTGTAAATTCTATGAGGGCAGGGACTGTATCTTATCTAAATGTTGCTTCCATCCCTTTTTCACTTAGGCCAATGGTTTCTGAACACTGGCAGATGCTTAATATCTGCTTGTTAAGTAAATTAATGAATGGCAAATCACTTCCCCTCTCTAACCTTAAATTTCTTCATTTGCAAATGGAGTTAGATTCCAAGGATTCTTAACGGTTTTGTTAAAGGTGAAGGCTTTAGATCCTTTCTCAGAATAAGGTTTTAAAATGCACAAAATAAAATACTTAGCATTATAAAGGAAATTGAAATACAGTTATCACAATAATAAGTTCACAAGACCAGTTAAAATCCCATCCAAGATGATCTCTGAAAGTAAGTCCTTAACTCGAAATCCCATGGTGCCATGAATGAATGAATCAAGGGGAAAAGGCAGTGTTGTGGTATCCTTTTTTTTTTTAATGAACTTTCTCCACTAACTCAACCCCCATTGCCTGGTTCAGTCCATACGAGGCAGCAATGGTGCTCAAAGCACTTACCTATGGAAAGAGGACCAGACCTTGAGCCTTGGTTCAAATTTAGCCTCAGACAGACCCTAGCCAAGTCACTTAAACCCAGATGCCTAGCCTTCGTTGCTCTTCTGCTTTACACAGAAGGTAGGAGCTAAAAAAAAAAAAAAAAAAAAAAAAGTACTTACCTGTCCAAGGCTAACCAACTTCTTGCACCACAGACAAGTTCCTATGCTCAGGATTGTGGGTCACCAACTCAGAGATATGGGGGCCAGTCACTGTCTTCTTCCTATCCAGTAAATCAAGAGAGAAAAGAAAGGAAGTGGGACAATAAGGAAGTTATTTGGATTGGAAACTGGAAAAGTCAGCCATAGGTGCAGACCCTTTTAAGTGGCTTCCTAAAATTCTTTAGTGAAAATAAAAGAAAAGAAAAGCTTTTGTTTAGTTTTGTTTTCTAACGCTTGCTAAAATGCTCTTCTCCAACCTTCTCCACAAACCCTTCAAGTGACTGCAGCAGTAAAGGAGAAGCACTGGGGAATTTCAATCCAGGTCTTTGAATATCCCTGGACTCCAGGAAACTGGACCCAAGTGCCAAGCTTTAGCTAAACAATACAGCACTGTGTTTATTTCATGAACTACCCATATGACCAACTTAAGCTTAAATATGGCCATTCATAAAACACCGTCCCCACCCCGGACTTCAGAGTTCCTCTACAGCCCTGGGCCCCAGAGTACAACCTTCCTACAACATTTCACAGAATTTTCACTGTTTGCTCAGTCTGAATTATGCTTCCCACCCAAACTGAGACATGCAGTTACCTCGATGAATTTCGGGCCCATTCAAAAGAAAATGGAAGTACTTTTCGAACTCACTGAATGATGTAATGATAGCAAGAGCCATAAATGCTAAAGAGTTAGGAAACCTAAATTCTAGTCCTGACTCTGCCACTAACTTTTTATGACCCTGAGCAAGTCAGATGGCCCCACTAGAGATCAGCGTCCTTGTCTATAGCACCTAGCTATGGAAAGCACTTTGTAACACTTCAAGTTCTACATACATATATGTTCTGGTGGTAACTATGATAATGATGGTGGTGGCAGAGACCATGATGATGATGAAAAGACAGATGGACTGAGTTAGAAAACCTAGCTCCTGTCTCTCCCACTAACTTTCAGTGTGTCCTCAACAAGTTATTTATCTTTTCTGTTCCTTTCTTTCAATTGGGGACAGTGTACAGGTAATAATTCTTGTCTTTCAATTCTCATTCTCCATCCTGTTCCCCCCAATCAACTCCTCACCACCAATCCAGGACTGTGTTTATACCAACCTTCTGCTGTGAATCTTCTTTATGGGTCTCCAACATCCAGCAACCACTTCTCCAAGGAGTTGGTACTTCTTGGTCCCCAAAGACAGGAACTCTTCAGGGTACACATTCCCTCCCACCCAGTATGAGGAAGATGGTGTCCTTTCCCAAACATTTAGTTCTGATTGACTATGACGTCCACTCAAAACTAAGTAAAAGAAAACATACTAAAAAAAGTTAGACCTACGACATGGAGATTTGTTTTGATTGATTATACATGTTGATAAGAGAGGTTTTGCTTTTATTCCTCTCTTAATGCAGTGAGGGGAGTCAAAGGGAGAGAACACAGACCTTCATGAAACTAAAATAAGGTTGAATCTTTTTAAAAAAGTAAGCAAATTAGGCCTTAATTGTTTCAGGGTAGGACAACCTCTCCCATTGTGCTGGGAATGTCATCATGATTTAATTCAACACAAACATACTAAGTCCCTACTATGTGCCAACTAGGTGGTGAAGTAGATGGAGTGTTGGGCCTGGAGTCAGGAAGACCCATCTTTGTGAATTCTAATCTGGCCTCAGACACTACCTGAGTGACCCTGGGCAAGTCATTTAGCCCTGTTTGCTTCATCTGAAAAAAAAAAAAGAGGTGGTCTTTGCCAAGAAAATGCTAAATGGGGTCACAAAGCGTCAGACATGACTGAAAAATGACTGATCAACAACAGCATGCCAGCCCTATGCTAGGTAATGGGAATCCAAAGAAAAATTAAACAAGCCCTTCCCCCTAGGATCTATGATGCCACTAGGCAGAGTTTCTATAAGATCAAACTACTGAAACTCTCTTCGTTTCCCTGGAAAAGTGTCAGAAGCTTGAATGGGTGTAGATAAGGCTTTGGAGTAGAATGAGGAAAACTTGGGTTCAAATCTCACACTAGATGGGTAACTCCAGACAAGTCATCAGAAGTCTCTGTGTATCCATTTCCTAATCTTTCAAACAAGGGCGTTGGACTCAATTGCCTCTCAGTTTCCTTCCAATTCTAAATATATACCCTGATAGCCTCTAGAGAAGTCACATTCAGAATCATTTAAAGGTGCATAATGCTAAGCTAGCTTCTGGGTTGTAGAATGGATTAAGTATGCTAGTAAAGGATGGAACAGAGCTACGGAATTCCTTCTCAGAAGCTGTTACCCATCATTTCAACCGTCTCTTTCTTTCTCATTATTTAGCACTTCACCGGTCTCACAGAAACAGAAATGAAATAGGATTTTCTAAGATCTTTGATTCAGAACCTCTTTGAGTCCTTTCTTTTCAAGGGTTCTTCTAATAGCTGGAGAAAGAAGGAACCTTGAACCTTTTTTGAAAACCAGTGACATTCTAATACATTCCAACATTTTGAGAATTTCACCAAATCCACCACACCAAACTTTGTCCAGACTGGCAATTCAGAAATAGACATTCTTCCTCTGGGCTTGATTCATGGCTCAAATTCCTACTAAAATCATGGATTTATACGTTGGTTCCTGACTCTCTACATGGTACTAAATAGTTATACTATATTTATTCCTTAGTAATCCATAAAGTATTTGCTGAATACCTACTATATGCCTAGCCTAATTGTAAATCACCCAATCATTTTGCTGTCCAGTTGAAAATACTGGAGAAGGGGGCAGCTGGGTAGCTCAGTGGATTGAGAGAGCCAGGCCTAGAGATGGGAGGTCCTAGGTTCAAGTCTGGTCTCAGATACTTCCCAGCTGTGTGACCCTGGGCAAGTCACTTGACCCCCATTGCCTAGCCCTTACCACTCTTCTGTCTTGGAGCCAATATGCAGTATTGGCTCCAAGACAGAAGGTAAGGGTTTTAAATAAATAAATAAGGAAAAAGGAAAGAGAAAAAGAAAAAGAAAAAAAAGAAAATACTGGAGAAAACATCATAAACTTCTCCTTAGCTCTTTTTGTCATCATTATTTACACTTTGGCCTTCTCCCACCAAAATGAGACTTCTCATCCTCTCTGCTCTAAATCCTTGTTCTCCTTAAAACCTCTTCTCAAGAAGTATTTTTTCCCCATTTTCTTCTACTTAAGACCCACTTCTACCCTATTCTTCAAAAATTCATTCTTCCAGGTGGCTAACTAGATAACTCATGCTTTTTTGGCTAATTCCACTCTCTATGGAGAGCTCTATGCTCTCCATATCCTAGAAGCCCTACTCAACTAGACTTTCATAGATGTTTGGCACCAAGAACCATATGATTCTTTTCACTATGGAAGATACTATTGGAATCAGTATAGCAAGATTTTAAACTTTCACAGATAAGATGAAGACAATAGATCAAGCCAGGATGCTGGTTTGACCAATGTATAGCCTCTTTCCACCATCCAAAGTTGCTTTGACCAGGAATTCAAACCTTTGATCTGGAACTAGGAGGTAGCCCTAAAGTTTAAGAAGCAGAAAAGTTTTTCAACTTTCAATTCAGTCGGTTCACAAAGGGGGGAAAATCATAAAAATTCCCCAAAGCCATTGTTCTCAGTTTCAGATTGAAACTCAGATTTTGAGTTTCTAATAATCTATAGAAGTAACTTCATGAAAGACCCAAAAAGGAAGTTGAGCCAGTGAACTTCTGGAAGCCTGGTTGGTTTGTGGCAACTGTCCTATCTTATTTATCCCCTGTTCCTCTCCTTACGGTGAGCAGGAAGGCAATCCCAAACAGAATAGAAAAGAGAAAGTTCTTGAGTAGGAAAAATTAATAACATAACAAAGAGTTCTACTGGACCACAAGCTCAGTATCAACACACATTATGATGTTATTCATTCATGTTGTTCACTCTTCATGACTGCATTTTCGGTTTTCTTGACAAAGATCCTGGAGTAGTTTTCCATTTCATTTTACAGAAGAGAAAACTGAGGCAAGTAGGGTTAAGTGAAAGGTCCTGGAGTGGTTTTCCATTTCCTTCTCCAGGTCACTTTACAGAAGAGAAAACTGAGGCAAGTAGGGTTAAGTGAAAGATCCTGGAGTGGTTTTCCATTTCCTTCTCCAGGTCATTTTACAGAAGAGAAAACTGAGACAAACAGGCTTGCCCTTCCCCTTGCTCAGGGTCATGTAATTAGTAAGTGTCTGAGGCCAGATTTGAACTCAGAAAGAGAAGTCTTCTTGAATGTAGGCCCAGCACTCTATCCACTTTGCCACCCAGTTGCCCATAGAATGATGTACTGGCCAAAAGACTTACGTGAGCTTAGGCTCCATTCATTGAGTCATCATATACGAAATGAAGGAACTGATACTCCCACCATACTCTTCTCTGCTTAGACAATCTTTGGAGAAACCGGCATCATGAATTAACTGCAGGGCACCATAGTGCTCTGGTGACTGCAATTTGGCAAGCCCTATGTCAGATAATCAAAGTTGTCTGCCTACTCCATATCACTTGATCCATATCATACAAGCTGTCATATGATTCGCAGAAGTCCTTTTATACTTTATGCTCTTAGTCCTTCATCTGAGACTTTTATAAAGTCTGTGGCTTTCCTTTGACTCATCTGACATTACTTAGAGTTTACATTTGATAATATTGACTATACACATCTCTCTCCTTCCTCCCCACCCTCTCTCCCTCTCTCCGTTTGAAAGGATCCACAAAGCTTTCTCTCCAAAGGTCTTGGGATGGAGAGCTGTCAATTTCAGAGACATCAGATCTTCACCTAAATAAACAAATAAGATTGAAATCCAGGGAGAAGTAGTGTGGAATTGAACCAGGGCCCAGAAGATTTAACTCCTAGACTTAGATCTACTACTATGTAGGTATGTGAATTGGGGCAAGTCACCTAACCCCTCTGGGCCTCAAGTTTCTAAAAGGAGGAGTTCGGGTCAGGTCATCCCAAGAATGATTGTCCAGATCTGAAAATCTGCTAGATACAGAAGCTTGAAGTCAATATTTACTGTCACCACTCTAGCCAATCCAAAACTGCTTCTAGATTTGATATTTTAAAATTTTATCACAGGTCTAGAGACGGGAGATCCTGGGTTCATATATGACCTCAGATAAATTATGTGACCCTAGACAAATTATTCAGCTTCCATTCCCTAGCCATACCACTCTTCTGCCTTAAAAAACAGTACATAGTATTCATCCTAAAACTGATGAGTCTATAAGGCAAGAACCAGATCTCATAGAGATTTTCTGTGTCTCTGCGTCTGTCTCTGGATATTCTCTTTCTCTCTCTCTCTCTCTCTCTCTGTGTGTGTGTGTGTGTGTGTGTGTGTCTGTCAGTCTCTGTGTCTGTCTGTCTCTGTGTCTGTCTCTCTCCCTCTCTCCCCCGCCCACACACACATACAACTCAAAGCATATGCAAGATTCGCCCTCTCCTTTACTGAATTTTGGCTCCAAGTTTACCATAAAACAAAATACCATCTCCAGGTTTTTCCAACCCCTTTAGAATAGCAATATGCTACTTAAATGTGTATTTTTATTACTTTCTCTATTATAAGTAAAAATATTGTAATGCGATCTGATAATTCGCCAGCTGTCTGAGCCTAGAACGGGCTCTACCATTATGGAGTTGAACAAGCGAAGGGAGCGGGTGTGTGTATAATGCTTGCTATCTGGGGAAGTACATTTCGATTTCTGCTTAGGTTGGTACCACATATGCTAGGCCACATGTTCCTAGTCTGGTAGACATATAATTGTGCACATTTATCTTATTGTAGTTTAAAGTGCAAACATTATAAAATAACACCAGTGTCTACGGTGGTTTATGGAAGAATGGGGGAGGTTAGTGGGAGCACAGATAAAAACAGATGATGAAAACTTTCCCGAAAACACTTGAGGAAATGGTGGCCCAACAAATGCTGTGGGATGCAAGAGGGGAAAGGAAACCTCCTCCCGAAGCTTCCCTGATTGCCAGAGGGGAAGGACAAAGCCAACAAAGCACATTTATGGCCCCCCTAATCGTTTGTGGAATTCTATCTTAACCCATCCTGGACTGAGGCCAGATATGTTCTTCAGAATTAGCGTCATCACGATGAGGCTTAATGACATTAATAAAGATTACAGCCAATGGGTGAGTGATTCCAAAACAAACCTCAGTTGAAAGTTATTTCCAAACCACTTCATCTTCCCCTCACTGACTATCCATAATATTGACTAGATTAATACTAGACCAGAAGAGATCATTGATAAAGCTAGCAATATTGCATGCCCCAAACAGCATACAGAGTAAGCCAAGGCTGGAGTGTCACAGGGTGTTAGCCCTGGTAGAGTGGCTGATTTGGGGTACACGTGGTTCTTGTGGGAGAATCCAGGAGAGAGGAAGGGAGGGCAGGGAAGGGGAGGGAGAGGAGAGGAGAGGAAGAAAAAAAAGAAAAGAGGAAAGAAGGGGAGAGGAGAGGGAGGAGAATAAGAGAAAAAGAATCACAGATTACTTTGATGTTCAGTCTATGAAACTTCTCAAATTATAAAGGAGAATCACTTTTGAGCTCTTAAGTGGCTCCGAATAAACTGACTGTCCAGAGCTACAATGAAAAACCGACACCAGATCTCAGTAACAAGGGAAGAAAAATTGTCAGTGGTGAGATGAATATTAAAAGCCCTATCCGTGAAAAACGCCCTGGAAATATGCTTTAAAGGAGAAGGATGAAGGAGGGTGATTACACTGGTGATTATGTAAGGAAAGCTCAATGTGTTTAGGGCCAGCACTGGGCCAACTATGCAGATTTCTCTTTCCGTCTTGTTCGTGGGGGAGATTTCATGAAAGCAGTTTGTGCTCAGGCAGGAATGAAAAGAAAATGATATTGGGGAGGAATAATACATGGAGCCTGAGCAAGGCAGCAAGGTGCAGCTCTGAAAGGAGCTCAATAGCCAGGCAGAAGAATTGGGATGGGGGGAGGGAAAAGGGGCAGGTAGGGGCAGCTAGGTGGTTCAGTAGGTAGAGAGCCAGGTCTGCAGACGGGAGGTCCTGGGCTCAAATCTAACCTCAGACACTTCCAAGCTATGTGACGCTTGGGCAAGTCACTTAACCCCAATTGCCTAGCCCTTATCGATTGCTTTAGAGCAAGAAGGAAGGAAGGAAGGAAGGAAGGAAGGAAGGAAGGAAGGAAGGAAGGAAGGAAGGAAGGAAGAGAGGGGAAGGGAGAAAAGAAGGAAGGAAGGAAGAAAGGAAGAAAGGAAGAAAGAAAGAGGGGAAGGGAGGAAGGGAGGAAGAAAGGAGAGAGGGAGGGAGAGAGAGGGAGAGAGAAAGGGAGAGAGAGAGGGAGAGAGCATATAAGATATTATTTATATATGATATATATGGTT
>NC_058130.1:212851638-212884834 GCF_016433145.1 Gracilinanus agilis
TACAAGCCATCTCACTTCCTTTGTGGCTCTTTTAACAGTTCCTTCACCTGGGAGGGGATAAAAGACAATTATCCTTTTCATTTACTTTGAAAGCCTAGATATTTGTGAGTGATCCATTTAAAAAGAACCCTATTTTAAGCCAAGTTGTCTAAAATGAGGGTAGAGAAATGGAAGAGCTCTGAAGTCAGAGGATTTGACTGTGCTACTTACTACTCCTTATCCTGGGCAAGTCACTTATATTTTTTATTTTATTTTTCATTTGTTCTTTTTTTAACCAATTACATGTAATAAATTTCCACATCCGTTTTCTGAAGTTATATGATCCAAATTTTCTCCCTCTTCCCTTCCCTGCACTCTCCCGGAGCTGGCAAGCAATTCAATCTGGATTATATATATTATTACACAAAACATTTCCATATTATTCATTTTTGTGAGTAAGCAAAACCCCAAAACATAAACCTAAATAAACAATTAAAAAATCATATACTTTTAACTGCATTCTGACCCCAAGAGTTTTCTCTGAAGGTGGATAGCATTCTTTGTCTGAAGTCCCTCAGGATTGTCCTGTATCATTATATTGCCAACAACAGCTAAGACTACCGCAGTTGATCATTCCACAATATTTCAGTTACTATATACAATGTTTTCCTGGTTCTGCTTATTTCACTCTGCATCAGTTCATGTAGATCTTTCCTAGCTCTTTCTAAAATCATCCTATTCATCATTCCTTACAGCACAATAGTATTCCATCACCATCATATGCCACAATTTGTTCAGCCATTTCCCAATGGATTGGACATCCTTTGCCACCACAAAAAAAGAGCAGCTATATTTTTGTACAAGTAGGTCCTTTCCCATTTTAGCAAGTCACTTTAAAAAATATCTATGCTTCAGTTTCCTCTTCTGTAAAATGGAGGTGGGGGAGTAGACTAGACAGCTTCTAATGTCTCAACCAGCTCCAGATCTAGGATCTTAAAATCCTCTATTACTGAGTGACTGGGCCATGTGCCCTCCAGAGTGTGTAGAATATTGCCTCAGAAATAACTGATGAATGTCTCACAAGGTCTCTGATTGGGGGGATGATCTGTGAATGGCAGAGGCTAGCAGAAGGACCAAAGACACAACTAGCAAGCAACCTAACCCCCTCACCCCCACAGTAAAATGTGGGAAGGGGTCCACAGTATTACCCTTATTCCTGCTGCCAGTCTCTGCTATTCATCTCCTTTTGTAGATTGCAAATAAATAGATGTCTAATTTCTCCTGATGTAGGAGGTACTTGATAGTGATAGAAAAAGGAAGGATTTCTCTTCTTCTCCATATAGGCCCAAATAATATGAGTAGTGAACCTTTAACAAAGATATCTTAGCAGAACCCTGGTAGGTTGCCATAGAATCATAGAATTTCAGAGCTAGAAAGAACTTCAAAGGGCATTTAGCTCACTCAAAGCAAGAAATTTCTCTGTAACATTTCTGATAAGATGGTCATGGAGCCTCCTCTGTCACACAGGTGAGGGAATAGTAAAGCTGGGATTCAAACTTGGGTTGGCTAAAGTATGGGAAAAGAGAGAGGAGGAAGAGGAGAGGAGAGGAAGGAGAAAAGAGGAGAGGAGAGGAGAGGAGAGGAGAGGAGAGGAGAGGAGAGGAGAGGAGAGGAGAGGAGAGGAGAGGAGAACAGAGGAGAGGAGAGCAGAGGAGAGGAGAGCAGAGGAGAGGAGAGCAGAGGAGAGCAGAGGAGAGCAGAGGAGAGGTCTTTCAATCAGAGCTAACTGAAAAATGGGTTAGGCTGGCTCAATGGAAGCGTTCAAGAGGATTCTGTATTACCAATTATCAGAAATAGTGTAGTGAGTAATTTTGCATTAGGTATGTGGCTAGCTTAGATAAATACCTTCTAAGATCTTTGCTCACTCTGATATTTAATGATCCCATATTCACCCACAAAGGTTTTGATAACATTCTATCATTATCTTTTGGCTAAAATAGTTCAAATTGTGAATTAAAAGATGGACATTGTTGTTTAGTGCTCCAGTCTTTGACTTCCACTTTGATCTTTTGAACCTTAATATCCTTAGGGTCTCCAAGATTTACAAGGTCTACTTGGGTCATCAATCCACTAAAAACAGATAATGGGATATGTATAGGGGGACCATACAGTAGAGAGTCATTCCCATTTCCCAACCAGAGATGCTGAAGGACTTTCTCTCAGGTGCCCTAAAGTATAAAGGGCATCCCATCCTATAAAATCCAGATGTTCTAGAGTTGACTCCTAGCCTGTCATGGCCTTTTCCCTCAGTAGATGAAGGAAAGGTCCCTGGAAAACAAGGAGAAGATAAACGTGTCAGACCCTCAAGACGAATGGTGAGAATGGAGCAATTGGGCTTTCCCAGTCTCAACAATGGGGTACCTCGTGGTTCTATCTCTGAGTTTCATGGGGAGACCCCCCCATCCCTTCTAGCCCCCTGCAAAGAATGCATTAGTTCAGTAGATATTCTGCATTGCCTCAGAATAAGAAAGGGAAAGTGCCACTTGGGATGTCAGAATATGAGCAGGAGAGGGGGAGCTCATAGGAGACCCTAGAGTCAGATCCATCTGGCTAACTTGCAGCTGTATACACCAAGCAGCACTAATAGGCTTCACTTTTAAGTACCTGCCTTCATCCTTTTTTCCAACTATGTTTTCCCTTTAATAGTCAAAGCCCAGAGAGAGACTGTGGGAAAAAAAACAAAGACACACTGACAGAGTGAGCTCTTGAGCCCAGGCCTCACTTAGCATGGAACAAACAGAGAAAGAGGAGGTGCCTCCACTTCAAAAAGGGGCACAGACAGCCCAGGTGCCAAGCAAGCAGGACTAGTTCCTGGGAAAGAAAAGGTCATTAAAAAAAGAACTTGACCATTTCTCAAAGTCAATCCTGCCTACTGCCTTACCCACTTGTTTAATTCTTAGCCCAGCTCTCCGTCCATCTACAGTGTCTGTCCAAGATATACATACCAATAGATGAATTCTACAGGGGGTTTATCCAACTAAATAGTATGGTCTGGATAGAAGGTATTCTTCATCCACTTGGTTCTTCCAGTGTAGATGGTTAAGCTAAAATTTTGTGACATCTTTCATTTCAATTTGCCAGGGCTTGGTATAATTGGTACAAAATTAAGCAATTTGCCAATCCCTAGATATGAATTTTAGAACACAGAAGTTCTTGATTTTTTATATTAAAAATGATTTTTAACACTTGAAAAGGTTGACCTAATCTCAAGAAGAAATCAAAAATTAGAAATTCCAGGTACCTATAATAGGCTACTTAGGGATGAAGGAAAGAGAATCTGAAGCAATGATTTCGTTGATGAAGAAGCACCTTTACAAATAGAGGCTGGCACATCCTTTGCAACATGTTATCGTGGAGATTTACTTAGAGCCTTGAGAAGATATATGACTTGCCCACCAATGTGAATGTAGGAGATGGGACTTGAAGCCAAGTCCTCTTGGCTCTAAGATCAATTCTTGGATCATTCTGCCATGATACTTTGTTAGGGGGTAAGATGAGGGAATGGGTCACAATATATGGACTTAAGTGTCTTAGTCCTAAGACTAAACCGGCTAATGATTACAAATAATCAGAGCTAAACCATGACCTGGGGCAAAGAACTTGATCATTTTCCAAAGGTAATCCTGCCCATTGTTCTCCCTTTCGAGTTTAATTCTTTGTCCAACTTATGGTCTATTTGCAGTGTCCATCCAGGATACATATACTGATAGAAGAGCTCTAGAGATTGCAGCTAAATATTATAGACAGTGAGTAATGGATAAGTTCCCAAGCAAGCATGAAATTATGTGGAGGAGAGGTGGAAAGATAAGGAGGCAGAAAACAGACTTATTCCAAAGGAAAACAATTTCTACAATAATAACTCTGTAAAAATGAACCATTTTAGGCAAATTAAAACAACTTTGAGATTCCATCTCACATCTATCAGGTTGGCTAAAATGATAGAAGGGAAAATGACAAATGTTGGAGAAGATGTGAGAAAAGGAGGACACCGTTGGTGGATCTGTGAATTGATCCAACTATTTTAGAGAACAATAGGAAATATGCTCAAAGG
The DNA here is from genome assembly GCF_016433145.1 of Gracilinanus agilis. Lineage (NCBI taxonomy): Eukaryota > Metazoa > Chordata > Mammalia > Didelphimorphia > Didelphidae > Gracilinanus > Gracilinanus agilis. The sequence goes on from NC_058130.1 coordinate 212,855,729, forward strand.
ATTATAAAACTGTGTATACCCCTAGATCCTGCAATACCACTATTAGGTCTATTTCCCAAGGGATCGAGGAAAAAGGAAAAGAACTTAAGTGGTCTAAAATATTTATGGCAGCTCTCTTTGTGGTGGCAAAGAACTAGAAATTGAGGGGATGTCTATCACTTGGGGAATGGCTGAACAAGTTGTGGCATATGATTTTGTTCAAATACTACCGCTTGGTAAAAAATTACGAGCAGGTTGACTTTAGAAAAATATGAAAAGACTTGAATGAAATAGCAAAGAGTGAAATGAGCAGAACCAAGAGAATGCTTTGTAACAGCAATATTGTTTGAAGGATAATGGTGAATGACTGAACTATTCTGAGTTATATGAATATTCAAATCAACCACAAAGGACCTATGAAGGAAGATGCTATCCACCTCCAGGGAAAGAACTGATATATAGAGCTATCCATCATATATATTTGCATTAAATGTTGGCCTTCTCTACTGTGGGGTTGGGAGGAAGAGGAGGGAAACAGCTTGAATCTTAAATGTAATAAAAACAAAAAATACATTTTTTTACAAAATAAAGGAAAGGGATCCTGAGACCAAAAAAAATTTTAAAGACTTAAAAACCCTGATTGATGCAATAACCAATCATGATTTCAGAAGACCAATGATGAAACATAAATCTAACCCATCTGAAGGTTGCTTATCTTCCCAGGGTGCAAAATGAGGCATACTTTAGATTGGACATGGATAATACAAGCGTTTGTTGTTCTTATATTTGGTAAAAATGCTTTGGGTTTTTTCTTTTTTTCCTGTGGAGGAGTAGGTGAAAGGGAAAGAAAATAAGTGCTTATTTATTGAAAAAAATTCACAAAACAATGGAAAGGAAACCAGAAAAATTGCCCATACAAGAGCAACCATTATTAATATCTATTATATACCAGGCATTGTGCTAAGTGCTTTACAAATATTATCTCATTTAAACTTCACAACAACCCACACATTAAAATTGAGGAAACAGAAGTTAAGTGACTTTACGAGGGTCACACAATCAGTGTCTAAGGTGGAGCTTGAACTCAGGTCTTCCCAACTCTAGACTCAGCCCTCTCTCTATCTACTGCATTGCCTAGCTGCCACTACGAATGTCAAAATGAGATGCTATGACATTGTCCCATGGAGGATGGAGAAATTGTGGTGATTTTGAGAGGTCTGGCATTTGAAGTTAATCCAGTTTATTGTGGGATCACTGACCATCATCTCCTAGAATGTTCTCACTTAAAAGACATTTCAGAGATCAACTGGCCCAATCCTCTCCTTTTCCAAGGAAGAAAGAGGATCCCAGAAAAAGGATTTAGAGCAGTTGTTAACTGAAGAACTGGTACCGTGATCCCATATCTCCTGACTCCCAAAGCGATAGATTTTCCATGTCACCAAACTGGTTGAGAACACAAACATAGCAGAGATGTTCCATGAAAGAGGTCAAAAGATGGAAATGACTGTTTTCAGGTAGACAGGCTGGAGAGCAGGGTTTGTTATTTCAGGTGATCAGAATTACCTCATATCCAAAAGAAAGGGGAATGGGGACCTGGGAGAGAGCCATATGATATTGAAAGAGAGGAAGGGGTTTTCAGCTGAAGTAAAAAACACACAAAGACATTACCAAACCATGGCAAAGTCAGAGAACATTGAAACCCCTTTAAAGATATGCAGAGAATATGAACAGAGTGACACAGAAGCTTCCTTTTCAGCCAGCTTCCTTCCAATTAAACAGATTCTTTCTTCTTCCTTTCTCCTATAAACAGCTTTTCCTATTTCTCCCCTTCCCACCCTCTTCCAGTGGCTTCCCTCTGTGGGAAGTTATAAACTAGATAGATAGATAGATAGATAGATAGATAGATAGATAGATAGATAGATAGACAGATGGATAGGTGGATGGGCTGATGGATGGACTGACAGCCTAATGAACAGACAGAGATAGATAGACAGATAGATAAACAGATGGACAGACAAATAGATAGATACACAGATACATAGATACATAGATAGAAACACATGTATTAGATGGATAGATGGATGGATAGATAAATAGGTAGAAACAGATAAATAGAGAGATGGATGGATGGATGGATAAATAGATAGATAATGTATTTATAGAGTTGTTCACAGATTGTCTATCTCATTAGCATAGTAACCTGCTTTTGCCATTCTATATATCTCCTTAGCTTAGCATAGTGTCTACCCCCCTATTAAGTAATGTTTGTCAGGTTGACTGACTAGAGCAGGGGTCAGCAACGTATGGCTCTCGAGCCATATCTGGCTCCACCTCCCGACCAGCCAGTCCGGGCAGAGCCCCAGGATGTGCCCCAGGGGGCCCTTCAGCCCCTGCCCCATATTCCAGCGCCTTCACCTTCCGCCTCCATCCTCCTCCTTCCGCAGGCGTTTATGGCTTTCACGGCCAAAAGGGTTGCCAACCATTGGTATGGTATAAGAGAAAGAGCATTGGATGTGAGAGATTGTGGGAAAGTCAATTAACCTATCAGAGCCTCAGTTTCCTCATCTATAAAATGAGAAAGTTGGACTCAGAGGTGTCAAGCTCAAACTGGAACCAGATTAAAATATAATTGGAAATTTTTTAAGAAAACAAATAGAAAGAGGACAAAGATAATGTCGATTTATGGTTTTCTAAGTAAATAGTTTGTGGCAGGGATCCTTTTCTATTTGAGTTTGTCTTGTGATTTTCACTTTTAAGTGAGACATTGCATCTTTGAATAAATACCCTGATCAGGACCAATACTTAGTAGAAAATAGAAAGTTGAAAGACTCTGTTTTCTGTCCTTTCCATTCTCTGATCCATCTTCCTTTTTTTTCAATCCCCTCACACACCTACTCCTAATGCTCTGTCCTACCTTTCTCTGTTGAAAGGGTGTCCCATAAACTAATCAATATTTCAGAGTTGGGGACTTAACATGTTACCCTTTCCAGGAATATTTGTTTTTTTGAATACACAGAAAAGACAATGCTTAATCCAAAGGGATAAATCTCCAATAATGGAAGTGATTTCCCCTTGCTAAACTTCCATTTTCCCCTTCACAAAAATAAAGGCATTTACCAATACTCCAAAGCAATCAAAGAAAGAAGAAAAGGTTATATACATAGAAAAAGGTACAAAAAATTATATTTATCTTGTGTTAGCAAAGAATGAAAAACTAAGGTAGTGTCCATCAATTAGGGAATGACTAGATAAATTATAGTATATGAATGTAATAGAATATTATTGTGCTATAAGAAATGATGATTGAGAAAAACAGTTGTATGAACTGATATCAGTGAAGTGAACAGAACCAGAACATCCCCATTGATAGCAAACTTGACATTATTCTGGTATAAATGCTGTCTCATTGTTGAGTATGTAATTTTTTTGTCCTGTGTGCTCCATTATCTTAAGTTATACCCTTGGACAACAGGGGGACTGAGAAACATGGGGAGAACCAGAGCTAAGAAACTCACAATGGAAAAAAAAAACTCAGAAAGAACAACAGAGACTCGGGCTTGATTCCCCAGAAAGGAAATCTATCCATCTGTGAAATCTCTCCAAGAAATCATATGGCTCCAGGAGAGGAGGTCACTTCAGAGATGACAATAAATGGAAATAAACATGGAATACAAGTGGAGGACTTCCTGGGCCAAGCTTCCTGCATACAGAGGAGTTCTTGGACAAAGCTTCCTTGATTTCTCTTGACATCTCAAGGATTCCAGTGAGGCACAAGGGCTACTCCTAGCTCCCAATATTTAAACAGTCAATTTTTTTAACCCTTACCTTCTGTTTTAGAATCAATAATAAGCATTGCTTCCAAGGTAGAAGAGTAGTTAACTGGGGTTAAGTGATTTGCCCAGAGTCATACAGCCAGGAAAGTCTGAGACCAGATTTGAACCTAGAACCTCTTTCTTTAGGCCTACCTGTCTATCCACTGAGCCACCTAGCTACCCCAGTCTTTCTATTCTGATAAACCATTTCCAGACAAAACAGAAGGACTCCAGGATAAAATTAGAACTAGCAAAGGACAGAGCCATAATGTGTAGAAAAGCAAACTTGGACTTAACTGAGAACCACACAGGTCTGAGAAAAACAGGTTTATTCTAGGGACTCCAATTCCTTTTTCCTCATGAGGAAACCTCAAAGATATGTTAGTACTAAAGGCAGGTGTATGATATAGCCAGTTCATATCAGCTCAAGATAGTTACTATTAAATTTCCAGGTGAGCATTTATGCCTCAGAAGTTGGCAATTGCTATAGACCAGGCATCGATTTATTGTTTTGTTGATTGTCTAGATTTAAGAAAGTGATGAAAAATGGGAATAATGCAGATTAAACTTAAAAGGGTTTTGTGTATATTTAGAGAGCCAATTATTAAATTTTTACCAGACGATAAATCTAAAGGACTCTCTGAGAGAAATGCTTCTCACTAAGAGAGCTAAGTTTCTTGACTCTATCTTCCCAGTCCTCAAAATTGAAATGAAAAACAAAAGTGCTTTGGAGTCAGAATGAGCTGGTTTGAATTTTGGCTTTGACACTTATTAACTGTGTTATCTTAGACAAGTCACTTGCCTCTCTGGGTCTCAGTTTCCTCAACTGAGGGAATAAAAGGGTTGAACTCAAATATGCTCTCCAATATCCCTTCCTCCCCTAAATTCTATGATTTAGAGAAGACACAGAATGATTAAGTAACCTGTCTTCACTAAAGCCTGAGGTCACATAACATTAGTAAAAGAATTAGGAGTAAAACACAGACTTTGCCATTTCTAGTCCAGATGGAGAATGAATGAATAAATAAAATACACCTCTTTTGGTTAAAAAAAATATTAAAGAAAAGAAATGGAAGTTTGAAAATCAGGTCATTGTTGGTGAGGGTTCATTTTTTTAAGCACAAATGGGAAGGGTCTGCCTATAAACCATTATTTGTAGGGTTAAATTTATCCTTTTGTTGCTTGTTTGCTTGCTTATTTTTTTTAAACTCTTACCTTCTGTTTTAGAATCAATACTATCATTTCCAGGCAGAAGAGCAATAAGGGCCAGGCAATGGGGGTTGGGTGATTTGCCTAGGGTCACATAGTTTGGAAGCGTCTGAGGTCATATCTGACCCCAGAATTTAAAGCAGCTCTTTTTGTGGGAGCAAAGAATTGGGAAGTGAGGGAATGTTCATCAATTGGGGAATGGCTGAGGAACTTAGAGTGTATGATTATAACAGAATATGATGGTGCTGTAAGAAATGACAGGCAGGAGGAGCTCAGAAAAACCTGGAAAAACTTATATGAACTGAATCAGAATGAAGCAAGCAGAACCAGGAGAACACTGTACACCGTGACAGGAATACTGTAGAAAGAGCAACTGTGAGTAACTTAGCTAACAATACAATGATCCAAAATAATCCCAAAGGATTCATGATAAAAAATGCCATCTGCTTCCAGAGAAAGAACTGATGGAGTCTGAATCTAGACCATAACAAGCTCTTTTCACTCTCTTTAATTTTTTTGGTTTGAGTTTCCTGCCATGAAAAGATTAATATGGAAAAAAGTATTTTACATGATTTGCATAAGTAAAATGTATGAGATTGGTTACCATGGGAGTGGGAAGGGGGAAAAAGAGAGAATTCAAAACTCAAAATTCTTTTCTTTGCTTTTTTTTTTAAACCCCTATTTTCCATCTTAGAATCAATACCATCTATTGGTTCCAAGGCAGAAGAGCAGTAAGGGCTAGGCAGTGGGGGTTAAATGACTTGCCTAGGGTCACACAACTCAGAAGTGTATTAGGACAGATTTAAACCTCCTATGTCTAGGTTTGGTTCTCAATCCACTGAGTCACATGGCCGTCTCCTCAAAATTCTTTTTAAAATGTTGAAAATTGTATATATACTTGAGGGAAAATAAAATAAATTTGTTTATTTAAAAAAATTAAGGTCTTGATCAATGATAAATGTAAAACCCAGTTGAATTGCTCATTGGCTACAGGAGAGGGGAGGGAAAGAATATGAATCATGTAACCATGGAAAAATATTCTTAATTAATTAGTTAATTGATTGATTTTTTTTTTTTTTGCTTGGACCCAAGACCTCCTATTTCTGGGCCTGGCTCTCAATCCACTGAGCCATGCAAAAATTCTCTTCAAAATATTAGAAACTATACATGTATTTGGGGGGGGAATAAAATTTTTTATTTAAAAAAAAAAAGATTTGAACCCAAGACCTCCCATCTCTAAGCCTGGCTCTCTATCCACTGAGCCACCTAAAATTTTTCTTCAAGATGTTAGAAACTGTTTGTACATGTAATTGGAGAAAAAATAAAATAAAAAAAATTTCACTTAAAAAAATATTTGAACCCAACACCTCCTAACTCTGGGTCTGGCTCTCAATCCACCGAGCCACCTCCTTGCTCTTTTTTGTTGCTTTTTACTGAATCACTGTACTATCCTTTTTCTTGGCCAGGCCTTATAATTTGGGGGCAGGAAAAAGGAAATAGATCAGCCCTCTGAAGGAGAGCTACTGCTATGGTGCTTTTCCCAGCTGATTTTCTAGAATATGGTTTAAACCAGAAATAATACTAATAAATATTATTGGATGGTGCTGAGGATGTACCGGGCCATAGACATTTCCCACCCTGTGGGTGGAAGTGGGGGAGTCAGGATTGGCCATCCTCCAGCCTAGAAGGAGCCACAATCCAAAGAGCAGAGCACCTAAGCACTCGCCAATCTATCTGTAGTATTTGGAAGAAAATAAATTAAATCCAACGAGATTGTTCTAAAGTGCTATCCCCGTAGCATCATAGTACTAAATGACAGATGTTTCACTCCGAAAAGTGGCTCTAATGCCTGTGCAGTAACTTTGTCTCAAATGATTTCAGCAGACGTCAATATAGCTGGAGAGGCCCTGAGAATTGTCTAGCCACACACTTGGGCTGACACAAATTCAACAGGCCTCCATCAGCTTGGGTGGGTGCAAGAGGGGGGTGAAAACCAAGGAGGGCAGTTATTGAGAAGAAAAAAACACTAAACCTCGAGCCAAGAAGACCTGGGTTCAAGAACTAGCTGAGTGACTGTCTCCTGCAAGCCCTCTGAGTCTGTCTCCTTGCTTCAAAGATAAAGGTGGGGTAATATGCTGTGTGAAGTAGTGGCTGGAGAACTGGCCTTGGGTTCAAGAGCCATCCTAGACTCAAGCCATAGCCCAGCAAATCACTTAGCTACCCAGTGTTGCTAGGCAACTCAGGGACTCTAAATTGTAAAGAAAATGCTCATCTTGATTCTCACCCAGGATTTGGTACATCAATAGTCTAGAATCCAGTGTTGGCAAACCTTTTAGAGATAGAGTGATAGGGCCCTCCCCCACCCTATCCCCCAGATCTAGTGCTGTTCCCCATCCCCCCAGTGAGTGCTGGGCATACCCCACACCCTACTTACCCCAAACAGAGGAGGGAGAAAGCGCTCCCACTGGGCTCCTGGGCAGAGGGGCGGGTAAAGTGAGAATTGTTCTCAGTGAATGTAGAAAGGGGGAGGGGAGGGGCCCCAGAGCTCTGCTCCCCTCCAGCTCTGCATCCTGTGAGTAACCTACCTTCCCCCTTGTGTGGTCCCATTGGCTGCTGGGCAGATGGACAGGGGATGTGGATAGGAGGAGGGGAGCAGCTCCACCTGAGCCTCTCTACCTTTCTAATAATGAACTCTGGGTGGACAGGAGGGCAGCCACATGCCCACAAAGAGTGCTCTGCATGCTGTCTTTGGCACCTGTGCCATAGGTACACTATCACTGGTCTAGATAATTGATGGCAGACCTACAGCACAGCAGAAATCAATCTGGAACCCAAATCTCCAAATTCCTTGTCTAGTCTCCTTTGAATTAAATCTTAACTTTCCTGAAAACATTATCCTGGGTGGCCCATAGATACTCTAGTCAAAATACCACGGATAAACAACAATCCAAAGTCCTTTTTTCTCATGAGGAAGCCTTAGCCATAAGTTAGTACTAAAAGCAGGGGTTTTATGGAGCCAATTGAGTCAGGAAACTTAGCTCTCTGGAGCAACTAAGTGGCTCAGGCCTAAAGATGGAGATCTTGGGTTCAACTCTGGCATCAGATACTTCCTAGACATTTGACCCTGGGCAATTCCCTAGCCTTTAGCACCCTTCTGCCTTGGAACCAAGATATAGTATTGATCCCAAGGCAGAAGGTAAGGATTTAAAAATTAAAAAAAATTTCCTAGCTGGTGACTGGCCAAGTCACTAAAGCCACATTGCCTCACCCTTACCACTCTTCTGACTTGGAAATGAAAGAATAGGATCTATTCTAAGACAGAAGGTAAGGCTGTTTTTTAAAAAATATAGTTAGGAGCAATGAGGTAGCCAAGAGGATAGAACCTGGTATATATGTATGAGACCTGGAGTCAGGAGAAGCTGTGTTCAAATATGACCTCAGAACTTCCTAGCTATCAGAGCAACTGGGTAGCTCAGTGGATTGAGTGCCAGGCCCAGAGACAGGAGGTCCTGGATTCAAATATGGCCTCAGGTACTTCCTAGCTATGTGACCCTGGACAAGTCACTTAACCCCCATTGCCTAGCCCTTACTGTTCTTCTGCCTTGGAGCCAAGACATAGTGTTGATCCCAAGGCAGAAGGTAAGGGTTTAAAAAAAAAAACAAAAAACTTCCTAGCTGTGTGACCCTGGGCAAGTCACTTCACTCCCATTGTCTAGCCCTTACCACTCTTCTGCCTTAGATTCTAAGACAGAAGGTAAGGCCATTAAAAAAAAATATTTAAGAGCAACAAGGTATCCCAGTGGATAAAGTCTGGTATATATGTATATAGGCCTAGAGTGGAGAGAACCTGGGTTCAAATATGACCTCAGAACTTCCTTGCTATATGGCTCTGACCAAGGCATTTAACCCCAAATACCTAGCCCTTGCTGTTCTTCTATCTTAAAACTGATATTAAGACAGTAGGTAAGGGCTTTAAAAAAAATCAGTTCCAATCTGAATTAGTAGAGAGAATCCCCATACTGGGAGCTCCCTATGTCAGCAAAGGGAGTTCCCATACTGGGAGCTCCCTACATCAGCAAAGGCACAGTTCCTTCAGATACTCAGAGAAAAAAAGGGATCACAATACTTGTGCCTCCTGCCTCATAGGGTGTCATGATGAAAATACTTTGTAAACTCAAACATTCCACCAAAATGAAGCTTATTGTATTTGCTTTTTTTCCCCCAGATGATTTCTTCCTAATGTTCTGTTGCGTATTAACCTGAAATCTGTAGTCTCCCTAGTCCTTTAAGGGAAATAGTCAGCATTCCGGGTGTTTTTGCCCTCTCCGTTCACCACCAATGGTCCATACTTCAAAAAAAAAAAATACTAAATAAACACATGGAAACCTGGAAAGCTGCCTTAAACAAAACTCCTAGACATTGGCCCCAAATAAAAATCAGTTGGATGATAGTAGAGCTCTTTAAAATAAAGGTCAGCCAGGCAGCGTTGTACAGGAAACCTCAGGGAAGCAATAAAGTGCTTGTTTACAACCCAACAGGGCTGGGGAGTGGGCGTCACTACCAGAGGTGGTCTGCAGTTTAAGTGTTTCCTTTCACGTTGTAATTCCTAGAGCTCCTAACAACCCAATAGTGCAATCAGCAAATTGATAGGCCATCTTCTCAGTAAGTCCAGTGTCATTATTCTGTCTTGGGATAATTATCCTGTCAAACTCATCCTGTTCTTTTGCACAGAAATCCAAGGACTTCTTTAAGGGAAAGACACAAGATGACATCTTGAGGCAGATGCCAAGAGCCAAGAGACACTCAACAAGAAGAGACCGCAATAAAAAATACCTCCTCCGTCCTCTGGGCAAATGGAGAAAGGGGGACCTAGAAGGAAGCCTCCTTGGTTGGCAAAAGTAGAAGTACTTGTTCCTTGAATTCCAAAGCGAGCTAGGGAGTCCAGTTTGAAACAGAATCAACTCCTGGCTCTCCATAAGAGAAGCCGATGATAGCTTATCCAGGGCAAATATTGGCTTTAACTGGAGTATCTATGGGACCACTCCGTGAGGGTTCTCAGGAAAAGGAAGATCTGAGGCAAAGGAGGCTAGACAAGGAATGTGGAGCCTTGGGTTCTAGATCTATCTCTGCCATATTGTACATGAAAGTCCAGCCATCTACCCCTCTGAACCAGTTTCTTTGTCTGTGTGTAATTAGAATTACTTTGGAGATATTGAATGTTAATTTTTAAATCTACATCTGTAAAAATTGGGTGGAACTAACTGGCCAAGAAGATGTCTTCTAGCTTTTCCTGTTCCTTAAAAAAATGGACTCCCTAAGAAGGAAATGTTAATGTTTTGTTGCAAAATGATGAAAGGGATGATTTCAGAGAAACGTCAGAAGACTTTTATGAACAAAATGAAGGGAATAGAACCAACCAGTAGAACAATTTATACCATACAACAGTATTACAAAAATAAAGAATGTTGGAAGATTTAGGAATTCTGATCAAGATTGAGGGGATGTCCATCAACTGGGGAGTGGCTGAACAAGTTGTGATTGTGATGGAATACTATGGGGTGCTGTAAGAATTGAGGAACCGGATGATTTCAGAAAGAGCTAGAAAGACTTACATTAAATTATGAAAACAAAAATTAGTAGAACCAAGAGAATATTACATATGTATATATATATGTGTGTATATATATGCATATGTGTATATACATATATATACACACACAGAAATAATATTTGGAGAACAAGTTGTGTATGTCTACCTTCAGAGAAAGAACTGATAAAAAGAAACATGCAAGACATGGTTTATATATAAATATATACATATATATATTTGTCAAATGATTCCTTTTCTAGTGCAGAGAGGGAAAGGAGGAAGAGGAAAATACATAGGAATTTTAATGTAATCAACACATGGACAAATTTAATTTTAAAATGAAAAACAAAGGGGAAGCTAGGTGGCTTTGAGAGCCAGGTGGATTGAGAGGCAGGCCTAGAGACTGGAGGTCCTGGATTCAAATCTGGCTTCAGACACTTCCTAGCTATGTGATCCTGGGCAAGTCACTTGACTCCCATTGCCTAGCCATTCTTCTGCCTTGACCCAATATACAGTATTGATTCTAAAATGGAAAGTAAGAGGTTTGTTGTTTTTTTTTTAATGGGAAAAAAACAATTCTGATGAAAGCAATAAGCAATTCCAGAGGACCAATGTTGTAGCTTATTACCTACCCAACGAAAAAGTAATGGACTTGGAAGAATAGAATGAGACATTTTGGGGAGAAAGCCAATGTAGGAATTTGTTTTGTTTGTCTATACATATGTGACATGAGAGGTTTTTTTTTCTTTTTTCTTTTCAGTGGGGATGGAGTAGGAAAGAGAAGTGAGAGAAAGAAAGCAAAGTTGAGTAATTCTTCCCCCCCCCCAAAATACATTCTAAAGCAAAATCTAATTTTCTTAAATTCATCTACTATTTAGTTTTTTCTGCTCACCTCCACTGGTATGGAAGTATAGAGCTGATTCAGTGAACAGTCCAGTTTAGCAGTCGTGTTTTTGGAGATAATGGGAGATAGACCAGAGAGGGTATACCCACAGACAACACAAGGGGTATAATCACATTTTCAAGGTGAAATTATCCACAAACTTTTTCTAAACTGACCACAAGAGTCCAGGAATATGTATAATAACATTAACTCACATTTATATAGCATTTAGAGGTTTAAAAAGCCCTTTCGGAGGAGCAAGGTGGCTCAGTGAAAAGATAGCCAGGTCTGTCAATGGGAGATCCTGGGTTCAAAATAGACCTCAGATACTTCCTAGTTTACTTAATCCCAATTGCTGCTCTTCTGCCTATCAATTCTAAGACAAAAGGTAAGAGGTTTTTTTTTGTTTTGTTTTGTTTTTAAGCTCTTCATTCAAAACAGCCTTGTAAAGTAAGTAGTACAAATGCAGTTCCCCTCGTTTTATAAATGGAGAAATCAAGGCTCAGAGAAATAAAATGACTAATCTGAGGCCACACAGACAACAAACAACAGAGACAGAATTTGACCCTAGGTCCTCTGACTCCAAACTGCCATCCAGTCACCCTCGAGGACCTAGAGTCTAGGTCATATTTAGGACTCAATTCAAATGCAGTCCTCAAGAGATCACTGATAATCAAGGAATAAAGTCAGCCTTACACAAGGGCTTTTGTCTGACTCTGTCAAAACATAATAAAATCAAATAATACTTATTTTAAAAAACTGTTTCCAAAGCAGCTGTTCAAATAGGACACCTAGTTAAAGGAAGGCACACACCAACCCTATTTTCTGCTTTTCTTTCCTTTGTTTGACAAATTATGGAATTTTTCTTTTCAAAATAAAAAAAGGTATTTGAAGTCCTTGAGTCTGAAGCCCACCTTTCAATCCAGTTTCTAATCCTCTAATGCCCTTTATCAAATACCCGTCATTTAAAGTGTTATTAAATGCTTTTTTGGATTATAATTTTTACTCTTGATTATATGATGACTTTCTATATAATCAAATATTCATTGGATAATGATGATTAAAATATATAATCCCCCAAAAGATGTTTAGAACCATTTAAACTACCATTGACTTAATTAAAGAGAGTTAGGGGATTAGCAACAAATTGAAGGGGTAATTTTTTAAAAACTAATTTTGTGGTTCTTCTGACTGAAATCAGAGGAAAGAGAAGATTGATGTGAGCAGAGAAAAGAGAAGGCAGTTAAAGGACAAATTTCAGGCTATAAGCCTGTATTGCCTCCATGGTTATTCTCCGTCCAGTACGTGGTAAGACTGTAAGCTCCTCAAGGACAGGAAGTATTTCCCTTAAGATGATGTGTCTCTGGGTCAATATCGTTCTCTACCTGTATGGGAGTTAGAAGAATCACAGAATGGGAAACTCAAATGGACTTCAGCGACTACCTCGTCCAACCTGCACTGGAAAGGAAGCCGAATTGTAACATACTTGACCTTGATCATCCAGCTTCTACTTGAAGACCTCCGATAAGGGAGACCTTCACTACTTCCTGAGACAGCCTGTTCCATGCCTGGCTAGCTTTAATTGTTAGAAAGTTCCCTGATACCAAATTTACATTTTCTTCTTTGTCACTCTGCTCCGTTGCTCCTACTAGGGTCTTCCAAGGCTCAATAGTCTAAATAAATGAATATAATCCCTCTTCCATATGATGACCCTTCAGATACTTGAAAACAGTTATCAGATCCCTCCTGAGTCTTTCTTCTTCAGGCTAAACTTTTGCAATTCTTTAAACTAATTCTCTTTAAGGTAAATGGACTCAAAGTCATCTTTCACATTAGTGTATTTATGGGTTTTTTGGAGGGGTTTGGTTATGTATGAGTGTACTCTTACAACAATGATTAATACAGAAGTGTGTTTTGCAAGACAATAAAAATAAAAGTTGTTTGTTTGTTTTTAAGAAAGAAATGGACTCAAAGGGGACAGCAAGGTGACTCAGGAAATTGAGAGTCAAGCCTAGAGATGGGATATCCTGGGTTCAAACTGGGTTCAGATACTTCCTAGCTGTGTGACCCTTGGCAAGTCACTTAACCCACATTGCCTAGCCCTTTCCATTCTTCTGCTTTGGAATCAATACACAGTATTGATTCTAAGATGGAAGGTAAGACAAAAAAAAAAAAGGAAGGAAGGAAGGAAGGAAAGGAGGGAGGGAGGAAGAGAGAGAGGGAGAAAGAGAAAGAAAGAAAGAAAGAAAGAAAGAAAGAAAGAAAGAAAGAAAGAAAGAAAGAAAGAAAGAAAGGAAGGAAGGAAGGAANGGGATCAAGACCCTTCATCATTCTGGCTTTCCTTCTGTGGAAATTTATGAGAAAACCAAGTTCTTAAAAATAAATGCACATGCAGGTTCAAAGTGCATTTGTATAAGACTCTCCTCTGGAGGAGAAGCCAATATGTAGAGAAGCCTTTCCATAGAAAACCAGAGTCTTCCAGAGGAGAATCTGAAACTGAAACTAAACTATGACTAAAAATATAGCCATAGAACCTTCTAATGAAGCATCTTATTCAATGGGAATGATCCTGCAAGGTAGACCAGTACACCTGGATCAAGCTCTTTGCATACCTATGCAAGTGGTCTGTTTAGGGCAAAATAGAAGAGATTTGACTATTAACTCCTTGTTTCTGGACCTGTGCTTCTCCTAATGCAGTCCAATAATGCATAAACCCTTTGGATTATCATATCAGACTTCTGGATCATATTAAATTTATAATCCACTAAAACCCTGAGAATATTTCCAGACAACCAGCTGTCTAGCCATGCCTCCCATCTTGTACTCGTGAATGAAAGATGAAAACGAATGAAAATAAATTTAAGAGATTAATATGTACCAGGTGCTGTTCTAAGAGCCAGAGAAACTAATACAAACAAATAAGATAGTCCCTTCCTTCAAGAAGTTTACATTCTAATAGCAGAATAGAATAGGTTGGGGAGATGGAATTAAGAGGTGAAAGGTGGGGCATCTACACATTTAATGACTGTGTCATCTATGACTTTATCCAAGGCACTAATAAAAATGCTAAACAGCTCAGGACCAAGCACAGTTCTCCTGAGCATCATATTGGCTATTCCCCATCACAATGACAATGGACTATTGACATATGTTCTTTGAGTCCAGTCATTCACTGGCCTGAATTCACTTAGTTGTATTATCTTTTAGTCCATATCTATTTTCTCTACAAAAATGAGATTTTTAAAATAAGAGAATTTTAAATTTTCTTTACTCAAATCTATGTGAATGCAGCATTCCTTTTCTCTATCAGCTTAGTGTTGCTGTTCAGTCATCTCTCAGTCAAGTCTGCCTCTTCATGACCCCATTTAGGGATTTTTTTGGCAAAGATATTGGAGTTGCTTGCCATATCCTTCTTCAGCTCATTTTATAGGTGAAGAAACTGAAGCAAATAGTGTTAAGTGGTCTACCCAGGGTCACACAGCTAGTAGGTGTCTGAGGCCAGATTTGAACTCAAAAAGATGAGCCTTTGGGGCAGCTAGATGACACAGTGGCTAGAACACCAAGCCTGGAGTTGGGAAGACCTGGATTCAAATCTGGCCTCCAATATTTCCTAGCTATGTGACCCTGGGTAAGTCACTTAACCCTGTTTGCCTAGCCCTTGCCTTTATGTCTGAGAGTAAGACAGATGGTAAGGACTTAAGAAAAAAATAGAAAAGAAAATCTGAGTCTTCCTGACTCCTGGTCCACTGCTCTATCCATTCTTCTACCTAGCTTCCCAGTTTAGAAACCCCATCAAAAGAAGAAATGAGGTTAATCTGGTATGTTTAGTACTTTTGTCTCTCTGGATGGGAACCATCTCTTTAATGTTCTGGCCAAGTCACTTCACCCTGTTTGCCTCAGTTTCCTCATCTGTAAAATGAGCTGGAAAGCAAAATGGCAAACCACCGCAGCATCTTTGCCAAGAAAATCCCAAATGGGGTCAAGAAGAGTCAGATATGATTGAAACAACTAAACAATTATCCCATTTGCTCTTCAAAATACCAGTGAGGTCCACATTATCGCCCCCATTTTTTAGGTAAGGAACCGGTCTCAGAGACGTTAAATAACTAGCCCATGCTCACACAGCTAGTAAATGCCAGAGGTGGGATTCACACCAAGGTCTTCCTTTGCTTTTTGCACCATAGAGTGCTGTCCTTCCCATTCCTGGCAGGGCAGTCTACGTGAATGCTTAAGCTCAACAGCAAAGCACAGATAAATGGAAATTTGCCTGAGAATTAAGTGCCTCTCATTTAGATTCTAAGGAAATCCACAGATCTGTGGTAATACATGCTGTGTGCTGGGGCAGAGGAGGGAAGGAGGAGAAGGGAAGAGAGAGCTGAGCCCAAATTCCATAATCCATATTTACATAATCTGCCATTTAAAAGTCAGGAGCATCATCGTACACAATGCACCATCTCCGTTCCGCAGGGCCCCTGCCTCCATGACACATCAAGCCTTTCTTCCAGTGCTCAAATGGGTTTTTGAGTCATGAAATAATAATCTCCGGGATAGAGACATCCATTGAATGAATGAATGGCAGATCAGATAAAGGCAGGAACAGGCCCAGGCAGTCAGGTGAAGTGGATCACTGCCTTTTCCCTGGCAGCCTCACTGGGGGAGAAAAGGTTAGGAAGGGGCCTGGGGCTGGGAGCATTGGATGCCACTGGTGGCAGCAGTGTCCCGAGGAAAGGAATGTGGACTGGCTACTTCTAGATGTAGGTGGTCAGCCGATAGGGAAGCAGGCCTTATTCCTTCTCTGCAGAGAGGTGGTGGACTTTAGGGCAGAATGGCGTATACTGTAGCCAATGTACAGACTTGTTTCAGCTTGCGTTAAGTCTTCATTACAAGAAAAAAGAGGAGTCATAGGCAATAGTCATTGGTTTTGTTTTTTATTTAATATCCTTCCCTTCCCGCTTAAAATCAATACTCAAGATTTGGGGGTTGGACTTTAAAAGATGACTCTATAGCAAATATGAATAATATGGAAATAGGTTTTGAGTAATAAGACATGTATAAACTAGTGGAATTGCTTGTCAGCTCCAGGAGGGAGGGGAGAGAAGAGGGGAGAGAGAGCACGTGAATCATGGAACTATGGAAAAATATTCTAAAAATAAAATAAAATAACATGAAAAAATTTTAACTTAATTTTTAAAATGAATACTAAATATCTGTTCCAAGGCAGAAGAGCAATAAGGGCTAGGCAATGGGAGTTAAGTGACTTTCCCAGGATCACACAGTTAGAAAGGGTCTGAAGTCACATTTGAACCCAGGACCTCCTGTTTCTAGGCCTGGCTTTCAATCCACTGAGTCACCTCACTGCCCCCAACTGTAATTGTTTTTAAAAGCTTTCATAAAACACATAGTTAAAAAGAAAGATTGTATATCTTAAAGAGCTATACCAATTCTAGTTATTATCTAAATAGCAGGTGGCACAAGGGATAGAGTACTAGACCTGGCATTTGGAAATCTTGAGTTGAAATGTCATCTTGAACATTTTCTGGCTGGATGATCTGGCCAAGTTACTTAACCTCTGTCTGCCTCCCCATTTGTAAAAAGGGGATCATAATAATAATAGTACCTACCTTCCAGAGTTGTTGTAAGGATCAAAGAAGATAATATTTGTAGATCTGATGGTACTTATTACATGCTTAGGGAAGCTAAGTGGCACAGTGGATATAATGCCAGGCCTGGAGTCAGGAAGATTCTCCTTCCTGGGTTTCACTCTGACCATAGGAACTTATTAGTAGTATGAACCTGGGCAAGTCACTTAACCCTGTTTGCCTCAGTTTCCTCATCTGTCAAATGAGCTGGAGAAGAAAATGGCAAACCATTCCAGCATCTCTGCCAAGAAAACTCCAAGTGGAGTCACAGAGTCTGAAATGACTAAATTACAATGGATGCATGTTTGTTCCCTTCCCTCTTCCCTTAACTCATGAAAGGGGATCGATGTTTCTGAGATACACACAAAGAATATCCAATCCCTTGAAAGTCGAATAAATGTACAGAATCAGGATCTAGAAGAAATTCATCTGAATTCAAAAGAAGTCAAGCAAAAGGAAATAAGAATTTTTTCCAGCTTCCTTCCAGCTGCTACCATTAGGCCTCCATCCAGTTTTGACAGTGATATGGGTTGGGAAGGATAGGTGAAAATCTTTGCAAATGAAGATTTTCCCCCAGTTGAAGGACTATATTTAGAGAGTTAAGGAAGACCAGTTAGAGGAAGCACAGGAACTCGTTGAACTGCTCCATTGTATTTTCACTCTCTCACCTCAGCCCACCAAAGCCTTTTTTACCAGAGCTGTGAATAAGTGCCCAGATGGGAAGGTCTTTGGTATGTTGGAAAACACAAATCAGGAGACCAGATTTCTAGAGCAAATTCTGCCATTATTTGCTGCATGACCTTGGGAAGTCACTTCTACTCTCTGGGCTTCTATTTCCTTATCTGAAATTGGGAACAATAATACCTTCCCCCATTTCCCACCACCATCCCTCCACCTCTCAGGACTTCTGTCAGGAACAAATGAGATAACGGATGCTTTGAAAAAAGTCTAAAACTCTACCCAAATGTCAGGTATTATTGCAGGCTGATTAGAGTTCTCCCCTTCTCTTTTCCCACTCAGCCTCTCTAGTGGTGGCGATAGCAGACAATGAAATGGTAGAAAGGTTAAGGGATTCACAAACTGGGTAATCCAGGCCCAAGATAATTGGGTAAGCAATCTGTCCAAGGCCACGGAAATTATTCTGAAGAGGAAGTTAGGTAGCACAGTGGATAGAGCACCAGGCCTAGAGTTTGAGGACCTGGGTTCAAATCTAGCCTCAGATCGTTCCTAGCTTTGTGACCTTGGGCAAGTCACTTAACTCCAATTGCTAGCCCTTGCTGCTCTTCTGTCTTAGAATTAAGCATCAATTCTAAGACAAAAGGTAAGGTCTATGGGGGAAAAAAATTCTGATAGGGAGCAATTTTGCCTATCCCTAATAAATGATTCTCCATAAAAGGACCTAGTTATTTGCATGTTGTCTCTTCCTTAAGAATGTGAGTTCCTTGAAGGCAGGGACCTGGTTTTTGTCTTTCTTTGTACTATCAAGCACTTAGCATAGTGTCTGGCAGGGTTAAAAGTGTTTAAATGTCAGTTAACCATTTAAAGTCATCTCTGGTACTGATTTTGGTGTTGGTGGGGTGGTAGAAGTCCTGCCTTTGAGATAAGAATCAAACATTTACCTCTCAAAACCCACCACTGAGAAACTGCAAATGTAATTCAGTTCAACATAAGTAGGTAGAAAGATTTAATTGAACAAAATTAAAGTGAAGTAAGAAGAACCAAGAAAGCAATATCTACTGGGACTACAATGTAAATACCAAGAATAACAGCAAAATAATAACAAATAAATGTTATGAAATTACAAAGAATAAACCTGCCCCAAAGAAGAAACATGAAAAGACACTTCCCCAAATTACTTTGCAGAAGTGGGAGGGAGGCCTGCTAGGTGGCACAGTGGATAGAGCACCAGGCCAGAAGATTGGAAGACCTGAGTTCAAATCTGCCCTCAGACACTTTACTAGCTATGAGACTCCAGGCCAGTCACTTACCTCCAACTGCCTAGCCCTTGATATGCTACTGTCTTAGAATTGATACTAAGACAGAAGATAAGGGTTTTTAAAAAAAGAAGTGGAAGGGATGGTCCAGAATGTAGCATATACAATGTCATATCTATTTTTTAAGCATAGGTAAGTTTAACTGATTTTTCCTATTTTCTTTTTTAAAAAACTAAAAAAAAAACTTTAAAACTTAAAAAAATCCTCTGTATTATACTAGATGCCCTTCTGGGAGGCGAGAGGAAGGATAAATACATGGGGAAATTTAGGTGATGCAAAACTAAAAGATATAAAAACTTTATTTACTAAGATAATTTCAGACATGGGAATGCAGACAGAAATGTAACTGTCTCTGCCCTCAAGGAGCTTACAATTTTTTAGGAAGGAGCAGCATATATGCAGATGCAAAATTGCGCAAAATGTTCCCAAAAATAGAGACTGGAAATAGAATACACTGGAGAATAGAATTGGCCAAGTACCTGGAAAATAACACATATGAAGGAAGCTGACATATGAAATAAGTCTGTAAAGATAGTCTGGAACCAGATTTTAAAGGCTTTCTGGAGAAGTGAACATTTTTAGAGGTAATAGGGAGCTACAGAAGTTTCTTGATATAGTCAGATATGTAATTTAGGAATATTCATTTGATAGTTTCATGGAGGATGAAGTGGAGTCTGAAAGCAGGGAAATGAGAGAGATGAAAGGTGATGTAGACTGAACTAGGATAGCTTCTTTCTTGCTTCCTGGCTAGCAACTGCTCTTAGAGCATTCCAGGTAGGCTCTGGAATTGTGTCCAAGGCTACAATAACCTGTTGAAAAGGACCCAAGGAACACAGATTGAGAGGTTTGGTACTTGCCAAAACCTGGAGATTAAAAAACTTGATTCTACTTGACTATCGTCCAGCCTAAGAGAAGGCAGGGAGAAGAGTGGGAAGAAGCTTACTGCTATGAAAGGACTTGGGATCAGCTCTTGGCTTGGCTGAAGGACCCAGATACACCTGCTTTCTCCCTGCCTCCTCTCTGCTTATCTAGACTCTGTTCAAGTCCAACACACGCTGATCTCTTCTCACCTCTGAACTGCTACAGCACTAGTCAACTGCTGTTGAGGTAAGCATTAATCCGTCTATAATTATATTCCTTGTCCAACTTCACTTTAAATTGTAAGCTCCTAAAAGCCAGCGTGAACTATCATCTTTCCTTCCTTGCCCAAGAGAGCAATTCAATTCAGACATTCATCAAGTGGCCATTCTGAAGAAAGCCCAATGCAGATGAATTCGAAAAAACCTGGAAAGACTCACATGAACTAATGCAAAGTGAAGAGAGCAGAACCAAATGGTAACAGCAATTTTTTTGATGAACAACTATGAAGGATCTAATTATTCTCAACAATACAGTGATCAGAGACTCATGAAGAAAAAGGTCATCTTCCTACAGAGAAAGAACTGATGGGGTCTCGATGCAAGCCAAAAACACTATATCTCACTTTCTTTCTTCTCTTCCTTTTTCCTTCTTTTGTGTGTGATATCTCTTCTACAAAATGACTAATACAGGGAAATGTTTTACATGATTGTATGTATAAAATATATATCAGACTGACTGCGATCTCGAGAAGGAGGGAAGGGTGAGAGGGAAGGAGGTTTGGGAAGGAAGGAGAGAATTTGGAACTCAAAATTTATTTTCAAATGAAATTAATGCTAAAAAATTATTTTCACATGCAGCTGGGAGAAAATTAAATATTACATATATATGAACATACATACATGTATGTGTATACAGATATATGTGTATATATACATATATATATATAAAAGAAAGATCTATGTAGAAGTATTTGGATTACAAAGGCCGAAAAAGGGGACAATTCCTATTCTTATAGGGCTTACATCCTATTGGGGTTTACAACATATGCACAGAGAAGTAAATAAAAGGTGATTTAAAGAGCAAGAAATGACTAAGATTTGGACAAAATCAAGGAAAGCTTCTCAGAAGAGTTGCTTTTGGGGGCGGGGTGTATATCCTGCAATCAGGAAGTCTTCAAATTTGCCTGAACATGTGAAGTCAAGTGGTAATATTATGTTCTAAGAAAAGCTTGGCCTAAGCATTGGGAAACAGGTCCTCCCAGTTCATGTTTCTGACATCCTCATCATCATAGGAAACCAACTTTAAAGTATGTTATAATAATGAGAAGGATGCCAGGTCTGGAGACAAGAGGTTCTGGGTTCAAATATAGCCTTAGATATTTTCTAGCCGTGTGACCCTGGGCAAGTCACTTAATCCCCGTTGTCTAGCCCTTACTACTCTTCTGCCTGGGAACCAATACACAGTATTGATTGTGAGACAGAAAGTAAGGTTTTAAAAACAGGGTGGAAAAGGGGGGCATCTGGGTGACTCAGTGGATTAATAGCCAGGCGTAGAGATGGGAGGTCCTGGGTTCAAATATGGCTTCAGACACTTTCTATCTGTGTGACGCTGGGCAAGTCACTTAACCGCCATTGCCTAACCCTTACCGTTCTTCTACTTTAGAACCAATATACAGTATTGATTCTAAGAGGAATGTGAGGGTTTTTCTTTAAAGCAGGGAAAAAATCATAACAATACCATAAGTCAAAATAGATCAATTAAATATGGTAGCACTTTCCTCACAACCTAGAATGTGAGCTCCTTGAGAGCAGGGACCATATTTTTGCCTTTGTAACCCTAGCACTTAGCAGAGTACCTGGCATATAATAAATGCTTATTGACAGACTGGTTGACAACCCTGTGACTTAATTATTGCACATGCTTATTATCCCCATTCTATGGATCAGATAACTGAGATTTTGAGAGATTAAAAGACTTTCCCACTTAGTGTCAGAGGAGCAAGTTTACAGAATCCCAAAATTGGAAGGGACCTCAGAAGCCATTTAGGGAAACATTCCTAATCTCCTTTACATGCCTGTTTCTTAAAGACGATCCATGAAGGGGAACTTTCCCCCAAAGGGAACCCAATCCATTTGGGGATAGCTCTAATTGCTAGGAAGTTCTTCCTTCGACTGATCCCCAATCTGCCTTTCTGCAGCCTCTACCTATTGTTCTGCCCTCTAGGACCAAGCAGAACAAGGCTAATCCTTCTTCTAAGTCAAATCCCTTTAACTCCTAGAAGAGAGTTAAAAGGTTTTCTCTTCTTCAACAATAACTAGCATTTATATAGCAATTTAAGATTGGTAAATGCTTTATATATGCTGTTTAATTTGATCCTCAACCCTATGAGGGAGGTGTTATTATCCCCATTTGACAAATGGGGAAACTGAGGCTGAAAATGTTAAGTGTTGTGCCCAGGATCATACAGCTAATGAGTAAATTGAAACAGGATTCAAAGTCTGGTTTTCTGACTCCATGTTCAATACTCTATCCAGTGATGGGCAAACTTTTTAAAGAGGGAACCAAAGGAAAGGAAATACTCATCTGTCAGTTTGTTTCTAAGGCAATTCTTTCGAAGTTTCATTGAATTGTATCCTACTCATTGTATTCGTCAGATTAGAAACAATGTCACAGGGCTGGATAGAACATTTCAGAGGGCTGCATCTGGCCAGCGGGCTGTAGTTTGCCCATCACTGCCACCATTATGTCTCTTAGCTGCCTAATAACCTGATCTCCTTTCCCTTTAGACCAGTGGTTCCCAAACTTTTTTGACCTACCACTCCCTTTCCAGAAAAAATATTACTTAGTGCCCCCTGAAAATTATGAAACTATTTATTGAACTCAGAATAGAATGTAATACAAAAAAAGCGTGGCCATCACCACCTCCCTGGATCACTGCAGCACCCACCAGGGGGCAGTGGCACCCACTTTGGGAATCACTGCTTTAGGGTGACCTCAGGATGCAAAGCCTAGGTCACATCACCCTTTTTTCCCTGTTTTCTCCTTCACAGACAGATTTAAAAAGCACTTATTATGTGATAGCTGGGTGGCTCACTGGATTGAGAGTCAGGCCCAGAGACAGGAGGTCCTGGGTTCAAATCTGACCCCAGGATACTTCCTAACTGTGTGACCTTGGGCAAGTCACTTTAACCCCCATTGCCTAGTCCTTAGCAATCTTCTGCTTTGGAACCAATACACAGTATTGATTCTAAGATGGAAGGTAAGGGTTTAAGAAGAGGGGGAAGCATTTTTATGCTCCTATAGTATATGTGGAGCATTGTGCTGGGTGTGGTAGATTATTTAGATAAGCTCGGTTACCAGCCCTCATGAAGCTTAAGGGGATGACCCATAGCTAGCAAACATAGAGCTTGAAGGGTTGGCAGTGTTTTACATAGTTTATCTCGTTTCATTCTCACAACAATCCTGTGAAGTAAATACTACTATTATCCCACTTTACTAATGAGGAAAATGAGACAAAGAGAGATTTATCTTGGGTTACATAGCAGGTGTTTGAGGACATCTCCCTGACTCCAAGCCCAACACTCTTCACTTTAGCACATGACTATGATACAAAATAATATTGGCTAGGATAGGGCTGATATAAAGTCCTAAACCAGATCTGCACAGAAAGGACAGTCAGAACCGATGGAGGAAGTTGGGGAAGTTTTCATGGAAGACTTGGATTGGGCATTCAAAGAAGAGCAGGAGTTCAACTATTGGAGGGAAGGTGGAAGGAATCGAAGGGAAAACCCAGGACTGTTGAGGGGACAAAGAGAGTTGTCTACTTTGGTGGAGGTATAGCGTGCATGAAAGTATTTGAGATAAGGTTGGGAAGGTAGATGAGCCCTTTCCTCCAAGATGGCTCTGAAAGCAAAGAAGGAAGTGGTTGTCCCTTGTAAGACTGAAGTCAAGTCCAAGACCTTGAAGGCTGCCAAGAAGGCAGCATAGGTCTGAATGTTCCCAACCTTCCATCCACCAAAGACACTAACTAAGACTTCAAAGGCAGCCCAAATACCCTCAGAAAATGCCCAGAGGAGGAATAAGCTTGATCACCATACCATTATTAATGGCATCATTAATAGAATCTGCTATGAAGAAAACTGAGGGACAACACCTTAGTCTTCATCATGGATGCCAAGGTTAATAAGCATCAGATCAACTCTGCTGCAAATATGAATAACATGGAAATAGGTTTTGAACAATGATACATGCATAACCCAATGGAATTGTTTGTCAGCTTTGGGAGAGGGGAGGAAAGAGGGAACGGGGATCATGAATCATGGAACCATGGAAAAATATTAGAAATTTAAAAAAATTTTAAATAAACATCAGATAAAGCAGGTGATAAAGAAGCGATATGATGGGCAGCTGGGTATCTCAGTGGACTGAAAGCCAAGCCATAAGACAGGAGGTCCTGGATTCAGATACTTCCCAGCTGTGTGACCCTGGCCAAGTCACTTAACCCCTATTGAATAGCCCTTACCACTCTTCTGCCTTAGAACCAATTCACAGTGTTGATTGCAGAAGGCAAGGGTTTAAAAAAAAAAAAAAAGCTATATTTAAAAATGTGACCAAGGTCAATATAACCATGCAACCTGATCAAAGAAGGCCTATATCTAACTTGCTCCAAACTATGATGCTTTGGATATTGCAAACAAAATTGGAATCATATAAACTGGAATCATCTAATATAATGATATACTGCAGTAAGGGGAAAAAAAGGGAGGAGGGCAGTTACATAGCATAGTGGATAGAGAGATAGTTCTAGAGATTGGAAGTTCTGGGTTCAAATCTGCTTTACGATACTTCCTACTTGTGTGACTCTGGGCATACTACTTATCCTGATAGCCTAGCCCTTGCTACTCTTTTGTCTTGGAATTGATACTTAGCAGGCAAGGATTCAAAGCAAAAAATAAAAAAGGAGGAAAGTGGAACGAGAGGTACCAGACTGTGGAGGGCTTTGATTGGAAGGTTGTTACTGTTCAGTTGTGTCTGACTCTTGATGACCCTATTTGGAGTTTCTTTGGCAAAGATACTGGAATGGTTTTTCATTTCCTTCTCCAGCTCATCTTCCAGATGAAGAAACTGAGGCAAACAAGTTAAGAGAATTGCCCAGGGCCACACAGCTAGCAAATGTCTGAGGCTAGATTTGAACTCAGAAAGATAAATCTTCCTGACTGAAGGCTCAGCACTCTACCCACTGTGCCATCTAGCTGCCAGATTGGAAGGCCAAAGAGTTTTAAGTCTAACCCCAATACAAGGGAGAGCCACTGAAGGACTTTGAGCAGAGTACTAAAATAAACAGTCAATAAATCTTTATTTTTATTTTATTTTTTGAATCCTTACCTTCCATCTTGAAGTCAATACTGTGTGTTGGTTCCAAGGCAGAAGAACAGTACAAGCTAGGCAATGGGGGTTAAGTGGCTTGCCCAGGATCACCCAGCTAGAAAGTGTCTGAGGTCAGATTTGAACCCAGGACCTCCCATCTCTGAGTCTGGCTCTCAATCTACCGAGCCACCTAACTGCCCTAGAAAAATGCTTTTAAATGCATAAGATGAAATATATAATATTACAAAACAAACCAATTACACTGAAATTTAGTTATAAAAATATTTGGGAGGAAAAAATTCAGGAACTACAGGACATAAATCCTGGATTACTGAAGAGGAGAAAATGGAAGAGGGAATACCTATTAAAAGAAAAAAATCACAATGTCCTGGGCCAGAGACAGTAAAGCCTCTAGTAGGATGATGACAACTGCATTAGACATGGAACAGGTAAGAAAGAAGTTTCAGTGTAGAGACTTACAGGACATATGAGAAGGAAAGGAAAGAAGGATTAGGGAAAAGCCCAAGATTTCAAATGTGGAAGGCTGGTGATGCCATTGACCAGAATAATCAGCAGAAGAAGGAGTGGCTTCGGAGGAGATGGGAAAGAGAAAATAAAGTCAGTTTGGGACATTTGGGCATTTTAGGTGTCTGTGGCACATCCAGGTTCATATGTCCTCTAGGCAATTGGAGTGATTTGTCTGAAAGCTCTGAAGAGAAGAAAAGACTAAAAAAGTCATCCACACTGATGTCAACAATTTGAAAAGAACACTGGTTCTAATGTCAGAAGTTGTCAGTTCAAACCCCACCTCTGATGCTAACTTCTCATATGCCCTTCAGACACGGAACTTCCCTGGGCCTCCAATTGCTTCATCTATAAAATGAGAAGAGTTGGGTGAGTTGGACTCTGAGGCCTCAGTCAAATCCAGGTCTATGATCCCGGGTGACAATTCAATTTAATTTATGATCTCTAAGCTCTCTCTCAGAGTTTATGCTAACATGCTAGGTTTCTAAGAACAGTCCATGTTTATTCCAAAGCAAACTTAAGTCATCTAGCATTGGGGGAGGAGGGAAGAAGAAAAACAACACACCTGCTTTTACCTGTATTAGTAGACACCCATAGCTAAGCTCACCTTCTAAGGCAAAAAAAAACCTTGCCTTCCATCTTACAATCAATACTTTGTTTTAGTTCCAAGACAGAAGAGGTATAAGGGCTAGGCAATAGGAATTAAGTGACTTGCCCAGGGTCACACACCTAGAAAATGTCAGAGGCATTGGAACCCAGGACCTCGAATCTCTAGGCCTGGCTCTCAATCCACTAATTGCTCTCATGCCCCCTCTTTTCAAGCACCCATTCCCTGTGTACTTGAGCTTTTTTGATTCTCAGGGATGCCTGAAACTATAATAGCCACAGATTCCCTGACAGTCCTGACCATTCCTCTCCCTAAATCTCTGCTTTCCATTAAGGGAAGGACTTTTGGAGTCTTGAGCCAATCCCAGCTTTTTACAAAGCCTGCCAGTTGCAGTGGACCTCCTGGGCTACTCTGCCAAAGTTGCTAAACAATAGCTGGATTCATCTCTGGGTATTTAGGACCCCCTGCAGCATATATGCAGGTGCTATTCTGTTTCACCCCTGGGTCCCTCCTAGCCATTCTTGCCCCAGAGTCTTTTGTAGCCTTGGGCACCTGGAAGCGGCCATTGGTACCCCAGCCCTCATAAGCAACATTGCCTCCCTGAGTAAACTGGTCCCATTAGCATTGTTAATAACCATAATGATAATAGTCGATAATAAGTGTTATATGGAGCATAACGGCAGGCAGACTCTCTCCCTGCTAGTTTTCACCACCTCCCTTTGCTTTGTGCTCATGCTCTCTCCCCAATATTCAGGCATAAAAACTGAGGCCCAAAGATGTAGAGGGAGGCAAATGGATGAGAAGAGAAGGAGCAAGAGGCAAGTTTCAGAGAGGGAGCCAGGCAGCTCCTTGAATTATGAGTCCTAGTGATAGCCAGCACAAACACAACATAAAGCACAATGTCTTATGGGATCTGGAAATGGACTACCAGAGCCCCACTGGAGAGGCAGAGTTGGTGTGGGGATTGCAGTGGGATAGGAAAGGGGAAGGGAATTAGAGACAGAAAGGGGAAGGCACAGAAGTAAGGATAAGCTGGAGAATAGTGTGGAGAGATTTCATTCCTATGTACACTGTTGGTGAGACTGTGTCTACTTTCCTTTTAAATTCCTTAGAGACAGACAGAGTTGGCGGTGTCCTTTTTCATAGCTTCTCTTAGCCCTTATTCCTACTCACCAGATTGAATAGATGTAGGAAAAGTCTATTCTATGGGGAAGTCCCAGGGAAAGGAGAACAAGAGAAATGAGAAGGATAAGGAAAAGAAAGAAGGTGAAAGCACATGGGGATATAGGAGCCCTAAAGAGAGGGGGAAGAAAGAAAGAAAGAAAGAAAGAAAGAAAGAAAGAAAGAAAGAAAGAAAGAAAGAAAGAAAGAAAGAAAGAAAGAAAGAAAGAAAGGAAGGAAGGAAGGAAGAAAGAGAAGGAAGGAAGGAAGGAAGGAAGGAAGGAAGGAAGGAAGGAAGGAAGGAGCAGGAAAAGGGGATTTTACCAGCAAATGAAATGTCTAGGAGTTCCAGTCTCCCGAAGCACACTTCTTGAAAAGTTCAAGAAAGATTTAGAGAGCAACCCAGAGCGAGAGCAAGAGAGAAGGGGTGAGAGGGCGAGAGACCATGCACTGTAGATTTATAGAAACAGACCGAGAGTGTTTGGGAGGGAGGGAAGGAGGGAGGGGAGAGAGGAGAGAGAGAGAGAGAGAGAGAGATGAGATCTTTGCGTGGAAGGTGTGAAACTCAGGTTACTCCCCAAGCAGAGCAGAAAGTTTTTCTGAGAGTAGCGGCTACCGCAAAGAGGAAGAGAGAGATTTGTCTTTGAAATCTTGTCAGTATATCAACACACTTGATAAGGGCAGTGTTGTAGTTACACTTCTGTAATTAAGTGAATAATTAAAAAGAAGTTGATCATCAATTAGTTAATTAAATAATTAATCCATTTTGCTTTCATATAACCTTCCCCCTTTTCCTTTATTTTTCCCCTTTTTCTTCTTTTTTCTTTTTTTTTCTTTTTTGGTTAATCACTGTGGCTTCGGTAATGAGCCGCCTCTGGGTTGCTAAGCAACCTCCTCCTAGTTTAAACAGTCAGCAGCTGCCTCCCATCAGCACCAGTCTGAAGGGATGCCGAGGGGGTGCCAGGGTGGACGGGGGAGCCGCCAGCCTGCCACTCCCAGACACTTCTTTGCAAACATTAGCCGAGACCTGCGGAGAGGGAACAGATTTGCCGAGCGGCCGCCCCCACCCCCCTTCTCTAGGAAAATGCAACTGGTCTTACACAAAGTGGGAGAGGCAGCTACAGAGACAAGAGATACGGAAGGGGGAAACGAGGCCGAAAGAGAAGGAAGATGGGGGGAGGATAGAAGGAATGAGAGAGAAGAAAAAGAAAAAAGACTAAGAATAAAAGGGAAGATATGGCGGGGGTGGAGGCTGAGTAGAAAGGGAGAAGAGGAGAAGCAGAGAGGTGAGGTGAGAGTGGAGAGAATTTGTCCCCATTCCGAAGACGTTCTCCCATTCAAACTGGGGTCCAAAGCCTCTGTCCCGAGGGCAAGTAGGCTTGCCTGGCGGACACATCTGCTCCCCTTTTCTCTGGGTGAAGCTAGGGAGAGGTGTGTGTGTGTGTGTGTGTGTGTGTGTGTGTGTGTGTGTGTGTGTGT
>NC_058130.1:212894533-212897033 GCF_016433145.1 Gracilinanus agilis
GCCAATTCTGGACCCCTTCAAGTTCGAGAAAGGACCGGCTAGAGAAAGAGTGAATGAAGTACGGTTTGGAGACATTTCCAGCCGCCAGAGAGGCAGAAGTAGAAAAGAAGACAGAGCCGCCTTCGGAGGAGATCCTGCCCTTGGCAAAGCCCAAACGGGGAAGAGTTTCTCCTAGCTTGCCTGGGCTAGGTCTCTCTCGGCGCCTCGTGTTGTGTCTGTGTGCCACGCTAGCCCAGCAGAGGGAAGGGGGGGGGGGGAGAGAGAAGGAAAGAGAGAAGGCGGGGAGTGGGGGGAGAGAAGAGAAAAGGAGGGAGGGAAAGAGGGAGGGAAATTAAGGAAGAGGAAGGAGGGGGAGGCGCCCTCAGACCGAGGGGGGATTATTAGTGCATTATAAAATTACTAAAAATAAATGGAAAACAATTAAGGGGTTCAAGAGTAAATAAAGTTAATGAAACAAAATTAACAGCAATTAGCCGCGGCGCTCGCAACCGGCTCCTCGCTCTGTCTCTCTCAACAGGATTCGCTCACAATTAGGAGCGACTTTGCGTGTAAACAAAGGGAGTGTGGCTCCAGAACCACATTATAAACAAATTGCGAAGAACTGCGGGGGTAAAAAAAAAAAAAAAAAAAAGTTGCAATATAGGAAGAATGGAGGGGGACCCCAGGATGAAACTGGCTCAGAGAAATCCAGGCAGGAAAACCAGGCGTGGAAGAAACTGGAGTCAGTTGCGTGTGGTTCCCCCCACCCTTCTCTCTCCAAGACCTTCATTGAGTTAATTATTCCAGAAACAGACAGTAATCATGTGTTTTGACAGAGGGAGAGGGAGAGAGGGGAAAAAAGATGCTAGAACCTCCAGGTGAGATCAGCTTCACAAAAACCCAATCTCTCCTCGCATCTGGGTTCGCACTTAAACGCCTGTCCTCCTTTTTCCAGTGGCGTTTACCTCATATTAATATTTTTTAATCTCCGCCTGAATGACAGGTGCCGGTTTCCTGCGTTGCTGGGCTTTATTATGAAATGCTCCTGAAATGCTGTAAACTTTCAGATAAAGCTGAGAGGCAGGAGGTTGTTGTGAAGATTAGATTATTGATAGTTATTGAAAGTCCCAAATAGGATTTACAAATCAGGCTCCTGCGCCTTTAATAGAATTCCAGATAATCTTTTATCACAACAAGACACCCATAGAATTATTTAAACAGATCGGACTACTGCAGCAGCAAATTTCAATTATTCTAATGCTTTAATAAATGTGTTGTGTGTGTATTAAATTCAAGCTTCTTAATCCAAATTTTACGATTTAACTGCTCTGATTTTTCATTACTGCTACACCCACATGCGGCAATTTACATTTTCCTTCCTGGAGAAGGAGATCCCTTATCAAATAAGCCCCCTCGGAAAAGAGAGATAGGTGCGGGCAAACTTAAAAGAGAGTGAGGGATGGAAAGACTAGAGCAGTGAGGAGAGAGAGGAACATCGGAGAGCAATGAGCCCTCCCCATCTGGAGTCTCCCCCCCCCAAAAAAAAAAAGTATCTGTGTGGTGAGCGTGTGTGTCCCGGCTTGTGGGATCCAAGAGATCTAGTGTGAATAAAGAGGAAATCCAAGGCCAGTGCCTAGCCAGCCGTGACTGTATTGGGCTTGGGGCTCGGTGGTTCCTCACCTTTGTTTCCAAAGTTATTTCTCCCCAGATCTGCGAATCCAGATACCTTTTCTCTTTCAACTGAACAGCAGGTGAGGGAGAGAGCTTGGGGCCTGCAGAGCTCAGCAGCTTTCGGAGTAACCGAGCTCACCCGGATTAGCCAACAGTTCCCTTCACAAAACAGAGGGAAATGTAGATGTCCCCAGAACTTCCTTAATTGATACCCTCTAGCACGAAAAGAAAAATCTCATAAAGCACCCAAGGGGGCTTTCTGCTGGCCACGAAGGGTGAGGAAGGACACCAGGACAAGGTGTGGAGAGCTCTCGTCCCAAACTCTTAACAAGCAGGCGCTGACCTCTGCAGTCCCGAAAAGCGAATAACTGGGTCTGTTGTTTTTTGGGATGTGGCACTTTGTGGTCGCTCGGACCTTTCCCGGATCAGCCTCCAGGTCAGTTGTGCCCTGGCTGTCCAGGTGGCTCAAACTTACAGACAGGCCTAACCCCCATTAGCGGAGGAAACTTTACCTCGGAGCAGGGGTCCCCTGTAGGATCTTAGCAAAGAAAGATGTGGGACGTGAGAAGAGGGTAGATGGAGAGTGGGGGGGCGGGGTGCGAATAAGGGACGGAGAGAAAATTCAGGAGCAGGGTTTTTAACTCTTTGATTTACTGACCAGCGATAGCTCAGCCACCAGCCCCCGGGATGGCAGATGCTGGAGCTGATGGATCGTTTTCCATAATTTTATTTGCCCATCAGTTTCCAAGCCAAGACACGTATATTTCCACTGCCTCCGAAGTTGGTAATTACTGTCTTTAGAGTTGCCTTTCGTCATTTTATGAGGTGTCAGGCCCACGATCTATGGGGT
>NC_058130.1:212902033-212908279 GCF_016433145.1 Gracilinanus agilis
TTGTAGGAAGTTTATGTGATTTCATATCACTAGAAATCGGTAATGTATAATAACCCTTTGGGCAAGAAACCGAGTCCCCGCAGCAGCCACCGGAAAATAATTACTTTCATATCAAAACTCTGCAGGAGCCGGCCCGGTCCTACAGCCCCCGGCTCCCTAACCTCGCGTCTGTGTGTGTGTGTGTGTGTGTGTGTGTGTGTGTGTGTGTGTGTAAGCCCGTGTGCCTGTGAGTGTGTGTGAGGAGTGGGGCTGAGGAGGGGTAAGGGGGGTGGGAAAGGAGCGCTTTAAATGAATAAATTTTTTCAATCAGAGACACAAAAACAGACGCATAAAAAGGAGGACTTGGGCTCAGGACTTTAGGGAGAGAGGAGAATGCTTTTCCCATTGACACCCACCTCTTTGCCAATCCCCATTCCCCCCCCCACCCCCGTCGAGCACCAGGAGAAAGGGGGGGAGAGGGGGTGGAGAAGGCGTGGACTGGGATGTGAACAAGAGAAATGACCAGGGGGGGAGAGTACTAGAAGAGTTTTGCGTTTTCTCCAGCTTTATTTATCAAAAATTTTACATATATAAATATTCTTAGACATTTTTGCATTTTACAAGGTTGAGGATTCTCGTTGTGGGTTTTTGTTTTGTTTTGTTATCCTTTCTCGCTCTCTCGCTTTCGGTCTGTGTGGAGGGTTCGCACCCCAAAGTCCAGCTGTTACTGCTAAGATCGAAATTCAGACATCTTTTTGCTTTTCTTTTTTTTTTTTTTTTCTTAAAAAAAAAAAAAAGAAAGGAAGGAAGAATGAAAAAAAAAACCGTTTCTAGAACCGATCACCTGATTCGTTGTGTGGGCGCCTGGTGTGGAGCCGGTTCGCTCAGCTGCGGGGCAGGGGTACCTGCTCCCCCTTCGGCCCGGCTCGGCCTGGCCGGGCTGGGCCCTCAGTCCATATCGAGCTCTTCACAGTCAGGACCGCCGGGCTCCATGGGGCCTCCTGGCTCGGTCGCGCTACAGTTCGCTGTGTCCCCGCAAGGGCTGGGCTCCCGGGGGAGCGGTGCTGGAGAGGGCGACTGGGGAAAGCCTCCCCCACCCCCACCTGCTTCTGCCCCACAGCCCGCTCCCGCTCCCGCTCCCGAGCCAGCTCCAGATCCAGCTCCGCCGCCCTCAGCCGAGTCCCTGTAAGCAGGGGGTGCCAGGGCTGTTCCCGCCTGGCCGCCTCCGCTGCTGCTGTCTGGGCTACAGTTGGCAAAGGGAGAGTTCGTGGAGCTCGGGCCAGGGTAAGCTGGAGGCCCCGAGGCTGGCCCGAAACTGGCCTGGCCAGGGTTAGAGGCGGGGGGCGGGGGAGCTGGTGGGGCGTCTTTAGGAACCGGCTCCGGGCCCGGCCCGGCCTTAAGGGCCGCCTGCGGGACGAGGAAGCCGAGGGGTTGGGTGATCGGATAGAGCAGGAAATGTCCTTTGCCGATGAGGGTCCGCGGGGCACAAGGGAGGCCCGGCGCAAAGTCCAGAGTGGCAGGCGCTTTCCGGCGCGGGGGTGAGTCGGAGAGGAGGCTCTCTACGCTGAACGGGCTGGGCTTAGGGAAGCCGGAGGAGCCTCGACCAGGAGCGCAGTCCGAAGAGGAGGAGGAGGAAGAAGAGGAGGAGGAAGAGGAGGAGGAGGAGGAGGAGGAGGAGGAGGAGGAGGAAGAGGAGGAGGAAGAAGAGTCCTTATCTGGGAGCCGGCTCAGCCTCTGCTGCAGGCCGGCGCCACTTCTTTGGCTCGGGTAAAAGGCTGGGTCGCAGCTGCCGGGGGCCGGCGGCTCGCTGGCGGCGCTGGGGGCGGGCCGTGGGCCCTTGCCGGGAGGAGGCTCCGGGGGCTCTGGAGAGAGGCCGCCGCCGCCGCTATCACTGTCGGAGCTGGGCGTACTGTGCAAGGACAAGCTGCTGGGAGAGTGCAGGTGGCGGCTCTGGCTCTTGAGCAGTTTCTTCTCGTGCTTGCGTTTCTTCTTCTCCATCTTCTCCAGCTCCTTCCGGGCTATCTCCTCGGGATCCATGGGCTCCCCGCTGCACGTGGTGGGATGAGAGTTGTGAGCCGGCCGCCCCGGCCCTTTCTTCGTGTTCTCCTTCTTTCTCCATTTGGCCCGGCGGTTTTGGAACCAGACCTAAAAAAGCCGGATAAGGGAAAAGCAAGGGAGAGTCAGACTGGGGGGCCGGGGCCGGGGCGCTGTGGGGGAGGGATTGGAGACCAGAGGATACAGGGCAAACGGGGCCCTGCTGTTGCTTCCCTATCCTGGTGGGAAATGGGGGTGGGGGTGACCTGAATGTCTTCATATTAAAAAAAAAAAAGTGAAGCTAGGTAGACTAGGTGAAAGGGGGGAAGTGGAAAAGCAGCTACTTCTGGTTTCCTCTAATGTGGGATTTCGCATACACACACTCGACTAGGCCGCAGATTCAAGTCTCTTTTTTGACCCAGGAAGAAGTGATTATAGGGGTGCGTGGATGTCGTCCTCCCAATCCAATCTGCCTCCCCCTCTCACTCCTCAGGTCTGTGCTATCCTTAGACGCTTAGAGCTCAGTTTTCAAGCTCCGAAGAGGGCTACCCAAAGGATAGCAGGTCTGACTGGAGGAATAGTGGAAAGAAATGGGTGCCTTTTGCCCCTTGCCCTCTCTCTCCCCTCTCTCACACACACTACAATATGGGAATGTAGGATGCCAGTCTTTGGAATGCCAAACCTAGACTTCCCTTCATTTCAAGAAAAGCCCAACTTGGTGCTTCACTCAACCATTCACACAATCTTCCCCTTTCTACATGCTCCTCAAAAGAATTTAAGCTCATAGAATTCTGATTTGGTGAGTGGGATTGATTTCTAAACTCACTCATCACTCTGGCCCGGACTAAGTGCAAAACCCACCCCTACCTCCAGACTGATCAAGGAAGAACCCAATAAGGGCCACCATAGTACCTCTCTTTACACAACACATCCTACACCGTTCCTCTTTCTACTTGTTTGGCTCGGGAGGGCTGAGGGTCCTGCCGGTATAAGGAGGGAAACTATCTGAACCCCAAAGTGTTGGAAGAGGAAGGGAAGAAATTCCAAGGACAGTCGACATATATGGCCGAATTAAGGACCCCCCCCTTTCTTCCTTATCCTTTGCTGAGCCATTTCCTTGAGGGTGGTGGTTTGCCAAGGTTTTCTTTTGATCCCCACTTTCCTCAGTATCACTCATAACAACTCTCCAACATAAAAACACACACGGGAAACACAAACACACCGCGATCCACTTCCTCCCACACACATACACACATCCATTCTTGCTACCTTCCCCTTTCCCCCACCCCCGACCGGCACCATATATACCCGCCCCCAGTGCCTTTAAGAAAGAGAAAGATGATTAGAAACCAGAATTCAAAATGCTTTTGGCTGCTGTATCATAGTTATGGTTAGCACGGCGAGAGAAAAGTGTATATACCTAGAAAAAGATGGAGAAGTGTTTGTTTAGACTCTCCCAGCCTTGTCAGTGAGAAAGCAGAGCCCGCACTTGCTGCTGGTAGCTCTTTTCTTTGTGCCCATTGCAGACCGCCTTGTCACTGAGAATTACTCATTATCGTATTAGAGGGAAATGAAGGGGTCTCGACTTCACTTAACAATCTCAGAACAAATTGGATAAAAGGATTTCAAAACAGAAGAGGTCACGAGGGGAGAGAAAAAACATTCGGTAAATACACCTTTTAAACAATGCTAATGGGCGAATTCGCTGCGGCGCAATAACCTCGCCCAGCCTCAGTCTGAACGCCCCAGAGTTTCACGCAAATAACGAGCCTTCAATTGCCACGAACCCAGTCCCCCCCCCCAAAATCCTCTAGGTTCCTTACTCCGAGAAAACGCTAATTAAGCAATTTCGTTTAGAATTTGTAATGCACCAGATTAACGCTGTATTTTGAAAAGAATATCCATACCAGAGATGCAAATAAAAAATAAAAATTAAAAAAAAAAAACAGGGGCGTTAGATATACTCTTTTCCTTCCAATTCTCGGATGTGTGAACTATTTAAGTTTCCGGCTCCCTTTCCTCAGCTCTCACCCTTCGGAAAAGCGATGAATAAATACATGTTTTCTACCTGAATATTTTAGAGCCAAATAAACAAACAAACGGGTTTATTCAAAGCAGGGGAGAGGAGCAGCTGTTCCAAGGGAAAGAGGAGAAACACAGGAGCAGCTTGGAAGTCGTGTGTCTGAACTTCATGCCTAGTTCCTCTTCACCTCTACTGTTGGCCCGTTTTCTCGGTAGCCCCTTCCTCCTATTTTCAACACTGTCCCCCATGTATTCCTCGAATTCTTTCATAGCTCAACATTTTTTTACCTCTTGTTTAGCGGACTTATTTCATCGATACACTCCCCCTTCCCCCTCTCCCACACACCTATACGCATCTCCAATATTCAAAGCGGCTGGTTTCTGGGCAGAACGGCTGAAAACAGATTCTATTCTTCAAGGGCCTATTTTCTGCCGGCCCTCCCCACCCCACCACCCACCACCAACGATATGTCCCCTCTCCCCCAGTGCTACTAAATCTCTACACATATCCTTCTACCAAGACGCCCTGAGGACTGGCACAGAGATTCCTCCCCACCTCGGTCTGTCCTCACAAACACACATAGACACCGCCCCCCCCCCATACTACCCGTTGGCGGCGCAGGACAGTAAGGTGACCGCTGACCAGACTCCGAGAGGACTCGATACAGGAGTCCTAGAACAAAGGGGCAGGGGGTCGTGCAAAGAAGAGGGTTAGGCGAACGGAGGGAGAAGGAGGCTGGATGCCACTCTCTGAAGGCTCTCGACCTGGGAATCGGGAACGCCTGGGTCCTAGGAGGGAGAGTGGAGTGTGTGTGTGTGTGTGTGTGTGTGTGTGTGTGTGTGTGCGTGTGTGCGTGTGCGCGCGTGCTAGGACTGTTACCTGCACTCGGGACTCCACCAGGTCCAGACGTAGAGCCAGCGCTTCCCGCATGAAGACGTCTGGGTAGTGGCTCTCGTTAAAGGCCTTCTCCAGCTCTTCCAGCTGCCAGCCCGTGAAGTTGGTGCGGGTTCTTCTCCGCTTACAGCCCGGACTCTCCTTATCCGGATCTCCGGAATCTGTAGGGAACGATAGAGGCACGGCGAGGTCAGACTCCTAGCTAGCGTTCTCTAGCTCTTTAACTTCCTCCCGTCCTCGGTTTACTTACTCTCTCTGGGAGAAGACTTATGGAGATCCCCAACTCTAGCTCATAGTAAGACTTCAGCCGTACTCCCTAAAGTGTCTATCCTTACCCTACTGGAGAGGTGATAGCAATTCCTCCCCTCACCATCGAGTGTTGAGCTAGGGCGGCCGCGGGATGGAAAGCCTGCTCGGGAGTTTATTTTTGTCTGGGGTGAGGGAGACGAAACGAAGAAACCGCTCAGTTCGGGGGAGCTATCCCTTCACCCATAACCCGGCATATTAACTTCAGGACTAGTACTGACCCCAACTTTCTCACACCTTGGGGATCTGTGTTCTCCGGAAGGGAAGAAGTACCCGACTACCATCCCACTTCTCCAAGAAGGAAGAAGGGTAACTTCTTTAAAGGGGTCCGCATTTGAAGGGGATTGAATCTCGTCCCCGGACGGCGCCCCCCACCGTCCGCCCCGTAGCTAGCCCTCCCTCTCTAACCATTTTGCCAGCCTACCTGACAGCTTGAAGGTTTGACTGTCCCCGCTCACCCCACAGCCCGATGGCAGCAGCGGGGTAGGGTTGACCACTGAGGCAGCGCAAGAACCGTTCAGTAATCCATCTATGGAGAAGGGGACCGAGGCGGCGGCGGCGGCCGCGGCGGCCGCGGACTGCAGCTGGTGCCCCGCCAGCTCGTAGACGTGGTGGTGGCCTAGGGGGTAGGGAAAGCCCACCATGCTGCCCAGTGAGCCCCCGAACTGGGCATGGGGGTGATCCAGGATGCGGCTGTCCATCATCTCCGGGGTGGCAGGGCGCAGCTGGGGCTGAGGAGGAGGCGCTGGCGGCGGCGGCGGAGGAGATAGGGACCTGGAGCCCAGTACATGCTTCGCCCGGACTCCAGCGCTTTACTTTATCAACATCAAGCTCCCGATAATTAGCACCGGCCGGGGGAATTTGGGACCAATAAGAAGCGCTAATCGGGTCTGACGTCAGAGGCGTGC
The DNA here is from genome assembly GCF_016433145.1 of Gracilinanus agilis. NCBI lineage: Eukaryota > Metazoa > Chordata > Mammalia > Didelphimorphia > Didelphidae > Gracilinanus > Gracilinanus agilis. The sequence goes on from NC_058130.1 coordinate 212,908,178, forward strand.
AGGGTGCAAGGAAACGTTTTCCATATCGATTGCTAATTATACCTGACATGCACCTCAATAAACAGTATCAGGAACTGTCACAACAAGACGGGGTGGGGGGGT
>NC_058130.1:212913059-212915559 GCF_016433145.1 Gracilinanus agilis
GGGGAGGGGTGCAAAGGAGAAGAGAGGCTAAGGGAACTTTGAGACTAGGTTGGAGCCCCCCAGTTAAATACCCAACAACCCGAGTCACACATAGCACCCTCCCTTCCTTTCCCCTCCCACTCCTTTCCTCTCCCCTCCCCCTGGACTCCCCTCGCCTCTTCAAATCACTAATAGATTTCCCTTTAAAACATTCACCGGCGTGTTGTGGGGATTTTTTTTTTTTTCACCAGAAACGCTGTACTCTCTGAACCTTTAAAGTGATGTTGCTCCAATTACAGAGAGACATTGAGCGGCAAATAGACTGATCCAATAATAGGAGATTCATCATCCTCTCTTTCCGAAGCTGTCACATTGAATTTAAAACTACAAGGGCTTTTCATCTCCTCTCCGGCTCTATACAGCAGGGGAAAAGAAGGGAGGGGGGAGGAGGAGGAGGAGGAGGAGGAGGAGGACGAGGACGAGGACGAGGAGGAGGAGAAGGAAGACGACGAGGAGGAATGAAATAAAGAAAAACCTTTACTGTATTTAAAGATGATCTTACTCTACCAACAAAAATTCTAATTAATGCCATCCAATATTGATCGATGGGTGAAACAATCTGAAATTATTTTGCTACTGGAGGCGGTGGCTAATGAAGCTTAGTCAACCGCCTCCCCCAAAGGTAGAGCTAGGGAATGGTTTGAGGAAACGTAGAGAAAGTGGCAACTTTAGGGTTGCCTCCTCAACCTTCCTTCCCTGCCCCCGCCCCACCACCACCACCACACACGTACTCTATCATCAACCTTGGGGGGGGGAATCTTGGTTTGATTCCTCCAACGATGAATGGGGCAAAGCAGCCAACCCATTTGTTATAATTAAATTATGCTCTTGGAGGAGTGTCACTCCCTTAGACACTCTAAAATATTGATAGAATCAAAGTTAAATCATTAAAGGACATATTTTTAAATAAGTAGCAAATAAGGCCTGTGGGTGGATGGAAAAAAATGATAACTTTTTAAAAATTCATAGTTTAGTCCTTTCAAAGCTTCTTCAGCCCAAACGTCCCTTTAAAGTCCCTGTTTTGTGTTTGCTGCCAAATAGGATATGAGTCAAGAAAATGAAGATATTGAGTGTTTTTCTTACTGTCCCTTACTTTAATCTGGCCTCAGTGACCAGGGGAAAGAGAGGAGGAGGAAAAAGGAGGAAGAGGAGGAAGAGGAAGAAGAGGGAAGGAGAGTATGAAGAAGAGGAGGAAAAGAAAGAGGAGAAGGAGATGAGGGAGAAGGAAGAGGAGTAGGAAAGAGGAAGAGGAGGCAGGAGGAGGGAAGAGGAAAAGGGAGGAAGAGGGAAAAGGAGGGAAGAAGAGGAGGAGGGAAGGGGAGGAGGAAGGAGGAGAAGGAAGGAGGAGGAGGGAAGAGGAGGAGGAGAAAGAAAGAGGAGGAAAGAGGAAGAGGAAGAAGGAAGAGAAGGAGGGGAAAAGAAGAGGAGAGGAGAAAAGGATCAAGGAGAAAGGGAGGGAGGAGAAGGAAGAGAGAATTAAAGGGAGAAGGAAGAGATAGAGAGGGGACAGAGACGAAAGAGAGGGAGGAAAGGGAGCAGAGACAAGGCCAAAGCTTCCCTTTCCGCTCTCACTCCCCCATCCTTACATCCAGCTCCCAGGGAACAAAACAATCGCCACAGCAGTACCAATTGGTTCTGTATATGATGAGCGATCAGTACATATCTCTATGTGTTCCAGGCTGTGGAATGTATCTCTTTATAAAGAGAAAGATTTACTGAAATTTGGCTTCTCCTTTAAATGACTTCAAGTTCTATAGAGTCCACGAATGGTAAAGGTGAAAGACCAAAAAGAGGAGCAAGGGTGAAGGGTAGGTGGAGAAGACAAGAAAGAAATAAACAAATACAGCTCAACAGGAAAATAAAGGAAAAACCTTAGAAACCTTTGAGGGAGGTATATATATATATATATATATATGAGTTTGTATGTTAGGGAATGGGGGGGGGCCAGGTACTAATCCCTTGAAATCTGCTAGGGAGAGCCGGGACCACTTTATCTCTGCCAAACACACCAATAGCTTTTCCAGTGGCCAGATCCCGAACCCTTCTCTCCTAGCAGTCCCCCAACAGGATACTTTCTATTTTAAAACGCTACTACAAAAGTCAGTAGCTACGATGGAAAGCAGAGGAGAGAGCCTCTGATTGGTGTGGACTGTCTGGCCCAGAATGTATCCACCTAATTGAATATCACATAATATGCCACTGCCCAATATAGATTACAGTTTAATTATTCTCTCTCTCCCTTGAAGGAGTGGAGGGAGAGGTGAAAGTAATGAGGGGGGGGGAGGGAGGAGAAATCTCTTTAAAAATGAAAAAGAATCTAGATTTTTTTTTGACTCCCAACCCTCTCCAGGAGCAATAAGAAAATGATGGTGGTATTAATTCTGAGGTCAGGGGCCAAGAGCTCTACTTTTCGCCATAATTTAATTTCTTTCTCTATAAATACTAAATGTAAACTGTGTCC